>NC_140016.1:3558167-3710662 GCF_964263955.1 Coregonus lavaretus
CTTTCCATGCCATCCAGATTCCAGACTCTCTGTGCAATTATATTTTTAAGATGTTCCTAAATTGTGCTTTATTACTGAATAAGTAGAGTTCAAAAGGTACCAGCATTCAAACCATGAAACGGAATAACCTAAGGAGGCCGAGATGCAGAAATAATATACTTAATTTAATCTATGCTGGAAAGAATACAGAGGGTGACATTACTGAATAAGGTTTGGTTTGTGTATGTTCACATACAGTGTGTCTTGTCAGAACTCAAAGGAACATGTCCTGCTTTGATGAACTGGAACTGAACTGGATACAATAGCAGGCACAATTACACGTGTGTATCTTGGTGATATCATTACAAAGACTAGAAATGTTGTATGTACGAAAAGGAGAGAAATCCATTCCATTGTAAGTGTCCATTATAATGAGTGTCATAAAACAACACTTACAGGGGGTCACAATCATGGCTCTAAAGTGCGGCCATTTTGGTCGCATATGCTCCTAGATATTTATTTCGGGAGAGAGCCAGTGCAATCAGGAAAAAAAAAACACAATGTGTCAGTGATTTTGTATTTCTTGCAACTTTCTGAAGACATAACAGCATGGGAATGCCTGTGTCTACGACTTCGTGTAGCCAGTTAGTGACGCCAAAACAGCCATTTTCTAAAGGCTTTCCCATAAAACGAACTGCAAAGTACGCTTACCTAGCAGAATGACGTGATATTATGATGATTTGTATCAATCGGGTGGTCTTTTGTTTAGCAAACTCTGCTATTGAGAATGCAGTGCGGAAACCCCTCCAGACTAACACCAGTCTCTTGAGGTGTACAATTGAAATTAAAGGGAAACTATACCCTTCAAAATGTTTTTTTTTTTTTTCTTCCCCAGACCTCAAAAGTCGTTTCCTGATGTGGTGTAAGCATTGTTGTGGACTCACAACATCCAATTTTGTTGTTTTTCTATTTTAAAAAAGTGTGATTTTGACTATGAAAACCTGCGGGAGATCCAAAACCTGGAAAAACAAAAACTAGAAACGTTGAATTTTGATTGGCAGGTAGATAACTTTATGCTACGGTGACTGTTTGTTTTTAGACCCTGTTCATAAACCATGTCTTGGGTCGTTCCAAAACCACTCACGGACATTTGTTTACACCTTGTTCAGTCATGTTACCTCATTAGCTAGCTAGCTAACAACCTGGTTACTTTAGCAGTATATCTAAACATTTGGGGGCACATAAAGAAAGGAAAAGAGATAGCTTCTTTATATGTCTTGCATGTCTTCACTCAAAAACTTATATGTAATACATCTCAATAGGTAGTGGTTTTACCTGATATTCCACAAATGACTTTGTAATTTCAATTACAGGTTGTTGTATCAACATTTTATATTTTTATAATAAACAAATGTCTTTACAGGGTTAAATATTAGTCTCTTGAACACGTGCTTCAAAAGTAGCTAGAATTTGTTCATATAGGCCAACATTTGCTATATCTACAGTACCAGTCAAAAGTTTGGACACACCTACTCATTTATTGATTCTTCAATTATTATTGATTCATTTACAAATTCTTCAGAACAATTGGGAGTACACCAAACTATACATCACAATGTTTATAATGGTATAAGGTGTGTTTGTAAAAGGTGGACTACCATGGAGGTTATAGGCTAGCTAGCAGGCTGTGAGGCTATAGGCTAGCTAGGAGACTGTGAGGCTATAGGCTAGCTAGCAGGCTGTGAGGTTATAGGCTAGCTAGCAGGCTGTGAGGTTATAGGCTAGCTAGGAGACTGTGAGGCTATAGGCTAGCTAGCAGGCTGTGAGGCTATAGGCTAGCTAGCAGGCTGTGAGGCTATAGGCTAGCTAGGAGACTGTGAGGCTATAGGCTAGCTAGCAGGCTGTGAGGCTATAGGCTAGCTAGCAGGCTGTGAGGCTATAGGCTAGCTAGGAGACTGTGAGGCTAGCTAACAGGCTGTGAGGCTATAGGCTAGCTAGCAGGCTGTGAGGTTATAGGCTAGCTAGGAGACTGTGAGGCTATAGGCTAGCTAGCAGGCTGTGAGGCTATAGGCTAGCTAGGAGACTGTGAGGCTATAGGCTAGCTAGCAGGCTGTGAGGCTATAGGCTAGCTAGCAGGCTGTGAGGCTATAGGCTAGCTAACAGGCTGTGAGGCTATAGGCTAGCTCGGAGACTGTGAGGCTAGCTAACAGGCTGTGAGGCTATAGGCTAGCTAGGAGACTGTGAGGCTAGCTAGCAGGCTGTGAGGCTATAGGCTAGCTAGCAGGCTGTGAGGCTATAGGCTAGCTAGGAGACTGTGAGGCTAGCTAACAGGCTGTGAGGCTAGCTAGGAGACTGTGAGGCTAGCTAGCAGGCTGTGAGCAGTAGCCTAGCTGTGAGAGGCAGCCACAGCAGCCAATGATCTGCCCCCTAAATAAATATCCATGCTTACCCCACTCTATAGCCAAGAGGTGTTCACCGCTCACTAATTGGACTGTGAAAAAACAGAATAAAGGAGGGACAACGTTTCCTGTGAGGCCAACAGCCATTCATTAAAGATGTCCTATTCCTCTTATGTAACCTGACCTCAGTGCACTAATAGACCAGAGTGCCTGGCCCATTCTGAAGTGTTGGCCACTGTGGTGCCACCTTCAAACCCTATTCTATTGTCCCTAACTCAGAGGCAAAGATTATGTGGTCCGGTTAAAAACAAGGGAAAAGACCCTTACATACCACTCCAACCCAATCCTCCCCCTTAAAACCTCCCTTAAATGGTCTCTATACAGCTTGGTATGGTTTTACACATTAGGGAGCACTTGACTAAGCCTTCAGGTTGCTCCGGTCACCTGGTGTCTTCGCCACCCAGCAGGACGTGGCTTTCATCTTTTGTGGTCGAGAGGGGAATGGGGGGGGGGGGAACGGGCGGTGTATCTACCATGCAGCTGGTATAGAAGGCCTGTCTGTTCCCAAACCTCCCTTCACCCCCAGATACCCCGCCAGCTTTACCCCAGTAACCCCATGTTCCCACCAACACCATACCACACAAAAAAAAACAAAAAAACTTTTCGTCTTCCCTGGGAGAATTATACGTGAGAGTATACAAAGTGAAAGTGATCAAAGTTTTTATTGGTGAGGTACCACCACCACCACCACCACCAACAGCAACAACAGAAACAACATCATGCAAGGTACCTCTTCTTTCAAGGTACCTGTTCTTTCAAGGTACCTGTTCTTTCAAGGTACCTATTCTTTCAAGGTACCTGACCTTTCAAGGTACCTATTCTTTCAAGGTACCAGTTCTTTCAAGGTACCTCTTCTTTCAAGGTACCTCTTCTTTCAAGGTACCTGTTCTTTCAAGGTACCTCTTCTTTCAAGGTACCTCTTCTTTCAAGGTGTCTGTTCTTTCGGTCGGGATAACAACAGACTTTGGGTAGTAGCCACATTGGCTAAATTCAACAGAACCATCAGTTTGACGGACGTCATGTGGGTGATTCACACCACTGCTCAGCGATGTGTGAGATCCGTCTGAGGTGTACAGACTGTGTGGAACACTTTTTATTGGATAAGTGGAGTGCCTTTGTGCATGTGAGCTGTAAGATAGCCTGTTGGGTTCTTAATCACTCACTCTCCTGAGGCTCTGAGGTAACCAGCGTTCAGAGGCCGAGGATAAAAGAGCCAAAGGAGCATTGAATGAGCTGTTGCTGTCGGCCTCATTGTCCTGCCGCTGGGGACTTGGGGAAGCAAGGTAAACAAATGGACAACAAAAGGCGGTGCTTCACAGTGAAGCAGGCTCTGTGGGGGGGGGGGGGGGGGGGGCTCCCTCTGAGAACAGGAGAGGAGAACGTGACCGACCGACCGCGGTCCCCCCGTGGTTCGGTCCCCCCTGTGCCTATTAGCTATGCACCACCGTCACCTATACCCAGACACCCACACTACTCCACTGTTAGGCACGAGAGGCCAAGAGAGGCCACGGAGTGGTGGCGGTCCAAAGCATGTCACACTTACCCTTACACCACAGGCACTTTGAAAGGACAACTTTGAAAAGATTATGATAATAGAAGTAGCATGGATTGAACCAGTTTTTTGGGAGAGTTTTTTCTTCTAAAGCCAGAATTGGTTTAGTGAAATTACATATCTGTGAAATGCAGGTCCCCACTTGAAAATACCTTAAATTGCTGACAAGGAACAATGGACATTTTAGGCAATCTCGATCTGTAGCCTACAAGGTTCCTTAGTATTCTGAGCACGGATTACTTTGACAAATACTTTTGCATACCAATTGGTGTCCAGTCAACCATATATTGTATTCAGGTTTTTACCTCAGAATTATACTGAACAAAAATATAAACGCAACATGTAAAGTGTTGGTCCCATGTTTCATGAGATGAAATAAAAGATCCCAGAAATGTTCCATATGCACAAAAAGCTTATTTCCCTCAAATTCTGTGCACAAATTTGTTTACATCCCTGTTAGTGAGCATTTCTCCTTTGCCAAGATAATCCATCCACCTGACAGGTTTGGCATATCAAGAAGATGATTAAACAGCATGATCATTACACCGGTGCATCTTGTGTTTGGGACAATAAAAGGCCACTCTAAAACATGTAGTTTTGTCACACAACACAACGCCACAGATGTCTCAAGTTTTAGAGGGAGCATGCAACTGGTATGCTGACTGCTGGAATGCCCACCAGAGCTGTTGCCAGATAATTTAATGTTCATTTTTCAACCATAAGCCGCATCATCCAACGTCGTTTTAAGAGAATTTGGCAGTACGTCCAACCGGCCTCACAACCGCAGACCACGTGTAACCAAGCCAGTCCACATCTGTCTTCTTTACCTGCGTGATCATCTGAGACCAGCCACCCAGACAGCTGATGAAACTGTGGGTTTGCACAACTGAATAATTTCTGCACAAACTGTCAGAAACCATCTCAGGGAAGCTCATCTGCGTGCTCGTCGTCCTCACCAGGGTCTTGACCTGACTTTTGTTCGGCGTCGTAACCAACTTCAGTGGGCAAATGCTCACCTTTGACGGCCACTGGCACGCTGGAGAAGTGTGCTCTTCATGGATGAATCCCGGTTTCAACTGCAACGGGCAGATGGCAGACAGCGTATATGGCGTCGTGTGGGCGAGCGGTGTCAACGTTGTGAACAGAGTGCCCCATGGTGGCTGTGGGGTTATGGTATGGGCAGGCATAAGCTACGGACAACGAACACAATTGCATTTTATCGATGGCAATTTGAATGCACAGAGATACCGAGAAGAGATCCTGAGGCCCATTGTCGTGCCATTCATCCGCCACCATCACCTCATGTTTCAGCATGATAATGCACGGCCCCATGTCGCAAGGATCTGTACACAATTCCTGCAAGCTGAAAATGTCCCAGTTCTTCGATGGCCTGCATACTCACCAGACATGTCACCCATTGAGCATGTTTGGGATGCTCTGGATCGACGTGTACGACAGCGTGTTCCAGTTCCCGCCAATATCCAGCAACTTCGCACAGCCATTGAAGAGGAGTGAGACAACATTCCACAGGCCACAATCAACAGCCTGATCAACTCTATGCAAAGGAGATTTGTCGCAATGCATGAGGCAAATGGTGGTCACACCAGATATTGACTGGTTTTCTGATCCACGCCCCTACCTTTTTTTTTAAAGCTATCTGTGTACGAGATGCATATCTGTATTCCCAGTCATGTGAAATCCATAAATTAGGGCCTAATGAATTTATTTCAATTGACTGATTTCCTTATATGAACTGTAAATCAGTACAATCTTTGAAATTGTTGCATGTTGCGTTTATATTTTGGTTCAGTGTAGAATTACTGCATCATTACTAAAAATATATATTAAACATCTTAAAGTGGCAATCATGTCGGGGACAATATAATCTTTCATAACATAGTCTTCATTAAAAAAAAATCGACCAAGAGACGGTTATGGTTAGAATAGAGAAGCACATTGTGATCCAAGACGTTGGTAAGGCCTACAAAACAGTGCCACCTGCTGCCTGCTTTACGCATCACTACTGCTTTGTCTTAAAGTTTTATTCTCTTGTTATGTAATTGTTGCATAGTCTCTACGTGGTACCTGGTACTCCTCCATCCCTCCGAGTGACAGGAGATGCCCCATAGATAACAGACCCAACAGGCCCAGACAGTACCCTTTCACTGGCCTTCACAGCAGACACAGTCCAAATGCATCCGACTGTTAAGTGTGAAGAAGGGAGAAACTACATGTACAGAAACTGTGTTTGAGGTTTTTCAACAGTCTGTAGAATCAGTAAAAGTTGCTCTCTGGTATGTAGACCGTTGGATCGCAACATAGCATTAGATGGTGGTTATCAGACCGTTGGAACGCAACATAGCATTAGATGGTGGTTATCAGACCGTTGGAACGCAACATAGCATTAGATGGTGGTTATCAGACCGTTGGAACACAACATAGCATTAGATCAAATCAAATCAAATTGTATTTGCCACATGCGCCGAATACAACAGGTGTAGTAGACCTTACAGTGAAATGCTTACTTACAAGCGCTTAACCAACAATGCAGTTTTAAGAAAAATAAGTGTTAAGTAAAAAATAGATAAGTAAAAAATAAAAATGTAAAAATAATTAAAGAGCAGCAGTCAAATAAAATAACAGCAGGGAGGCTATATACAGGGGGTACTGGTACAGAGTCAATGTGCACTGAATGGTGATTATCAGACCGTTGGATCACGACATAGCATTAGATGGTGATTATTGGACCGTTGGGTCACGACATCGCATTAGATGGTGATTATCAGATGTTACAATAAGACTGCCGTCTGAATTCTTTGCAAATGCAGTCATGCGACGGTTAGTTCCTTTCAGAGCAGCAGAGAATTTGCTCAAGGTTGAAGCATTCATTCCAAATGGAACAAACGTGTCTGTGTAGTTACATAGGTATAGAGGCAACGTAGGTATGTAACCAAACGTAGGTATGTAACCAAACTTAGGTATGTAACCAAACGTAGGTATGTAACCAAACTTAGGTATGTAACCAAAGGTAGGTATGTAACCAAACGTAGGAATGTAACCAAACTTAGGTATGTAACCAAAGGTAGGTATGTAACCAAACTTAGGTATGTAACCAAACGTAGGTATGTAACCAAACTTAGGTATGTAACCAAACTTAGCTATGTAACCAAACTTAGCTATGTAACCAAACGTAGGTATGTAACCAAACTTAGGTATGTAACCAAACTTAGGTATGTAACCAAACTTAGGTATGTAACCAAACGTAGGTGTTACCAACTGTGATAGAGTCATATTTGAACATAGAGTCTACAACAGGTTTATGTAGCTAATGGAGGCCCTCACACTTTGTGGATGGATTCAAGCAAAACTACAGCATGTGATTATTTGTGTTTCATATTACATTTACATTTTACATTTTAGTCATTTAGCTGACGCTCTTATCCAGAGCGACTTACATGAGCAATTAGGGTTAAGTGCCTTACTCAAGGGCACATCAACAGATTTTTCACCTAGTCGGCTCTGGGATTAGAACCAGCGACCTTTCGGTTACTGGCACAACGCTCTTAACCACTAAGCTACCTGCCGCCCCATATCATGTGAACACTTAAATCTTCAAAGTCGTTTATGCCATCAGCTCATTAGAAATCAATACAGCATCACAAAACACAAACCAGATTTCACTAGTGTGTCCTAGTTTGCTTTTTAAAACTAGTCTTTGTTGGACGGTCAAACCAGGAAGCTCTGATGACCAATTCCCACATCAACAAAGATGAATGTTCATTGTAAAGTGGACAAAAACGGCTGGCGAGAGGAACACTGGATTCGCTCATCTCACTGCACCACTTTAGGACGATAAACAAAGGCCTAAAAACAGAGAGTGCCGTGAGTGATAGAACCAAGCAGCTACTCCAAGCAGCTACTCCAAGCAGCTACTCCAAGCAGCTACTCCAAGCAGCTACTCCCAAAGCAGCTACTCCAAGCAGCTACTCCAAGCAGCTACTCCCAAAGCAGCTACTCCAAGCAGCTACTCCAAGCAGCTACTCCCAAAGCAGCTACTCCAAGCAGCTACTCCAAGCAGCTACTCCAAGCAGCTACTCCCAAAGCAGCTACTCCAAGCAGCTACTCCCAAAGCAGCTTCTCCCAAAGCAGCTACTCCAAGCAGCTACTCCAAGCAGCTACTCCAAGCAGCTACTCCCAAAACAGCTACTCCCAAAGCACCTATGCCAAGCAGCTACTCCAAGCAGCTACTCCCAAAGCAGCTACTCCAAGCAGCTACTCCAAGCAGCTACTCCAAGCAGCTACTCCAAAAGCAGCTACTCCAAGCAGCTACTCCAAAAGCAGCTACTCCTAGCAGCTACTCCCAAAGCAGCTACTCCAAGCAGCTACTCCCAAAGCAGCTACGCCAAGCAGCTACTCCAAGCAGCTACTCCCAAAGCAGCTACTCCAAGCAGCTACTCCAAGCAGCTACTCCAAGCAGCTACTTCAAAAGCAGCTACTCCAAGCAGCTACTCCAAAAGCAGCTACTCCAAGCAGCTACTTCAAGCAGCTACTCCAAGCAGCTACTCCAAGCAGCTACTCCCAAATCATCTACTCCAAGCAGCTACTCCCAAAGCAGCTACTCCAAGCAGCTACTCCAAGCAGCTACTCCAAGAAGCTACTCCAAGCAGCTACTCCCAAAGCAGCTACTCCAAGCAGCTACTCCCAAAGCAGCTACTCCCAAAGCAGCTACTCCAAGCAGCTACTCCAAGCAGCTACTCCCAAAGCAGCTACTCCAAGCAGCTACTCCAAGCAGCTACTCCAAGCAGCTACTCCAAGCAGCTACTCCCAAAGCAGCTACTCCAAGCAGCTACTCCCAAAGCAGCTACTCCAAGCAGCTACTCCAAGCAGCTTCTCCAAGCAGCTACTCCAAGCAGCTACTCCCAAAGCAGCTACTCCCAAAGCAGCTACTCCCAAAGCAGCTACTCCAAGCAGCTACTCCAAGAAGCTACTCCAAGCAGCTACTCCCAAAGCAGCTACTCAAAGCAGCTACTCCAAGCAGCTACTCCAAGCAGCTACTCCAAGCAGCTACTCCCAAAGCAGCTACTCCAAGCAGCTACTCCCAAAGCAGATACTCAAAGCAGCTACTCCAAGCAGCTACTCCCAAAGCAGCTACTCCAAGCAGCTACTCCAAGCAGCTACTCCCAAAGCAGCTACTCCAAGCAGCTATTCCAAGCAGCTACTCCCAAAGCAGCTACTCCAAGCAGCTACTCCAAGCAGCTACTCCCAAAGCAGCTACTCCAATCAGCTACTCCAAGCAGCTACTCCAAAAGCAGCTACTCCAAGCAGCTAATCCCAAAGCAGCTACTCCAAGCAGCTACTCCCAAAGCAGATACTCCAAGCAGCTACTCCAAGCAGCTACTCCCAAAGCAGCTACTCCAAGCAGCTACTCCAAGCAGCTACTCCAAAAGCAGCTACTCCAAGCAGCTACTCCAAAAGCAGCTACCCCAAGCAGCTACTCCAAGCAGCTACTCCCAAATCAGCTACTCCAAGAAGCTACTCCCAAAGCAGCTACTCCAAGCAGCTACTCCCAAAGTAGCTACTCCAAGCAGCTACTCCCAAAGCAGCTACTCCAAGCAGCTACTCCAAGCAGCTACTCCAAGCAGCTACTCCAAGCAGCTACTCCAAGCAGCTACTCCCAAAGCAGCTACTCCAAGCAGCTACTCCCAAAGCAGCTACTCCAAGCAGCTACTCCAAGCAGCTTCTCCAAGCAGCTACTCCCAAAGCAGCTACTCCAAGCAGCTACTCCCAAAGCAGCTACTCCCAAAGCAGCTACTCCCAAAGCAGCTACACCAAGCAGCTACTCCAAGAAGCTACTCCAAGCAGCTACTCCCAAAGCAGCTACACCAAGCAGCTACTCCAAGCAGCTACTCCAAGCAGCTACTCCAAGCAGCTACTCCAAGCAGCTACTCCTAAAGCAGCTACTCCAAGCAGCTACTCCAAGCAGCTACTCCAAGCAGCTACTCCAAGCAGCTACTCCCAAAGCAGATACTCCAAGCAGCTACTCCAAGCAGCTACTCCCAAAGCAGCTACTCCAAGCAGCTACTCCATGCAGCTACTCCAAGCAGCTACTCCAAGCAGCTACTCCAAGCAGCTACTCCAAGCAGCTACTCCCTAAGCAGCTACTCCAAGCAGCTACTCCCAAAGCAGCTACTCCAAGCAGCTACTCCAAGCAGCTACTCCCAAAGCAGCTACTCCCAAAGCAGCTACTCCAAACAGCTACTCCCAAAGCAGCTACTCCAAAAGCAGCTACTCCAAGCAGCTACTCCAAAAGCAGCTACTCCAAGCAGCTACTCCAAGCAGCTACTCCAAGCAGCTACTCCCAAATCAGCTACTCCAAGCAGCTACTCCCAAATCAGCTACTCCAAGCATCTACTCCCAAAGCAGCTACTCCAAGCAGCTACTCCAAGCAGCTACTCCCAAAGCAGCTACTCCAAGCAGCTACTCCAAGCAGCTACTCCCAAAGCAGCTACTCCAAGCAGCTACTCCCAAAGCAGCTACTCCAAGCAGCTACTCCAAGCAGCTACTCCCAAAGCAGCTACCCAAGCAGCTACTCCAAGCAGCTACTCCAAGCAGCTACTCCCAAAGCAGCAACTCTAAGCAGATACTCCCAAAGCAGCTACTCCAAGCAGCAACTCCAAGCAGCTACTCCAAGCAGCTACTCCAAGCAGCTACTCCAAGCAGCTACTCCAAGCAGCTACTCCCAAATCAGCTACTCCAAGCAGCTACTCCCAAAGCAGCTACTCCCAAAGCAGCTACTCCAAGCAGCTACTCCAAGAAGCTACTCCAAGCAGCTACTCCCAAAGCAGCTACTCCAAGCAGCTACTCCAAGCAGCTACTCCAAGCAGCTACTCCAAGCAGCTACTCCCAAAGCAGCTACTCCAAGCAGCTACTCCAAGCAGCTACTCCCAAAGCAGCTACTCCAAGTTAAGAACAACTCATAGGATTCAAAAAATGTATGCACGCATGACTGTAAGTCGCTTTGGATAAAAGCGTCTGCTAAATGGCATATTATTATTATTATTGTTATTCTGTCCCATTCAATACACCATCAATCATTCCAATCCGATCTGAAGTAAAAAAAAAAAACGGATACAAATGTTGGTCAAACTCATTCATCACGATCCAGACTTGTATAATTGTGAACACCTTCTGGGGGGCATCAATCCGTTGAGTCCTACACGGTGTTTTTACATGAGAATATATATATATACATATATACACTGCTCAAAAAAATAAAGGGAACACTTAAACAACACAATGTAACTCCAAGTCAATCACACTTCTGTGAAATCAAACTGTCCACTTAGGAAGCAACACTGATTGACAATAAATGTCACATGCTGTTGTGCAAATGGAATAGACAACAGGTGGAAATTATAGGCATATTAGCAAGACACCCCCAAAAAAGAAGTGGTTCTGCAGGTGGTAACCACAGACCACTTCTCAGTTCCTATGCTTCCTGGCTGATGTTTTGGTCACTTTTGAATGCTGGCGGTGCTTTCACTCTAGTGGTAGCATGAGACGGAGTCTACAACCCACACAAGTGGCTCAGGTAGTGCAGCTCATCCAGGATGGCACATCAATGCGAGCTGTGGCAAGAAGGTTTGCTGTGTCTGTCAGCGTAGTGTCCAGAGCATGGAGGCGCTACCAGGAGACAGGCCAGTACATCAGGAGACGTGGAGGAGGCCGTAGGAGGGCAACAACCCAGCAGCAGGACCGCTACCTCCGCCTTTGTGCAAGGAGGAGCAGGAGGAGCACTGCCAGAGCCCTGCAAAATGACCTCAAGCAGGCCACAAATGTGCATGTGTCTGCTCAAACGGTCAGAAACAGACTCCATGAGGGTGGTATGAGGGCCCGACGTCCACAGGTGGGGGTTGTGCTTACAGCCCAACACCGTGCAGGACGTTTGGCATTTGCCAGAGAACACCAAGATTGGCAAATTCGCCACTGGCGCCCTGTGCTCTTCACAGATGAAAGCAGGTTCACACTGAGCACGTGACAGACGTGACAGAGTCTGGAGACGCCGTGGAGAACGTTCTGCTGCCTGCAACATCCTCCAGCATGACCGGTTTGGCGGTGGGTCAGTCATGGTGTGGGGTGGCATTTCTTTGGGGGGCCACACAGCCCTCCATGTGCTCGCCAGAGGTAGCCTGACTGCCATTAGGTACCGAGATGAGATCCTCAGACCCCTTGTGAGACCATATGCTGGTGCGGTTGGCCCTGGGTTCCTCCTAATGCAAGACAATGCTAGACCTCATGTGGCTGGAGTGTGTCAGCAGTTCCTGCAAAAGGAAGGCATTGATGCTATGGACTGGCCCGCCCGTTCCCCAGACCTGAATCCAATTGAGCACATCTGGGACATCATGTCTCGCTCCATCCACCAACGCCACGTTGCACCACAGACTGTCCAGGAGTTGGCGGATGCTTTAGTCCAGGTCTGGGAGGAGATCCCTCAGGAGACCATCCGCCACCTCATCAGGAGCATGCCCAGGCGTTGTAGGGAGGTCATACAGGCACGTGGAGGCCACACACACTACTGAGCCTCATTTTGACTTGTTTTAAGGACATTACATCAAAGTTGGATCAGCCTGTAGAGTAGTTTTCCACTTTAATTTTGAGGGTGACTCCAAATCCAGACCTCCATGGGTTGATAAATTTGATTTCCATTGATAATTTTTGTGTGATTTTGTTGTCAGCACATTCAACTATGTAAAGAAAAAAGTATTTAATAAGATTATTTCATTCATTCAGATCTAGGATGTGTTGTTTAAGTGTTCCCTTAATTTTTTTGAGCAGTGTATTTAATCAGAGAGTGGTCGAAAAAGGAAAACAATGGTACAGATGTGGTTCAATGCATAGGCACCCTCGCGTGATTCACTATCTCTTCTAAAATAATTGAAATTGTAAAAACGTTTGGTGTAGTTTACACCTGTATTGTTTGGTTTACACCTGCACACGACCGAAAACCCAAAAATTACTGAAATTTAGATTTTTCACTTCAAAGTCCGAAAATGGCCTGGACTAAATTATTCCAAATTCAAATTAATTTGTTTGGAGGCAATGAGTCTCGTTTATTGTGTCATTTATCTCACCTGTGGTAAGCTGCAGATGCCTATATGTAAAAATAGCCTTTCAACCAGTTTGGATAACAAAACACACAACATTCTGCTCCATTGCACCCCATTGTGGAGCGCAAGGGTGCCAATACATTGGACTGCATCTGTATGCCACTGGGACATGACATGACGGCCGGTTGTGAATGCGGTATATGAGCTTCATCTAGTCTGTAGTTTGTGGTTGCCGGTGTAGTTGTCATGGAAACAAGCCAAAGGCTTGCATGCATGGGAGGATCCATGGAATCCTTTGGCCAAGTGTCACTTGTTTCACAGCCATGTATTTTATGTTGTTTTGTATAAAACAGCGGCATCACGCAGCACCTTTATCGTGCACGGTGCAATAGCGCTGATTATTCCTCCCTTCCAAAGTCCCTCCATCTGTCCCTGTTTATCTGGCCTGGGCCTCTTTCCTCCTCCCCCCCTGACAGAGCCTTCACCTAGCAGGGGGGGCATTGGCCTCACACCCACCCTCTGATTGAGCCCCTCCACACATAACTACCCTTCTATAGCTTTTTGATAGGCTTTCAATCCCCACGCCACTGACAAGGTTTTCTTTGGGAGGAGTAGGAGTTGTGGCTTTTTCGGTGTTGGGTCGGGGGGGCTTACTGTGGAGATTTAGGGAGGGGGGTGCAGAGGTGATTTTGGGGGGAGGGAGGGAGGAGGGATAGAGGGAGGGAGGAGGGAAAGGAAAAACTAGAGCAGATGGGTCTGATTGTACTCTCTAGGAGCGAGACATCTGCAGGAGAAGCATACTGGTGGTCTGAGCTCAGGCAATTAAGAGAGGAGGGGAGAAGACAGTCTTGCCTGCCGGTGCACAGAGATGAAGTGAGGCTCACATTACAATGAGGAGGGTGACAATAGGGGGAGCCGGTGAGGAGGACGAGGACTCAGCTGGGGGGAAGAAGATTAATGTACGGAGAGAGAGAGAGAGAGGGAGAGAGGGAGAGAGAGAGAGAGAGAGAGAGAGAGAGAGAGAGAGAGAGAGAGAGAGAGAGAGAGAGAGAGAGAGAGAGAGAGAGAGAGAGAGAGAGAGAGAGAGAGAGAGAGGGAGAGGGAGAGGGAGAGGGAGAGGGAGAGAGAGAGAGAGAGAGAGAGAGAGGAGCAGCTAGCAACAATACTCTGGGCAGCCTAAAGGAGGGGCTGATTGGTTCTGTATGGGGTTTCAGTCTAGAGTTATAAAGCCTAAAGGAGGGGCTGATTGGTTCTGTATGGGGTTTCAGTCTAGAGTTATAAAGCCTAAAGGAGGGGCTGATTGGTTCTGTATGGGGTTTCAGTCTAGAGTTATAAAGCCTAAAGGAGGGGCTGATTGGTTCTGTATGGGGTTTCAGTCTAGAGTTATAAAGCCTAAAGGAGGGGCTGATTGGTTCTGTATGGGGTTTCAGTCTAGAGTTATAAAGCCTAAAGGAGGGGCTGATTGGTTCTGTATGGGGTTTCAGTCTAGAGTTATAAAGCCTAAAGGAGGGGCTGATTGGTTCTGTATGGGGTTTCAGTCTAGAGTTATAAAGCCTAAAGGAGGGGCTGATTGGTTCTGTATGGGGTTTCAGTCTAGAGTTATAAAGCCTAAAGGAGGGGCTGATTGGTTCTGTATGGGGTTTCAGTCTAAAGTTATAAAGCCTAAAGGAGGGGCTGATTGGTTCCTTCTCTCCTCTCTCTCTCTCTTCTCCATTTGAAACCAGAGGTCAGAGGTCCGTTCAGTGTGGTGGATTTAATGTGGAGCTGCATTTATTTATTCTTGGTCCCCCCTCTCTGTTTCGGAGAAGTGAGGTGACAAAGCGAGGTCGTCCCTGGGATTATTCCCTTTAACCTCGGCTTTATTTACTGATCTGGTGCTGGGGGACATGTGGGGCAGGAGAAGAATGCAGGTATGGTGTTTACAGGCTAGTACAGCCAGGCCTCTCCAGGGATGTATGAGTGTAACAATGCAACGCACAGCGCAGATTTGCATAACTCTATGCTAATCAACACAATCCCGGGTTGTTTCAGATAATTGGGGCAACTAACTGTAATGCAATTGTTTGTGTTAGTAGGCCTTTCCTTTTGCACTATACAAACTAGTGACCAATTATTCTACACTAATTATCCTATGGGGAGGCTGGCGGTAATATTTCCAGATTAGTCTACGTGGGTGAGTATCCATGGTTTGTATGGATCATGGTTTGTTAGAGATTTAGGAATAAGGTGAATCATTTGTGTTTCAAAAACCAGTTAACCACCTGCATTGCATGAACTAATGTTTTTTTTTTTTGTGTGTGCGGTTGATGGAGGTTGTTTATTCCAGTATGAACTGAAACCATATACCTATGGCTGAAAGTTATGAATTTTGATATTCATATAATAAAATTTCTGTTATACTTCAACGACCATATGTGACAATACAAAATATGTTAACAATCAATCAAATTAATTTATAAAGCCCTTTTTACATCAGCAGTTGTCCCAAAGTACTGTACAGTAACCAACCTATGCAGTCCCTAATTGGTCTAGCCAATGGACAAGTAATAGTTGTCTGAACGATTCCTCGTTTCTGCGCAAAATACTCTGCAGAAGAAGAACGTCCCAATGACTCCCTATTTTCCCAGAGAGCCCTCAGAGATGCTGCCTCATCAATAGACTGAGACACTGGATCCCTCTCTCTGCACTAATCTGGTGGGGTCTTCACCTTCTCAAGCACATCTCTCCCATCCCCAATGGGGCCAGACAGACAGACAGACACCTCTCAAGTGTGAGACACACTACTAAACTGGAGTCAAAAGGGTGTGAGGCTGTGAGGTCCCCCATCCAACTCAAAGCACTCAGTGACAACACCAATGAGACCAAGGCCAGTTCAGTTCACAGAGCCACTCTGGTCCTTATAGCTATCTACGGTCTTAATGAATCCTTACGGGATCCATTCACAGAGCCACTCTGGTCCTTATAGCTATCTCTGGTCTTAATGAATCCTTACGGGATCCATTCACAGAGCCACACTGGTCCTTATAGCAATCTATTGTCTTAATTAATCCTTACGGGATCCATTCACAGAGCCACACTCCTAGTCAGTCAGATTTAACAAGCTCTGTGTCTCTGTTTGCTCATCAGGGAGGTTCCCAAAGTTCCAGAGGCCTGTATTGTAGTTCTGGAGGTCCTGTATTGTAGTTCCTGAGGCCTGTATTGTAGTTCCTGAGGCCTGTATTGTAGTTCCTGAGGCCTGTATTGTAGTTCTGGAGGTCCTGTATTGTAGTTCTGGAGGTCCTGTATTGTAGTTCTGGAGACCCTGTATTGTAGTTCTGGAGGTCCTGTATTGTAGTTCTGGAGGCCCTGTATTGTGGATTCAGAGGCCCTAGTTGAATTGTGTATCATCAACCAACTATTGACCATCTCAACATGGACCTACAGTGAGGGAAAAAAGTATTTGATCCACTGCTGATTTTGTACGTTTGCTCACTGACAAAGACATGATCGGTCTATAATTTTAATGGTACGTTCATTTGAACAGTGAGAGACAGAATAACAACAAAGAAATCCAGAAAAACGCATGTCAAAAATGTTATAAATTAATTTGCATTTTAATGAGGGAAATAAATATTTGACCCCCTCTCAATCAGAAAGATTTCTGGCTCCCAGGTGTCTTTCATACAGGTAACGAGCTGAGATTAGGAGCACACTCTTAAAGGGAGTGCTCCTAATCTCAGCTTGTTACCTGTATAAAAGACACCTGTCCACAGAAGCAATCAATCAATCAGATTCCAAACTCTCCACCATGGCCAAGACCAAAGAGCTCTCCAAGGATGTCAGGGACAAGATTGTAGACCTACACATGGCTGGAATGGGCTACAAGACCATCGCCAAGCAGCTTGGTGAGAAGGTGAAAACAGTTGGTGTGATTATTTGCAAATGGAAGAAACACAAAATAACTGTCAATCTCCCTCGGCCTGGGGCTCCATGCAAGATCTCACCTCGTGGAGTTGCAATGATCATGAGAACGGTGAGGAATCAGCCCAGAACTACATGGGAGGATCTTGTCAATGATCTCAAGGCAGCTGGGACCATAGTCACCAAGAAAACAATTAGTAACACACTACGCCGTGAAGGACTGAAATCCTGCAGCGCCCACAAGGTCCCCCCCTGCTCAAGAAAGCACATATACAGGGCCGGCTGAAGTTTGCCAATGAACATCTGAATGATTCAGAGGAGAACTGGGTGAAAGTGTTGTGGTCAGATGAGATCAAAATGGAGCTCTTTGGCATCAACTCAACTCGCCGTGTTTGGAGGAGGAGGAATGCTGCCTATGACCCCAAGAACACCATCTCCACCGTCAAACATGGAGGTGGAAACATTATGCTTTGGGGGTGTTTTTCTGCTAAGGGGACAGGACAACTTCACCGCATCAAAGGGACGATGGACGGGGCCATGTACCGTCAAATCTTGGGTGAGAACCGCCTTCCCTCAGCCAGGGCATTGCAAATGGGTCGTGGATGGGTATTCCAGCATGACAATGACCCAAAACACACGGCCAAGGCAACAAAGGAGTGGCTCAAGAAGAAGCACATTAAGGTCCTGGAGTGGCCTAGCCAGTCTCCAGACCTTAATCCCATAGAAAATATGTGGAGGGAGCTGAAAGTTCGAGTTGCCAAACGTCAGCCTTGAAACCTTAACGACTTGGAGAATATCTGCAAAGAGGAGTGGGACAAAATCCCTCCTGAGATGTGTGCAAACCTGGTGGCCAACTACAAGAAACGTCTGACCTCTGTGATTGCCAACAAGGGTTTTTCCACCAAGTACTAAGTCATGTTTTGCAGAGGGGTCAAATACTTATTTCCCTCATTAAAATGCAAATCAATTTATAACATTTCTGACATGCGTTTTTCTGGATTTTTTTGTCGTTATTCTGTCTCTCACTGTTCAAATAAACCTACCATTAAAATTATAGACTGATCATTTCTTTGTCAGTGGGCAAACGTACAAAATCAGCAGGGGATCAAATACTTTTCCCCCCTCACTGTAGGAGGAGATAATACGAAGGACAAACATGGGAAAGAAGAGCTTGATTTGAAATGAAGAACTCTTAACAAGATCAGGCTACTCCATGGAGTTTGGGTGTATCACAAGTACACAGTGTTAAAAAGAGAGTCTGAACGAAGCCTTTATGAACAAAGATAGACTTGATGACCAAAGAATTTGAACAATTACCGTGTATGAGATCAACTTGCTCACTGATTTAACACTTCATGGGAGGTAAAACATTTTTTTGACTGAAACCCCATACAGAACCAATCAGCCCCTCCTTTAGGCTTTATAACTCTAGACTGAAACCCCATACAGAACCAATCAGCCCCTCCTTTAGGCTTTATAACTCTAGACTGAAACCCCATACAGAACCAATCAGCCCCTCCTTTAGGCTTTATAACTCTAGACTGAAACCCCATACAGAACCAATCAGCCCCTCCTTTAGGCTTTATAACTCTAGACTGAAACCCCATACAGAACCAATCAGCCCCTCCTTTAGGCTTTATAACTCTAGACTGAAACCCCATACAGAACCAATCAGCCCCTCCTTTAGGCTTTATAACTCTAGACTGAAACCCCATACAGAACCAATCAGCCCCTCCTTTAGGCTTTATAACTCTAGACTGAAACCCCATACAGAACCAATCAGCCCCTCCTTTAGGCTTTATAACTCTAGACTGAAACCCCATACAGAACCAATCAGCCCCTCCTTTAGGCTTTATAACTCTAGACTGAAACCTCCACTAATCTTTTTCTATAAAAGTCTACTATGGTCATAGACATTTCAGATTGTCAAATGTTCAATCTAGGATGGATGCTTAGGATATCAACCAATACATCACCTTGGTTGTTAATCCATACATGTCCATGCAAGACTCTTAGAATCAAGCAATGGTTGTGAAAAATGTCACATAACATTGCATTTGACACCTGTGTCAGCCACCAAGTGCATCTATGTGGAACAAGGCCTATGCAACTTGAACTAAGTTTGAATAGGAGGCTACTCCTACCCTGGGGATATTATCTCTGGAGTCACTGATCATTGTTATTATTGTTCAGTGGACTGGATCGGCCATCACAAAACACGGCAGCACATTGAGAGGGCTGCATGGTGGAGGGCATCGGTTAGGTGATGAACGGACTGGCAGTGAGAATGAACTTAATCCTATCTCTCTCTCTCTCCCTCTCTCAAAAAGCAACAAGAGAAACTCAATCTACTTTGTCCCAAGAAATACCTTTTTCACACTTTTCAGAAAAGCATTTCACAAACTTGCTCATGCAGGTTTTATTGTGAGTATAAACCATTGCTTATTTTTATTTTTTTTCCCTCTGTGTATTTGAGGGTATCTACAGTAATATCTAAACAGAAGCCTTGAAATGGTAATAATAAACTAGATAATTATTTGGAAGAGTTAATGTTTTGAATATTTTTTTGTCAGTCCTTGCATTAGAATTTGAAAATAAAGGAAGATATCTCTTCATTAGCCACAGGAACACATTCAGATGTATGTCTGGCTGGTGACACCGGAGGCTAAAGTGTCACTTTAAGGGATAGAGGCAACACCAATTCACGGTGATCACTTTACCTTGAAAGGTATCCTGCTAAAAGCCAGGATAATACGATTATCACTTAAAAGGTGATTTAGTGGCCAGGATGGTTTGGAGTGATTGATTTCAGGAGGATTTTGGGGGCGAATGCTTGGAATCAACCCTCTTTGTTTCCAAGAACCTTATGATAGTGTGCAGGAAGGCCAGCATGAGTCTAATTCCAATGTAACTTATCTCTCTGTCACACAACATATCCATTAAGAAATGAATAACCTTTTCTTGACTTTTTAATTACAACCATTATTCTGTAAACCTGCAGAACTACCAATATCACTCCCAGCCACTGAACATGCATTATAATGCCGGTACCATTATGCTGCTGTCCCAACAGGTCAATCAAAAAAATAAGCATAAGATTTAGGCAACAGTACACACGTAGACCTTATACTAATATCATGCAGGGTCCTAGTCAAAGCCTGATGATGAGATACAATGAGGTTGTGTCTGCAACAAACCAGGGTCATGAACTTTGTGACACTGCTGGGACATCTGTACACATTCTCCCACTGCGACTACAGCACTCTCCTTGATATCAAGCCTAGTGGTATACAAACCTTGCTTGGTCCTCTCCTCTGAAAGAATGTGGCACGCAGACGGAATAGGAAGTCCCCAAGGAGAGGGCCCTCCTCGGTTAGGGACGGACAACCCTTTTTGTTCTGGAACTCCCCGAAAACAAAACCCCAAAATATTTGTGGACATCTGCCCTGCGCTCATCTACATGCATAGCCCCATTCTGGGGGTTGGGTGACCTGCCCAGGAGACAATGGTGCTGCAGTCTGATCTATAGCCACTACTGCTACTGCCTTTATATTCCAGCTCAAAGAACACACTCTAAAAACTGGAAAGAGAGAAGAGAAAGTGAATGTCAGGACCTCTAAGATACAACTCACATTTTGGTTTCTCCTCTCTCCAAGCCTCCCAGGATTGATCATTTTTCACCACGCTGGCGACCAGACCTTTGTCCATAGGCTGCCATTCAGGGGAAATTGGTGTAGTGAAGGGCACTGGATACAGAAAATAGGACGGATCCATCCGGATGAAAGGTGGATTTGGTGGTCCCTAAATTATCCTCTAAATAGCTATGCTTTTAGCTTTGCATGTTGAACTTAGATACCTCTTAACTGCATGTCAAATACAAAATATTGATAGATTTATACAGACATTGGTTTGTTTTTGGAAAAAGCAGCATTTCAATTTGTGAAGTCACTGGGAAAAGTAATAATCACAAGTAAGTAATCCTTAGAAAAACTATCATCCTTAAATCAGTCCTGTTGACTCGTGTATATTAGGAACAACAGCACCATCTCCTGGTCCAAACATGAACTGCACGTGTAAAGTGCATGCTCACCAATAGAAGGGGATCTCGACACATTTCTTTGTAACCATTCTTTTTTTACATTTTAGTCATTTAGCAGACGCTCTTATCCAGAGCGACTTACAGTTAGTGAGTGCATACATTTTCATACTGGCCCCCCGTGGGAAACGAACCCACAACCCTGGCGTTGCAAGCGCCATGCTCTATCAACTGAGCTACACGGGGTCATTCTCCTCCAGTAACATGATGCCAATACACACTCAACAAAAATATAAACGCAACAGTTCATATAAGGAAATCGGTCAATTTAAATTAATTCATTAGGCCCTCCTAATCTATGGATTTCACATGACTGGGATCTGACAATACAGATAAGCATCTGTTGATCACAGATACCTTTTAAAAAAGGTAGATGTGTGGATTTAAAAAACAGTCAGTATCTGGTGTGACCACCATTTGCCTCATGCAGCAGAACACATCTCCATCACATAGAGTTGTTTCAGGCTGTTGATTGTGGCCTGTGGAATGTTGTCCCACTCCTCTTCAATGGCTGTGCGAAGTTGCTGGATATTGGCGGGAACTGGAACACGCTGTCGTACACGTCGATCCAGAGCATCCCAAACCTGCTCAATTGGTGACATGTCTGGTGAGTATGCAAGCCATGGAAGAACTGGGACATTTTCAGCTTCCAGGAATTGTGTACAGATCCTTGCGACATGGGGCCGTACATTATCATGCTGAAACATGAGTTATGTGGATGAATAGCACGACAATGGGTCTCAGGATCTCATCATGGTATCTCTGTGCATTCAAATTGCCATCGATAAAATGCAGTTGTGTTCGTTGTCCGTAGCTTATGCCTGCCCATACCATAACCCCCATGGGGTACTCTGTTCACAACGTTGACATCAGCAAACCCCTCGCCCTCACCACGCCATACACTCTGTCTGCCATCTGCCCGGTACAGTTGAAACCGGGATCCATCGGTGAAGAGCACACTTCTCCAGCGTGCCAGTAGCCATCGAAGGTAAGCATTTGCCAACTGAAGTCAGTTACGACGTCAAACTGCAGTCAGGTCAAGACCCTGGTGAGGACGACGAGCATGCAGATGAGCTTCCCTGAGATGGTTTCTGACAGTTTGTGCAGAAATCCTTCGGTTGTGCAAACCCAGTTTCATCAGCTGTACGAGTGGCTCGTCTCAGACCGTCCCACAGGTGAAGAAGCAGGATGTGGAGGTCCTGGTCTTGTTATACGTGGTCTGCGATTGTGAGGCCGGTTGTACTTCCTGCCAAATTCTCTAAATATGGCATTGGAGGCAGCTTATGGTAGAGAAATGAACATTCAATTCTCTGGCAACAGCTCTGGTGGACATTCCTGCAGTCAGCATGCCAAACGCACACTCCCTCTAAAACTTCAGACATCTGTGGCATTGTGTTGTGTGACAAAACGGCACATTTTAGAGTGGCCTTTTATTGTCCCCAGCACAAGGTGCACCTGTGTAATGATCATGCTGTTTAATCAGCTTCTTGATATGCCACACCTGTCAGGTGGATGGATTATCTTGGCAAAGGAGAAATGCTCACTAACAGGGATGTAAACAAATGTATACAACAACATTAGATAAATAAGCTGTTTGTGCGTATGGAAAATTTCTGGGATCTTTTATTTCAGCTCATGAAACATGGGACCAACACGTTACATGTTGCATTTATATTTTTGTTCGGTGTACTTCCAAGCAATGCAATTATCAGACCGTCTGCATGGGAGGCAGTATGAAAATGTACGCACTCACTAACTGTAAATCGCTCTGGATAAGAGCGTCTGCTAAATGACTCAAACGTAAAAGGAGTTTATTACTAACTAATTTATTCTATTAGTTAAAATGATCAACCTCCTTTCTTTATAACTGGTTACATTATTTCTTATCACAACAAAAGTCCAGCATCTGAGGGGATGTAGTCATATGACTTTAATACAAATAAAACATTTAGCAAGATGAGTCGTCAGAAAACATTCAACAAAACCAGGCATACAAAACTCCATACATTCTCCAGAGCCATTCATAGTTGGTTCCTCCTGGTACAGTATATTGGTTAAAAGAAAAAGTGACAGAGCTGTATGGCTAAACATGAAAGCCTAAAAAATTTCTGGAACATCCACTCTAGCGTTACAAACTAACTCTATCCACGCATAAACAATTGATTAACAGCTCAACACTTGTAATATCCTACACAGTCTTCATCCCTGTGGTACTTTGAGCTTTGGCCTTCTCTTTTTCCAGATGTTTCTGAAAATAAAACAGGGACAGCAGTTACGTTTCAGAGCATATCGTTTTTCTTATGCTGAAAACTGTTTTGATACCAAGTGAGAGACGTATTGGTGTGTTTTAAATGACTGCTCAGATATATTGGTATATCTGCTAATTGACTCAAATAATGTATGTTTACCTTGAGTTTTTGGTAGTGAGATTGACTGCTGCAGTGAACCTTCTTGGCTGTCTCCTCGTTGGAATAGAACAGGAAACAGACCCTACAGTAGTACCCCATCTTCACATATTCAACACCTGCAATCAGACAACAGAGTCACTATGATGTATGAAATATACATTATATAACCTACATGGCCAAATGTATGTGGACACCTGCTCGTCGAACGTCTCATTTCAAAATAATGGGCATTAATATAAAGTTGGTCCCCCCCCCTTTGCTGCTATAACAGCCTCCACTCTTCTGGGAAGGCTTTCCACTAGATGTTGGAACATTGCTGAGGGGAGTTGCTTCCATTCAGCCACAAGAGCATTAGTGAGGTCGGGCACTGATGTTGGACAATTAGGCCTGGCTCGCAGTCGGCGTTCCAATTCATCCCAAAGGTGTTCGATGGGGTTGAGGTCAGGGCTCTGTGCAGGCCAGTCAAGTTCTACCACACTGATCTCAACAAACCATTTCCGTATGGACCTCGCTTTGTGCACAGAAAGGGCCTTCCCCAAACTGTTGCAACAAAGTTGGAAGCACAGCATCATCTAGAATGTAATTGTATGCTGTAATGTTAAGATCTCCCTTCACTGAACTAAGGGACCTAGCCCAAACCATGAAAAACAGCCCCAGACCATTATTCCTCCTCCACCAAACTTTACAGCTGGCACTATGCATTGGGGCAGGTAGTGTTCTCCTGGCATCTGCCAAACCCAGATTCGTCCGTCGCCCTGCCAGATGGTGAAGCGTGATTCAGCACTCCAGAGAACGCTATGACGGTGCCACGTTGAAAGTCACTGAGCTCTTTAGTACGGGCCATTCTACTGCCAATGTTTGTCTATGGAGACTGCATGGCCGTGTGCTCGATTTTATACACCTGTCAGCAACGGATGTGGCTGAAATAGCCGAATCCACTAATTTGAAGGGGTGTCCACATACTTTTGGCCATGTAGTGTATATATTTATAATGTTTGTTCATGTGTTGGACAAGACAAGAGTTGCCTCACGGAAAAATTAAGTTATTCTATATGTTATTAAAGAAGGTTTTAGTAAACGCATAGAAAACCCCTTTTCCCTCTAAACAGAATTAATGTGAGCATGTCCTTACCCACTGGGTTGTTAGGCTCATAAGGCCCCAGAGGAACAGGGCCGGTTGATGAAAGCTTCCCCTCAGCCTGGGATGGTGTGCCAGCAGTCTCTCCATTCTCCTCGACGCTCCTCACACTCACTATGGAAATGGGCGTCTCGTTGTCCTCCATTTTGATGTTCTACAGCGTGGAGCAATAGAGAGAGTCAGTCCCTTAAGTTAACTACCTTTTGGTTGACAAACTAAAACTGCCTAGGGTTACGTCCAAAACGGTGTCATAATCCCCCATCAGATCATCCTGGACATTGAGGGATTGCTGAGGGTGACAGCGCACTACTTTTGGCCAAAGCCCCATTGGACTGTGACCAAAAGTAGCGTGCTATAGGGAACAGGGTGCCATTCCAGAACAACCTAAGCCAGATAAACTCACCATGTCAGTGTCCATCTCCTGTCCAGCCGAGTTCTCAGAGGGTTGACCGTGTTCCCCCTGGACCTCCTCCTCCTTCCTGACCTCACTCTGCTCAGTGGACGTCTCCACCATCTTCTCCTCGTCTTCCTCCTCAGGCTCGTCTGCCGTCTCCTCTCTGGACTTCTTGACTGGAGGTTCTTCATCCTGCTTGGCTGAGCTTTTGGCTGCCGAGCTCCTGTGGGAGCTCGTTTCGCCCTCCGATCGCTCCCTCTTCGACGGCCTCTTCTTCTCCTCAGAGTCAGAGGATGGTGGTCGGTGTCTAGTGTGGGAAAGAGCATTCCATTTCAGTTGAACTTTAGTGTCTCGGGAAGAGCAATTTAGTTGAAGCACATTACATATTTTAACATTACATACAAAGAGCAGCATCTTAGTAGTGAGAAAAAGAACAAGTTGAATTGTACAACGCTCACAGAAAATACACCAACTGTTGTTTAATTTGACTCACCCATATTTCAGCTGTTTGTACTTCCTGCTCACGTACACCGTAAGTCGCTTGCCTTCGAATTTAGGGGGCGTGTCCTTGTAGGTCTCAGCCATTCTCTCAGCGTCCTCTCCACGTTCCATCTCAATGAAACACTAGAAATGAAATAATTAAAAACAAACATCTGATTTCTATTGTATCCCACTCATTCACCCATGAGGCATTTTAAGAAGCCCTGTGGCAGAAGAGAGAACAAAAGATTTCATTACCTCATTGCGAGATCTGTTCAGGAAATAGCGTCTGATTTTGCCGAACGGTTCAGCGATTTTCAGGAGGGAGGCATCAGAGGATTTGAAGTGAGGAATCTGTCCCACGTATACCACTCTCCCACTCTGCAAGAACAGGAAACATTACAAACAACTTCTACTGTAGAAGGCTGGCGAACTGAATCTTCAGGTATGGAGCTCACCTGAATGGTAGCGTATGTCTGTGAATGGTAGATTTTCACAGACTTCCCACACACAGTGGGAGTTACATTCCCACTGTAGAAATTGACCATTGCTTTCGCCTCTTCTTCCGAAGTGAGCTGCAGAAAGGCCTAGGTTCACCAACAAAGAAAAGATACACAATGGTTAGACGTTGACTTCCATCATACTGTTTTTGCTTCACTGTCAAATTAAATCAATCAATCAACCAACCAACTTTACCTCAGGTCTCACGTCAAGCACCAGGTGCTGAACTACTGTCCCGAAGGGTTTGGCCAGGGCCAAGATCTCGTTCAGAAAACCATAGGCTCGTTTAAATCCCACAACATTGACCACTCTCAATCCCCCAGTTTTCTTAGAGCTTCCTGCAGAGAAAGTGAGTGAGAGCGAGAGAAAGAGAATTACACAACTCTTCACTTTTCCAACAACAGTTGCTGTAGCTTATTCCAATGGTTTTCCAATTCCACAGACACTGTCATCAATCATCCTAAATTAAATGATCATACATCATGCTAGAGGTAAAGTTAATGTTGTTTACCTGAAGATGAGTATTTTTCTTTGGAAGAGGAGTCCTGTCTCTCCAAGTCCTCGTCCTCTGCCAGCTCATCCAGAGTCACAAAGTCATCCATGTTCTCTGGGAAATCCTGCTCCATACTGCCCTCCTCCTGAAGGAAAGACACAACAACATGTATGTCAACATATTCAACATATACACTACCAGTCAAAAGTTTGGACACACCTACTCATTCCAGGGTTTTTCTTTATTTTTACTATTTTCTACACTGTAGAATAATAGTGAAGACATAAACTATGAAATAACACATATGGAATCATGTAGTAACTAAAGTGTTAAACAAATCTAAATATATTTTATATTTTAGATTCTTCAAAGTAGCCACCCTTTGCCTTGATGACATCTTTACACACTCTTGGCATTCTCTCAACCAGCTTCACCTGGAATGCTTTTCCAACAGTCTTGAAGGAGTTCCCACATATGCTGTGCACTTGTTGGCTGCTTTTCCTTCACTCTGCGGTCCAACTCATCCCAAACCAGCAAAGCACCCCCACACCATCACACCTCCTCCTTCATGCGTCACGGTGGGAACTACACATGCGGAGATCATCCGTTCACCTACACTGCGTCTCACAAAGACACAGCGATTGGAACCTAAAATCTCAAATTTGGACTCCAGACCAAAGAACAGATTTCCACCGGTCTAATGTCCATTGCTCGTGTTTCTTGGCCCAAGCAGGTCTCTTCTTCTTATTGGCGTCCTTTAGTAGTGGTTTCTTTCCAGCAATTAGACGATGAAGGCCTGATTCACGCAGTCTCCTCTGAACAGTTGATGTTGAGATGTGTCTGTTACTTGAACTCTGAAGCACTTATTTGGGCTGCAAATTCTGAGGCTGGTAACTAATGAACTTATCCTCTGCAGCAGAGGTAACTCTGGGTCTTCCTTTCCTGTGGAGGTCCTCATGAGAGCCAGTTTCATCATAGCGCTTGATGGTTTTTGAGACAGCACTTGAAAACACTTTCAAAGTTATTCACATTTTCCAGATTGACTGACCTTCATGTCTTAAAGTAATGATGGACTGTCGTTTGATTATTTGAGCTGTTCTTGCCATAATACGGACTTGGTCTTTTACCAAATAGGGCTATCTTCTGTATACCCCCTCCCCCGACCTTATCACAACACAACTGATTGGCTCAAACGCATTAACAAGGAAAGAAATTCCACAAATTAACTTTTAAGAAGGCACACCTGTTAATTGAAAACGCATTCCAGGTGACTACCTCATGAAGCTGGTTGAGAGAATGCCAACAGTGGGCAAAGCTGTCATCAAGGCAAAGGGTGGCTACATTGAAGAATCTCAAATATATTTTGATTTGTTTAACACTTTTTTGGTTCCTACTTGATTCCATGTGTTATTTCATAGTTTTGATGTCTTCACTATTATTCTCAAATGTAAAAAAAATAGTTAAAATAAAGAAAAACCCTGGAATGAGTAGGTGTGTCCAAACTTTTTACTGGTACTGTATGTCAACATATTAGTTACATATTCTAAATACATTTGTACAATACGAACAACAACAAAAAGGCAGATAGGTCACTGTGCTCTACAGAACTTTGTCTCAAACTGAACAAAAATACATGAGCAGTATAAGCAAGATAAATCTAATATTTTCTGTTGTTGACCTACCTGATCTGCAGGTAGCTGTTCCTCGTGCATCTCCGAGCTCTCTGCTGGCTCTGCCGACGGCATGTCATCCTTGTCCTCGGTCTCTGGCTCATCTGTAGCGGCTTCAGTTTCCATCTGTTCACTCTCAGGCTCTCCCTCCGCTTTCTCCTCTGGACCAGGCACAGTCCCCTGCTCCACTTCTGCCCCCTCAGCCTTCTCTGTGACGTCACTACTGCTCAGAACATCTGCAGTGCTCGGAACGTCGTCTGAGTCCGGAGCCGGTTCCTTCTCCTCCTGGGATTCCAGACTGGCGTTGGCAGCAGTCTCTGGGTCTTCCGTCACGGCTTCAGCCTTGTCCGCTGACGGCCCATCATCACTTGAACCCTGGTCTCCCTCTCCTTTGTACTCCTCAGCTTCATCTCCCTCCATCACACCAGCCACCTCGTCACCTGACCCCACTCCCTCTCTCCCGGATCCCTCTCCCTCTCTCCCTGCACCGCAGTCCTCTCCTTTTGGTGGTTCCTTCTTGTCCTCTTTGGCTTTGCTGCTAGAGGAAGATTTGGTGCTCTTGGAGGAGGAAGATTTGTCTTTGGGCCCAGTACTACTGCTGCTTCTCCTCCTCTTGTCATCCATCAGATTGCTTGAGCGATTATTCACACTGTTACAGACGGACAACAATCCACAATCAGTCCATATACCTCTGTGAAAAAAGGCCAACTAAGTCCTCTACTATGATAATGAAGCACTGAATCACTCTGGGAACTCTTACTTTAAGGTCTTGTACTTGGTACAGATGTTTAAGCGGACACCCTTCCCATGGATGGTCAGTGGATTCAGAGTGTAGTACTTCACCAACATCTCGGCATCCTCTGCAGACCCCAGCTGAACAAAAGCCTTGGAAGACGAACGCTAATGATACATTTTAAGCATTCATGACACATCCAGAAATTAAAAAAAGACTGACAATATAAATACTATAATATAAAATAATATATGCCATTTAACAGACACTTTTATCCATCCATGAGTATGTTTTTTTTTTATACAAACAGAGAATAATAAAGACTTTTACCTCCTCGGTTAGAAACAAGTGTTTCTCCACGACGCCGAAGCGCCGCGCGATGGTGAGCAGTTCCTGCTTCTTCTCGTTCTCATGCGGCAAGTTGGAAAAGAAGACCACCTGTGACTGGTTCGCTGCCTCTGGATCTTTGCCTTGTTTCGCCTCGCGGTTCACCCTCTCAGTTCTGCTGTCTTTCTGTGTTCAGAAAGAGGAAAATATGACGTGTACTCGTCTGCATGCACGATCGCTGCTTGTACTGAATAACTGTTAAAATGGACAGAAAAGTTAGAAATGCAGCTGAGTGATTTTGAAGTATTTCATCTATACAGCAGATAAGATACAGGGGGTAAAACTAATGAAAATAGATGAATAAGGACATTCCAATATTACCTGAATCACCATGAGTTCCTTGGACAGATAAATGGTGATTTGTTTCCCATTTAACACCGCTGGGTTCTTCTGGTAGTGGTTGACCACATCCCTAGCTTCCTTATGGGTCTCCATTTCTAAAAAGGCCTGGGGAGTAGATCAATGCACCATGAGCCCCGTGGTACACGACCAGTCAGCAGGTGCTCATATACAACAATGTCAACAGTTTTCTTCTGTTAAAATATGGGGTAAGAAGAGCAAGTCAAGTGTTTAAAAAAAAAAAAAAAAACATACATCTTCACTGACAGTTACCCGGTTATTCAAAGTAGAGTTTGCATTGTGATACGTTTATTTCCATTGGACTGTAATACGTTACTCTGTTATCGCAAATTCAAAGCAGAATTGATTTATACATTGTAATGAGAGGAAAGTGTTGTGAAACACAAAAGGGGCAGTTTCCTGGACACTCCATGAAGAATCTTTATAGTCAAGTACTAGGGGCGTAATTTATCAAAAGTGTGTACGCACAAAAAAAAGACTTAAACCTTGCCTGCGCCAATTTTGGTATTTATCCGTTTTGAACTTGGAGGGGAAAGGGTGCAAATTTCCACGCACTTCTCAAACCATGCATACGCACAACTTGTGTTGCAAGCCAATATTGTTCTTTTGGGGGAAATTGAGGTGTTTGAGGCACGGGAATTCTAATAATGGTAGGCTAATAAAAACATTAAAAACGTAGGCCTAATGATAACACGGACGCATTTGCCGTTGGTAAGGAGATTGCATAGCAGAATCATAATAAGTGTAGTTTAAAAGTCACTGCAAAAAAAATGTGATCAAATTTTCCATTGCGCTTTAGAAACTGTCACGGCCCAGTTCCAGCATTTCCAAATCATACAGCAAATTAGGGCGTTTTTGTTACCATAAAAAGGTGAACGGAGGCTGTTTTCCAGGTGGGGTGTAACACTTGTTCACGAGCACAGAAATACAGTATGGTTCTGATTTTATCAATGAAAAAAAAAATGCGTATATGTTGCGTGGCGACAGTTTGATAAATCTCAATAATTTGTTACGCTAGGCAAATCCTAGAATATCCACGTACGCCAGCATTGAGTGATAAATGAGGCCTCTGGCAAGCCGGAACAGTGCTGTGCTCTACCTTGTTCTTGAGGACCAGGTGTTCACACAGAGTTCCAAAGGGTTCCGCTAGGGCGAACAGGGCTTTGTTAGACTGAGGAGGCCTGTCATACTTGGCCACCACTACTTTGCTTCTGATCTGGAGGAGGAGGAGAACAAGTTCAGACAGTTACAAAATAAACACGTTGAGTCCATCACTTTCACTCCAAAAAAGGCACACCAGTAAAATACATGTGTTTTTGAAGAGGAGTTACTTGGTCACTGCATCACAGTAAAGAGATCGTATTTTATCAAGATATATATATTACTTTATCAAGATAATATCATGACAAATAAAACACATTACCGGCTTAGGTGGCATAGAATGTTGATGTGCCTTGCCTGGTCCAACATTAGATCCAGCACCACCACCTAAAATACATGATAATAACACATGGGGTTTTATATACGGCTTTTCAAGGACCCGCAGTCACTTCAATTACAACATGGCAGTGGCCAGCTAAACAAAAAAACAAACATGGATTACTGTCTTACTTTGTTCATGGACTGATTACAGGGTCAGGAAGCCAATATGTCATTTTGTCATTTGGGTGAACTAGGCCTATCCCTTTAATGACAATGATAATGATTACATAGTAATGAATACAAAATAATAAATCAGTAAGTGACAGCAATAAGCATACGTTGGTTGAGTCCGAAAAGGCACCCTAATTCCCTATATAGTGCACTACTTTTGACCAGAGCCCTATCAGACCCTGATCAAAAGTAGTGCACTATATAGGGAATAGGATTCCATTTCAGACACAGACGTAAATTTTTCACACAAATACACCATTACCCCAGCCGGAGCTCATGCGCCCTCCTCCTCCAGCCATTGGGACTGGTCCCAGGAGACTGGCTGATTGGTTGTTCGTCTCCAGTAGATGAGACCCACCGCTGAAAGGGACAAACATGAGATTCACTCTACTATTACACAAGACTGATTCAGTCACGTATTTAAAGTGCAACTTCACTTCCTGATTTGGCCTCGTTTTAGATTTGTTTAATTAAGAAATGCTAGCGTCCATGACTTAATTCAAACACGATTTGGTTTCGGGGTGTGGTATGGTGTGGGTGTCTCGTATGTGTGTTCGCAGGTGAGAAGAGTTAAACAAATTATTTAGACAATTAACTTTAGCCGGCTGGTGTGCGACCGTGGTAAATCTGGTTTGACTTTGGATAGCCTATCCCCGGGGCTAGATAGGGACTGTCAATAAATTACACAATGTAAATGAGACAATATTTTCATACCTTTTAGTTCTCATTAAATGCTTTCAATATTTGTATATGAATTTCTACAATTTATAGTTGGTTTGAGGTTTTTAAGTCACTGAAATTTGGAGCTACTGGAATTTCAACATATCGTCCCATGTACATGGTGTAATTTACCGATGGTCCCTAACTAGCCCCATAGGGATATCCAAAGTCAACCCAAATTTACCACAGGGATCAAATCAAATCAAATTTTATTGGTCACATGCGCCGAATACAACAGGTGCAGACATTACAGTGAAATGCTTACTTACAGCCCTTAACCAACAGTGCATTTATTTTAAACAAAAAAAGTAAGAATAAAACAACAACAAAAAAAGTGTTGAGAAAAAAAGAGCAGAAGTAAAAATAAAGTGACAGTAGGGAGGCTATATATACAATAGAATAAAGTGACAGTAGGGAGGCTATATATACAGGGGGGTACCGTTGCATAGTCAATGTGCGGGGGCACCGGCTAGTTGAGGTAGTTGAGGTAATATGTACATGTGGGTAGAGTTAAAGTGACTATGCATAAATACTTAACAGAGTAGCAGCAGCGTAAAAAGTATGGGGTGGGGGGGCAGTGCAAGTAGTCCGGGTAGCCATGATTAGCTGTTCAGGAGTCTTATGGCTTGGGGGTAGAAGCTGTTGAGAAGTCTTTTGGACCTAGACTTGGCACTCCGGTACCGCTTGCCGTGCGGTAGCATAGAGAACAGTCTATGACTAGGGTGACTGGAGTCTTTGACAATTTTGAGGGCCTTCCTCTGACACCGCCTGGTATAGAGGTCCTGGATGGCAGGGAGCTTTGCCCCTGTGATGTACTGGGCCGTACGCACTACCCTCTGTAGTGCCTTGCGGTCAGAGGCCAAGCAGTTGCCATACCAGGCGGTGATGCAACCAGTCAGGATGCTCTCGATGGTGCAGCTGTAGAATTTTTTGAGGATCTGAGGACCCATGCCAAATCTTTTTAGTCTCCTGAGGGGGAATAGGCTTTGTCGTGCCCTCTTCACGACTGTCTTGGTGTGTTTGGACCATGATAGTTCGTTGGTGATGTGGACACCAAGGAACTTGAAGCTCTCAACCTGTTCCACTACAGCCCCGTCGATGAGAATGGGGGCGTGCTCAGTCCTCTTTTTTTTCCTGTAGTCCACAATCATCTCCTTTGTCTTGGTCACGTTGAGGGAGAGGTTGTTGTCCTGGCACCACACGGCCAGATCTCTGACCTCCTCCCTATAGGCTGTCTCATCGTTGTCGGTGATCAGGCCTACCACTGTTGTGTCGTCGGCAAACTTAATGATGGTGTTGGAGTCGTGCCTGGCCATGCAGTCATGGGTGAACAGAGAGTACAGGAGGGGACTGAGCACGCACCCCTGAGGGGCCCCCGTGTTGAGGATCAGTGTGGCAGATGTGTTGTTACCTACCCTTACCACCTGGGGGCGGCCCGTCAGGAAGTCCAGGATCCAGTTGCAGAGGGAGGTGTTTAGTCCCAGGATCCTTAGCTTAGTGATGAGCTTTGAGGGCACTATGGTGTTGAATGCTGAGCTGTAGTCAATGAATAGCATTCTCACGTAGGTGTTCCTCTTGTCCAGGTGGGAAAGGGCAGTGTGGAGTGCGATAGAGATTGCATCATCTGTGGATCTGTTGGGGCGGTATGCAAATTGGAGTGGGTCTAGGGTTTCTGGGATTATGCTGTTGATGTGAGCCATGACCAGTCTTTCAAAGCACTTCATGGCTACAGACGTCAGTGCCACGGGTCGGTAGTCATTTAGGCAGGTTATCTTAGAGTTCTTGGGCACGGGGACTATGGTGGTCTGCTTGAAACATGTTGGTATTACAGACTCAGTCAGGGACATGTTGAAAATGTCAGTGAAGACACTTGCCAGTTGGTCAGCACATGCTCGGAGTACACGTCCTGGTAATCCGTCTGGCCCTGCGGCCTTGTGAATGTTGACCTGCTTAAAAGTCTTACTCACATCGGCTACGGAGAGCGTGATCACATAGTCGTCCGGAACAGCTGGTGCTCTCATGCATGCTTCAGTGTTGCTTGCCTCGAAGCGAGCATAGAAGTGGTTTAGCTCGTCTGGTAGGCTTGTGTCACTGGGCAGCTCGCGACTGTGCTTCCCTTTGTAGTCTGTAATAGTTTTCAAGCCCTGCCACATCCGACGAGCGTCAGAGCCAGTGTAGTATGATTCAATCTTAGACCTGTATTGACTCTTTGCCTGTTTGATGGTTCGTCGGAGGTCATAGCGGGATTTCTTATAAGCGTCCGGGTTAGAGTCCCGTTCCTTGAAAGCGGCAGCTCTACCCTTTAGCTCAGTGCGGATGTTTCCTGTAATCCATGGCTTCTGGTTGGGGTATGTACGTACGGTCACTGTGGGGACGACATCATCGATGCACTTATTGATGAAGCCAGTGACTGATGTGGTGTACTCCTCAATGCTGTCTGAAGAATCCCGGAACATGTTCCAGTCTGTGCTAGCAAAACAGTCCTGTAGCTTAGCATCTGCGTCATCTGACCACTTTTTTATTAGCCGAATCACTGGTGCTTCCTGCTTCAGTTTTTGCTTATAAGCAGGAATCAGGAGGATAGAGTTATGGTCAGATTTGCCAAATGGAGGGCGAGGGAGAGCTTTGTATGCGTCTCTGTGTGTGGAGTAAAGGTGGTCTAGAGTTTTTTCCCCTCTGGTTGCACATTTAACATGCTGGTAGAAATTAGGTAGAACGGATTTAAGTTTCCCTGCATTAAAGTCCCCTGCTACTAGGAGCGCTGCATCTGGATGAGCGTTTTCCTGTTGATTAATGGCCTTGTACAACTCATTCAGTGCAATCTTAATGCCAGCATTGGTTTGTGGTGGTAAATAGACAGCTATGAAAAATATAGATGAAAACTCTCTTGGTAAATAGTGGGGTCTACAGCTTATCATAAGATACTCTACCTCAGGCGAGCAAAACCTTGAGACTTCCTTAGTATTTGATTTGGTGCACCAGCTGTTGTTTACAAATATACAGAGACCGCCACCCCTCGTCTTACCCGAGTCTGCCGTTCTGTCCTGCCGATGTAGCGTATAGCCTGTTAGCTGAATGTTATCATTGTCGTCGTTCAGCCACGACTCCGTAAAACATAAGATATTACAGTTTTTAATGTCCCGTTGGTAGGATAACCGTAATCTTAAATCGTCCATTTTATTCTCCAAAGCTTGAACGTTGGCTAATTATTACGATTACGATCGGGTCACGTGCAGCTGCACTCTGAATTGATGATTACTAGTGTGCTGCCCGCTGTGGGCAGGATTAAAACAAAGCCAACCTTAATTTATGTTGTGATGCAGTCAAAACTCTGCTTTGGACAAGACTGACTTTAATTACCAAAATTACTGTATTTACACTTTGTAGTCAATTCTGACAGTAGAATAAATGTTTCACACTCATATCAATGCCACATAGGCTGTTTTCTAAACGAGAAGCTGGTTTTTAGGGGTAGTTGCTCTTTAAAGTCAAAACACCGGAAAGTATATTGTTAACTAAAAAAACCTGCAAAATCTGGATCCCTACAAATAAGCTGGGCTAGACAATCTGGACCCTTTCTTTCTAAAAATTAGCCGCCGAAATTGTCGCAACCCCTATTACCAGCCCGTTCAACCTCTCGTTCGTATCGTCTGAGATCCCCAGAGATTGAAAAGCTGCCGCGGTCATCCCGCTCTTCAAAGGGGGTGACACTCTAGATCCAAACTGTTACAGACCTATATCCATCCTGCCCTGTCTTTCGAAAGTATTTGAAAGCCAAGTTAAACAGATCACCGACCATTTTGAATCCCACCGTAACTTCTCAGCTAAGCCTCCTTCACTCATGCTGCCAAAAATGCCCTCGTAAAACTGACTATCCTACCGATCCTTGACTTAGGCGATGTCATTTACAAAATAGCCTCCAACACTCTACTCAGCAAATTGGATGTAGTCTATCACAGTGCCATCCGTTTTGTCACCAAAGCCCCATATACTACCCACCATTGTGACCTGTACGCTCTTGTTGGCACCCACCCGTAGTATGCGCTCCAGCAGGTATATCTCACTGGTCATCCCCAAAGCCAACACCTCCTTTGGCCGCCATTCCTTTCAATTCTCTGCTGCCAATGACTGGAACGAACTGAAAAAATCTCTGAAGCTGGAGACACTTATCTCCCTCACTATCTTTAAGCATCAGTTGTCAGAGCAGCTTACCGATCACTGCACCTGTACACAGCCCATCTGTAATTAGCCCACCCAACTACCTCATCCCCATATTGTTATTTATTTTGCTCATTTGCACCCCAGTATCTCTATTTGCACATCTTCTTCTGCACATCAATTACTCCAGTGTTAATACTAAATTGTAATTATTTTGCACTATGGCCTATTTATTGCCTTACCTCCATAACTTACTACATTTGCACACACTGTATATAGATTTTCTATTGTGTTACTGACTGTACGTTTTGTTTACCCCATATGTAACTCTGTGTTGTTGTTGTTTTTATCGCACTGCTTTGCTTTATCTTGGCCAGTTGTAATTGAGAACTTGTTCTCAACTGGTTTAAACCTGGTTAAATAAAGGTTAAATAAAAAATACAAATAAATAGTGTTCGTATGTTCTTTATCAACTCTTGGGACTAATATTTGCAAACATGTTATAACAACCGGCGAGTGTGAGAAAGAGAGAGCAAGAGTGTGTGTGTTTGTGTGGAGAGGAAGAGACACATACCTCCTGCTTGTGGCCATGTGTGGATCCCATTCTGGGTACCTAAAGATCATGGGAGAACATTGGTCAAAAAATTATTGATGGTTCACACACAATTTTATTTTAAGACAGAACTCCAAAAGTTGCTTTATTTTTTCCCCATGCTTTTTCCAGCAGGCAGTGTAAAAGTTCTACACAGATGTTTCAGTGTGTATCTGAACATTAGTTCTAACAACCTCGTTGCTAAAAGGCCTTTACATAAATAACACAGAATGTTTGAAGAGGAAGAGGAACTTACATCTGCAGGAGGAGCCTCTGGTTTTCTGCATGACGTAATCCATCAGTGTGCTGGTTCCACTCCTGCAGACCAAGACAAACACTGGATGAGTGACTGATTTACTGCATACCTACACTGTATACATTAATTGGCTCCCACACCAATTAGAAAGCAAAGGGTGATTAAACTATGGCTCTTCAAATGTAGAAAGAAGCTGAATAAGTGGGTATATGATGCAAATATAAACAGACTTTTGTTGAACCATTACTTAGTGTACTGTATATTGGCTTTCCAGTCACTTGATAATCAAAAGCTATAAAATATTTGATTATAAATTCAAAAGTGGTCTTTGAATTGAAAAAGTGTCCGTGAGTGCATGAGAGTGGCAATCAAACTGAGATCAGAGTAGACGGTGTGTGGATGGATGAAACAGACAGGTAAAGTGGAAAATGAATTGGAGTTACTACTCACCATGGTGGAATGCACGTCAAAATCACAAAGAGAGCACACATGGGGAAACATGTGAGGTATGACTCCCAAGAAGTCCTGCACTTTGCCTTGGGACGGGGATCCCATTCTCCTGGTCATAAAGACACTGTCTGCCGCTGAGGGGGGACCCATGCCCATACCGCTGTAGCGATCATGGGAAAGATCTGAATACCACCCTGGATCTCTTCCACCACTGCCGTGGCCATAGTCGAGTTCATACCTTCCAGCTGGAGTGTCTTGGATGGAACCGTAGCCCAAGTCTCCTTGCTGAGCGCGGGCCGAAGCCTGCCCCATGGAACCACCCTGTCTTCCAACACGCATATCGTCCCAGTCGTCTCTGCTGGCTCTGTATGAGGGCTCAGGGGAGAGCCCTGACAGGTCTCCTCTAGAGTTGCCTGCCATGCGTCTGTCAGAATCCACCTTCCGGTTCTTAAGTTGCATTATAAGGTGAGGCAAGGTCTCCACACTAATGTTGTCTTCTGGGATCTGTGCCAGCACGTCTAGGTCAGCGGGCGACAGGCCCAAGCTGGCAAACAGCTTCATGGAGTTGCCAATGTGGCTGCCACCACGACGGGACAGCTGCGGGTCACGGTCGCCCTCACCACCACCCATACCTGAGGACATGCTGTGCAACTGTCTGGAGGTTGAGCCATGATGGACGCTGTCTGAACGCTGTTCATTCATGCTGAAGTTGAGGGTCTCAGCAGCAGCCAGGAGCCCGCGTCCCACAGCAAAGCCTTTCTGAGAGCTATCAGATGGAATCTTCTGGGACATGGCAATCCTCAAAATGGCTGACGTGCTCTAAACTAACTCAACGTGAGACTACACGGCACAAGAACAGAATAAGGAAGCAGTTAAGGGAGGGACAATTTTAAAAGTCTTTGATCGAAGAGAAGATTCAGTCAATTCAAAATGAGACGACGCCGTGGCAACAAGTCAACGTGGATGAAGAAAAGGAAAGCTCTCCTCTTCATCTGATGGAATATGTATTTCTGCAGAAACATAATGGTGAAAGTGTAGGGTATAAGTTCTTGTCTGCCGCCCTCCTCCACAGTTAGCATGGGGATATGGAGGTGCAAACAACACGGTCTGCAGCCAGGTTCAGTTAGCCTACAATGTACAGATAGCAAGTGTGGAGAGAATGGCCCAATTCAAATAGTAGTCAATTGAACTGTGTTCAGAATCAGAATGTTAGGTTTATTTGAAAGAAACAGGAAGAATCATTTATAAAATGCATTGAAGAGAGACAACTCACAGAAAAGGAGGAAAATGTACAGTAAAGATTCAGACGTGAATTGACCTCATACGAAAGTAGAGGAAGATATACAGTATCATGAACTGTATGTCATAGCCAGAAGAGAAGATAGATCAAACATGGGTTAATCTTCATAGAGCAAGGACAACGCTCACAATTTACCAATTGACCAACAATTGGCCTAACTGTAGTTTGGACACAATTTGACATGAATTGAAAAGAGCTCAAATGTGTAGTTACAAGGTTACAATGAGCAGTGATGTTTGTGATTAAAAGGGGAATTTGGATCCAGTCTCTGGATCAGAAGACTATTAGACCCAGATATAGCAAAGACAAGAGTATAGCGAATGTATCGCAACATTAGCTATTCATCTTAAAAACAAATGGCTAGCTAACACGAGATGCAGCTAACCGCAAGAGCTGTTTTTTCCTTTTGCCTGTGCTGCATTTGCACTCAATATGTGAATATTTGCTGAATCCTGTGCGTTTTAGATATAACAACTTTTAGTTTGAAGATGATAGTAGCTAACTAAATGTTAACATGCAACAGCAGAATAACAGATATTTGATGTGAAAGGCCTCTGGCCTAGCTAGCTTGCGAAACTAATTTGATGGCCACGAGCTGCACGTTTTCATCACGAGATGTACATTACGCTACAAAAAAATAGGAGTCCAATATAAACAATATATATTCGTCATTTGTAACGTTAGTTATTTTACAGTCAAACGAAGATTTACCGAGGTTATGGAAATCAGGTTTATCGTCCTTACCTGCACAGCAGAAGCTCACGCGGCGGTTAAGCTATAAAGCTAGTGGCAAGGAGCATGCGCATTGGTCACGTGGGAGGGTCAAAGGATTCGTCCAATCGCTGACGCGCAACATGTAAACAAACAAACACTCAGCGGCCATTGTTTTTCACTGTCTCGGAAGTAAGAGTTCGAAAGAAACAAGAGTAACTGACACTTCCAGCTTTTGAACCTTCGCCTGGTAATTTGACCGTTATGAAATATATCTTAACGTTTATATGACATTGCTGTGGTCCATAAAAAAAACAGAAATGAGTGTCCCTACTTGCTGCTTTTTAGCCTTTATATCGAGTCGTTTTAACAAAGGCGGACACGTTTCTGTAGTTAACTATAATCACAGTGTAGCTATCATTTTGAACTGTAGCCGAGTCGTTTTGTGTCTTATTATTACTGTGTTCTGAAATATTGTCGTATTCCTGTTGGTCTGTTTTTGCAGATATAGCTAACTTACCTCGTCTTTGTTACAGACAAAATGAAAGACCCAAGTCGCGTCAACAACAACCCAAGCCTCAACAACAGCGAATTTATCCTACATGGACAGTTCATCAATGATGACAATCCCTTTGCTGAATACATGTGGATGGAGAACGAGGAGGAATTCAACAGACAGGTACTCTACTTATTCTGTCTATTGATTACGTACTAGATTAGGTAGCTAGTTTATTTAATATTTCATGCCTGTACCACACACAAAGAAATACCTGTTTTTGTAATAGCAATGTATCATTTCAATAATTTACAGTGTTTTGCAAAGAGTGGGTGTCTAAATTATTTTGAATGCTTTGTCCCCAGATTGAGGAGGAGCTGTGGGAGGAGGAGTTCATTGAGCAGTGTTTCCAGGAGATGTTGGCGGAAGAGGAAAATGAATGGTTCATCCCAGCCAGAGATCTCCCTCCAACCCTCGGTCAGCTGCAGGACCAACTCAACCTACTGGTCCTCTGTGACACAGGCATCGTCGACGGCCTGGCGGTAAATGTTTCAGTGGTTTTGTTTGTCCAGGTCTCATTGAAGTAAAGTCTGTGGAAAATAGACATTTTAGTTGGCCTAGTCCTAGTCTCACGTTAGCCTCGTAAATGCCAGACCGATTACCACTGCGTGTAGGGAACCATTCATGCGCAGGATCAGGTGGCTCGCCAGGCTAGTCTCGTGTGGCCATCCTTCCAAATCTTGTCTCGTCGACTCATGAAAAGCCTGTGTTTCTGAGGCTAGCCTTGTCCCAGATATGTATGTGCTATCTTGCCACCACATTTAAAGTTTTAGTAGTCGTATGTACGGGATACACAAAGGATACACCGTCCAATGAAATGCTTACTTGCAGGTTCCTTCTCAACAATGCAACAATAATAATAAATAATAAAATATAAGAATACGAACATAAAGTAAATGGCTCAGTAGAATATAATAAACATTTTAGCATACGTATAAAGTATGATTTTTGTCTTGTTTGCCATGAGGAGTTGGCAAGATAGCACAGGCTGGAACATACTTTACTAAGAGTAGGCCTAGGCCTATGATATCTCAATTTGTTTGGATTGAATCATCTCTGTAAGCTTTGATTACATTTTCCCTAATGTTTTTCTCTCTTTAGGTCAACAGCAATTTGAACCCTGAAGCACAAGAATTCGTACCAGGGTTGAAGCACTGAGACTAGTCCTCTGATGAACAAATCATCTGTCCACACTGAAGCCAGTGTAGGAAGATCTATTGGAGTTCTGTTGCACTTAATGTGTTGCCAAAGTTTTCCAGCCAGCCCTGCATGTTTAAAGTTTTGAATAATGTTGTGTATATAAATCATATGTTTGTTGTAACTCTTCTGAATGTAAAAACAGTGTAGGAGCCAGAATACTTTTTACTTTTATTTCCTATTTGAATATTGTAGTACTATGTTATGTAAGTAGTTCTAACATACCTGCCCCATCAAATAATACTTTTCTGTTCAATCAAAAGTAGTGGTTCGTCTCAAAATCACAAGATGTATTTTTCATTAGATCTTGGTTTGCATTATGAATTCAGAGAACATATTTCTTTATACAGTCTCCTTTTGTTGAAATGCAGTTTGCTATGAGATTAATATTTAATATCTTAGCCTGGTTATATAACTGGATGTTATAAGAGATAGATTACCTACTTTATAATGGATGTCTCTTATATTTGTATGTGTAATACGTTTTACTTGCTTTTCAGAGCCTGAAATGCCAGGCTTATTTTAGATTTTATTTTCATTTCTCCTCTGCTTCCTGCCATTATCTTCCAGAGCCTGGTGCTTGATATCCTACTGCCATGTAGATGTAGACTTTTTTTTTTTATACACCTAAAAGGAAAACTACTGTATAAAAACGCACCAAAAGTATTGTACAAAAATACCCCCAAATAATATTTTTTCTTAAAAGTATTTGAAAATAAATGTTGATGGACTATATATTTTGTGATTTCACAACAAAACATGGCCCCCTGATAAATTCATACTCGTGTTTTATATAGTAAACAGACCGCAAGACTTTTACGAGTGCGTTCGTAAATTCTCTCTGGCTATATACTCCGATTTCAGAGTACTCTCGTCTGAGAGAGGCAGAATAACTGATGAATTTACGAACGCTCAACACCGATTGAATATGGCAGGTGTCAGTAAACGTTTGCAACGTCAGTAAAAAAGCGTAATTAAATTGTTGCCAGCAGCACAGTTACAGTCACCGACGCTCTGAATAACATGAAAACAGCTCTCCTAGGCCGAGTAAAATGGTCAGAGTGAGGTGTTCTCTCATTTGTGTCTGGAAGTAGCTAGCTAGCAAGCTAGCCAACGTTTGCCAGATAGCTTGGGTGCTTGACTGCCGTTGTGAAGCCAGAGGGTCCAGTGTGAACGCTCTGAATTTACGTCCGGCCAGAGGATACTCTGGCACTCCAGATTGAATTTACGAACACACCCTACACATATATATATAATTATAAATAAAAAAAATGGGGGGGGGGTCGTTTACCTTTTACTTCCGGTTCCGGTTTAGATGCCTGGGAAGCTAGCTAGCTACTTCGATACAGGTTTCGGTAAGATACTTAACGAATATACGTATATGCCGATATTTATATCTATTCACAAATGATCTTTCCAAAAAAAATGCTAGTTGTCGAGCTAACGTGAGAGGAAGTTAGCTAGCTGACTTGAACGTTAGCTTTGTTAGCTCAGCTAGTGTCCGTTTCGTTTCAAGTAAATGTAACATTATGCTTTTAAGAGCTTTTTGGTATTTAGATGGCCCTTCCAATATGCATCTAGCTATCTATGTAATTGTTATCACTTGCATGAGCAACCCTTTCAGGCCCATGGTTAGGCGCCTTCCCAGAGCTAACTAACGTTCAGCCAGTATTAGCCAGTTAACGTTAGTTATCTAACTAACGTCATCTATATGACGGTTCCGGCTAGGCCTGTCGGTTATCGCCAGCATGTCACACCTACAATGAATCAGTAACAGTCAAGATAGGCCCCGACGCCCGGTTTCCTAGTATTGAATCCATATTCCCTAGATTGCTTCTTTGACCCCTCATCTCTTCACTGGCAACTTTCTCAACAGAGATTCGATAAGTTTACCTTCCAGTTCCAGCATGTCTCACAACTACTCCTACAGACGACCACTACCAGCTAAAGATCTAAGAGCCAGCTCTTTCGACTCTCCAGATCACCTGCGCCCTGGAGACCACAGTCATAATGTTAACAGATCGTCCCAGGAGCCACCATCTCATTCCACAATACCATCCTACCCTTCCTCGTCATCCAGAGCCCCCGCTGCCACCGAGTCCCCTTACTCCTCCTCACTAAGCCGGTCAGACCCTTACTCTTCCTCACGAAGCAGGTCAGACCAAACTCTGACCCTCCTGAGCAGCTGTGGGCTCGAGCCCAAAGACTTGTCTCTACTAGCCGAGATGCCTGAGGATGTCATCACCGTGGAGAACCTACCACGTCTGCTCCAGGAGATCAAGAAGAACAGGTCGACACAGCAGCCTCCACATCCAGCTATGATCTCTTACCCCCCTGCCAAATCTCGTCCCCCCCCTGCTACCCTGCCTCCAGGCCGTTTGTGGGAGCAGGGTGACTGGAGTCATTCTCAGCCATTAGACTACCCGTTGGACCCCCACCCCTCTCTTCCCCCATCCCAACTTCTTCCAACAGAACAGGCTGAGCCCTGGAAACTAGATTGGCATGGCAACCCGATGCAGTACACATGCTCTCGCGTGGAACCTGTCCCTGTCCGAGTTGTGGACTACCACTATGGTAAAGAAACTCCCAGAAGTTACGAAACTCCTAGGTCCACTTACAGCACGGCCCAAGGAGGAAGCAACAACAGCCGGAAACCCCCCAACTTGTCCCAACCAGAAGTAGATTACAGGTACTCATCTGCTACAACTACAGACTACAGACCACGCCCAGACCAAGATGGCCCAGTTGTCACAAAGATGGCCACCTCTGGCAACACTCCCACCAAGAAGGCTGCTCTTGACTTTCACGGAGAAATCCCCCAAACGTTTCCTTATTCGTGCTCTCTCTGTGATATTACCGTGCTCTCTGAAAAGGTAAGTAGCTTACTTCCTCTTATTTCTGTTGAATCTGCATTATCTGGGTCTCAGGTAGGTTCATGTGTGTGAAAGGGTCCAAAGTGTATCAATCTGAAGCCTATTTGTGCCACTAATAATATACAGTTAATGCATAGGCTATGTGTTCTAACATACGTAGCAGTATCTTAAATATGAACAACTAGTCAAAATAACATGTTTTATTTGCTTTTTTTGCAGTACTGGTTTGCACACGCCAATGGAACTCAACATGCAGACGGACAGCTCACACTTCTTCGAATGTGAGTAATCACATACTCAAGTTGTTTTTCCAGTTCTCTACTCACTAGCATGACATTTTAAACTCATTCTGTCAGTATTGATATTGTAATAGGCCTAGTTTCAATGGATTAAGTTCCTAAATTGTCCAGCTTTTTATCATTCCATCTCTTCTCCCTGTGCCTACGTTTAGGTATCCTGAGTGGGATTGCCGGATGCAGACCGCCAGAAAGTGAGTGCATATCTCTCTGTGTGTATGTGCTTAGTATTAATGAAGAATAGATCCTAACTACAGGCCTTTTAATCCCTTCAGTGGTGATGACCACACAGAGAGACCGAGAGTTGAAGAGAAGACTGGTGGACCTTCCCATAAATCGATTAACTACTTGGGTAAACTCACTGCATTAGCGTGCCTATACAGGGAAAGTATTCAGACCCCTTGACTTTTTCCACATGTTGTTACGTTACAGCCTTATTCTAAAATTGATTAAATTGTTTCCCCCTCCCCCCTCATCAATCTACACCACAATACCCCATAATGACAAAGTAAAAACTTTTTTTTTTATTTGTGCAAATTAATAAAACTATTTTTTATTACATTGACATAAGTATTCAGACCCTTCACTCAGTACTTTGTTTAAGCACCTTTGGCAGCGATTACAGCCTCAAGTCTTCTTGGGTATGACGCTACAAGCTTGGCACACCTGTATTTGGGGAGTTTCTCCCATTCTTCTCTGCAGATCCTCTCAATCTCTGTCAGGTTGGATGGGGAGCGTCGCTGCACAGCTATTTTCAGGTCTCTCCAGAGATGTTCAATCAGGTTCAAGTCCGGGCTCTGGCTGGGCCATTCAAGGACATTCAGAGACCTGTCCCGAAGCCACTCCTGCATTGTCCTGGCTGTGTGCTTAGGGTCGTTGTCCTGTTGGAAGGTGAACCTTCGCCCCAGTCTGAGGTCCTGAGTGCTCTGGAGCAGGTTTTCTCTGTAATTTGGTCCGGTCATCTTCCCCTCGATCCTGACTAGTCTCCCAGTCCCTGCCTCTGAAAAACATCCCCACAGCATGATGCTACCACCACCATGCTTCACCGTAGGGATGGTGCCAGGTTTCCTCCAGATGTGACGCTTGGCATTCATGCCAAAGAGTTCAATCTTGGTTTCATCAGACCAGAGAATCTTGTTTCTCATGGTCCGAGAGTCCTTTAGGTGCCTTTTGGCTAACTCCAAGCGGGCTGTCGTGCCTTTTACTGAGGAGTGGCTTCGGTCTGGCTACTCAACCATAAAGGCCTGATTGGCAGGTAGCTTAGTGGTTAAGAGCGTTGTGCCAGTAACCGAAAGATCGCTGGTTCTAATCCCCGAGCCGCCTAGATGAAAAATCTGTCGATGTGCCCTTGAGCAAGGCACTTAACCCTAATTGCTCCTGTAAGTCGTCTGCTAAATGACTTAAATGTAAAATTGGTGGAGTGCTGCAGAGATGGTTGTCCTTCTGGAAGGTTCTCCCATCTCCACAGAGGAACTCTGGAGCTCTGTCAGAGTGACCATCGGGTTCTTGGTCACCTCCCTGAACAAGGCCCTTCTCCCCCGAATGCTCCGTTTGGCCGGGTGGCCAGCTCTAGGAAGAGTCTTGGTGGTTCCAAACTTCTTCCATTTAAGAATGATGGAGGCCACTGTGTTCTTAGGGAACTTCAATACTGCAGAAGGTTTTTGGTACTTTGGTACCCTTTCCCCAGATCTGTGCCTCGACACAATCCTGTCTTGGTGCTCTACGGACAATTCCTTCGACCTCATGGCTTGGTTTTTGCTCTGACATGCACTGTCAACTGTGGGATCTTATATAGACAGGTGTGTGCCTTCCCAAATCATGTCCAATCAATTGAATTTACCACAGGTGGACTCCAATCAAGTTGTAGAGACATCAAGGATGATCAATAGAAACAGGATGCACCTGAGCTCAATTTAGTCTCATAGCAAAGGGTCTGAATACTTTTGTAAATAAGGTATTTCTGTTTTTTATTTTTAATACATTTGCAAACATTTCTTAACCTGTTTTCGCTTTGTCATTATGGGGTACTGTGTGTAGTTTGATGAGGACATTTATTTTATTTAATCAATTTTAGAATAAGGCTGTAACGTAACAAAATGTGGAAAAAGGGAAGGGGTCTGAATACTTTCCGCTGTACATAATACAGTGCCTTCAGAAAGGATTCATACTCCTTGACTTACTCTAAATGTTGTTGTATTACAGCCTAAATTCAAAATGGATTAAATATTTGTATCTCTCGCCCATCTACACACAATACCCTGTAATGACAAAGTGAAAACATGTTTTTTGAAATGTTAGCACATTTTTTGAAAATGAAATACAGAAATATCTAATTTACATAAGTATTCACATCCCTGAGTCAATACATGTTAGAATCACCTTTGGAAGCGATTTACAGCTGTGAGTTTTTCTGGGTAAGTCTCTTTAAGAGCTTTGCGTACCTGGATTGTACAATATTTGCACATTATTCTTGAAGAAATTATTCAATCTGTCAAGTTAGATCATTACTAGACTTCCATTTTCCAGTATTGCCATAGATTTTCAAGACGATTTAAGTCAAAACTGTAACTAGGCCACTCAGGAACATTCAATGTCATCTTGGTAAGCAACTTGGTAAGTGTATATTTGGTAAGTGTACCTCTGTTACTGTTTTAAAGTCACCATTGGCCTCATGTTGAAATCCCTGAGCGGTTTCTTTCCTCTCCAACTGAGTTAGGAGAGACGCCTGTATCTTTGTAGTAACTGGGTGTATTGATACATCATCTAAAGTGTAATTAATAACTTCACCATGCTCAAAGGGATATTCAATGTCTGCTTTTTTTTTTAATTTTCACCCATCTGCCAATAGGTGCCCTTCTTTGCGAGGCGTTGGAAAACCTCCCTGGTCTTTGTGGTTGAATCTGTGCTTGAAATTCACTACTCAATTGAGGGACCTTACAGATAATTGTATGCATGTTAACCACTATTATTGAACACAGAATGAGTCTATGCAACCTATGTGACTTGTTAAGCACATTTTTACTCCTTAACTTATTTAGCCTTGCCACAACAAAAGGGGTGGAATACTTATAATTAACATAATTCCACTTTGACATTATGGGGTATAGAGTACCACAGTAGAAGTCATAATACCCATAAAACCTAGCGGTCAAACAAGGATATGGTTCCAATCCACCATTCATTTTTCACATAGAGAATTTTTAGAAACACTTAAAATAAGGGCTGCGTTTCGTGTAGGCGTAACCCTGGCGTGACGTTTTGGTAACCGTGTAAATCCCTCTCGGACAAGGTGAGTTTTATCAATATATTCGCCTGTATTTACTCTTCAAAAATGAAATGCTAATGTGGCTATCATAAAGAGCTACAAATGCCATGATCTGGATGAGACTGCCGAATCGAGGAAAAGGTAAGAATCTCTGGATTAACTATCTAATGTTAGCTATATGTAGTAATTAATAAATTGGCTAAATCTCTTTAAATTGACAATTCTGTGAACTGTCTTGTGCAAGTTTTTAATTAACACAATACCTGTTAGCAAAGGTGTCAGCTAGAGATGATGTGCAGGGATTTTTAGTCTTGCATTATGTCTACGTTGAAGCTAATTAGCGTTTTCGAATCTGAGAGTAAATGAATCCGCATATATTTGTAAGTCACCTTGTCCGAGAGAGATTTACATGGTTATCATAACATCACGCCAGGGTAAGCCTACATGAAACACAGCCCTTATTTTAAGTGTTTCTAAAATCCCCTATGGGAAAAATGTATGGTGGAAAAACGATTGGAACCATTTCCCTGTTTGACCGCTAGGTTTTATGGGTATTATGACACCTTCCCTGTGGGGCTGTAATGTGTGCAGGCCAGTGACGAAATCTCAGTTGAATCCATTTTAAATTCAGGCTGTAACACAACAAAATGTGGAAAAAGTCAAGGGGTGTGAATACTTTCTGATGCCATTTAGCAGACGCTTTTATCAAGCATACATTTTCTTATTTTGAATTGAACCCACAACTCTGGCGTTAGTTAGCGCCATTCTCTACTAACTAAGCCACACGACCATTTGTTGCGAGTGTGTCCGATTGTAATTATTTATTATTATTATAACATGTGGCCATAACATATTAACGTGCAAGTAACTTACCTTTTATATTGTCCTGTAGATAAACCGACAAGTAGCAGCTCTAGAAAAAGCATCGACTCTAAGACTAATGTTACAAAGGTATTGTTTTTCTTTCTTCTTGCTCTTCTGATGAATTACTGTTATTAGTTTTCACCTTTTTTAGTTTCACATTGTCCGTTTACTTACCTCTATGCTCCAGGGGAGTGGCAAAGTGGTTTGTGCCAAATTTACCGCCCAGTGTCTCAACGAAGATGGTTTGAAGGACCTGATTAAACCGTTTGGGGAAGTTGTGAAAATCATCATGTTCCCTGCTTTGGTAAGAGGACTAGTTGTCTGTTTGTCATGTATCTATTCAAAGACCTAATACAGTAGTCCGATGAAAAAGTTTGGGCACCCCTGACAATTTCCATGATTTCCATTTATAAATAATTGGGTGTTTGGATCAGCAATTTCATTTTGATCTATCAAATAACTGATGGACACAGTAATATTTCAGTAGTGAAATGAGGTTTATTGGATTAACAGAAAATGTGCAATATGCATCAAAACGAAATTAGACAGGTGCATAAATTTGGGCACCCCAACAGAAAAATCACATCAATATTTAGTAGAGCCTCCTTTTGCTAAAATAACAGCCTCTAGACGCTTCCTATAGCCTCTAATGAGTGTTTGGATTCTGGATGAAGGTATTTTGGACCATTCCTCCTTACAAAACATCTCCACTTCAGTTAGGTTTGATGGTTACCGAGCATGGACAGCCCGCTTCAAATCATCCCACAGATTCTCAATGATATTCAGGTCTGGGGACTGGGATGGCCATTCCAGAACATTGTACTTGTTCCTCTGCACAAATGCCTGGGTAGATTTTGAGCAGTGTTCTGGGTCGTTGTCTTGTTGAAATATCCAGCCCCGGCGTAACTTCAACTTTGTGACTGATTCTTCAACATTACTCCCAAGAATCTGCTGATATTGAGTGGAATCCATGCGACCCTCAACTTTAACAAGATTCCCAGTACCGGCACTGGCCACACAGCATGATGGAACCCCCACCAAATTTTACTGTGGGTAGCAAGTGTTTTTCTTGGAACGCTGTGTTCTTTTGCCGCCATGCATAACGCCCCTTGTTATGACCAAAACTCAATCTTTGTTTCATCAGTCCACAGCACCTTATTCCAAAATGAAGCTGGCTTGTCCAAATGTGCGTTTGCATACCTCAAGCGACTCTGTTTGTGGCGTGTGTGCAGAAAAGGCTTCTTCCGCATCACTCTCCTGTACAGCTTCTCCTTGTGCAAAGTGCGCTGAATTGTTGAACGATGCACAGTGACACCATCTGCAGCAAGATGATGTTGTAGGTCTTTGGAGGTGGTCTGTGGGCTGTTTTTGACCGTTCTCACCATCCTTCGCCTTTGCCTCTCCGATATTTGACTTGGCCTGCCACTTCTGGCCTTAACAAGAACTGTGCCTGTGGTCTTCCATTTCTTCACTATGTTCCTCACAGTGGACACTGACAGCTTACATCTCTGCGATAGCTTTTTGTAGCCTTCCCCTAAACCATAATGTTGAACAATCTTTGTTTTCAGGTCATTTGAGAGTTGTTTTGAGGCCCCCCATGTTGCCACTCTTCAGAGGAGAGTCAAAGAGAACAACAACTTGCAATTGGCCACCTTAAATACTTTTTCTCATGATTGGATGCACTTGTCTATGAAGTTCAAGGCTTAATGAGCTCACCAAACCAATTGTGTGTTCCAATTAATCAGTGCTAAGTAGTTACAGGTATTCAAATCAACAGAATGACAAGGGTGCCCAAATTTCTGCATAGCCTCTTTTTTTCACATCTGATTTAATTTCATACAACTTAATATTGCTTCACTAAAAATCTTTGTCTGGACAATACCTCAGTACTCAGCTTTTATTAGAAAATGAATGGCATGCCACTGTGATCATTTTCTGTGATGACAGAGTAAATTGTTATGCAGCCTCAGAGGGGTGCCCAAACTTTTTCATACGACTGTATCTGTGTTTTCAATTCATATGAAATGGGTAAGAAGTCTTGCATTGACTGAATTATAATTTTAAAAAATCTTATAGTAATGTTCTAATCATAGAAATAGAACCTCCACCCATTATGACCTCATTGACTTGGAATAGGGATTTCCATTCTAGTAATAATGTTTTGATGGTTCTTGTAAACACTGCATCTTCAGGCGTTTGTGGAGATGGGCTCAACTAAGCAGGCCGATGATATTGTGACGTACTACCTCAGTAGCCCAGTGATGGTGAAAGGAGGACAAGTCACCTTCTCTGTCTCTTCAACATTTAATTTCCTGCAGGTACATTTTACAAGATTAATTAATTGACACAATTTTTGTTACATTTGGTTAAAGGGGTAATTGAGGATACGATTTTCCCTAAAACAACCACACACACACACACACACACACACACACAGAGTATTATTCAATGAGTTGAATAAATACATTTATGTCTGTATAGAGTTCCCGGGTGTTGAGCTTTTCCCCTGTGCCTCCTGGTAAAGAGTCTGCCGCATGGAAGAGAGCGTTGCTGGCCGTAGCTAAAGGATTTGGACCTGTGGAGCACTCTCTATTCTTACCTACGCAGGTATTAAACAGCATTTTGCTTTCAACTGTTTTGGTCTGCGTTATAGTATACTATAATTTGCTTACAGTGTGTTCTGTCCTCGTAGGCATTTGTGGAAATGACAAATGCACTGGATGCACAGAATCTGGTTGGACACCATGCGTCCAAATACCTGAAAATAGATGGGATGCATATTAAAGTGGCCTTCTCATCAGAGTATAATACACTTCGGTAAGTTGATGCGTTCCCGTTGTGCTATTACCTTTTGTTTTGCATGCAAACATGCATTGATTAGGGCTTCTGAGTTCAGACTGTCAGACACTGTAGATGTCACTGTTATAACCACTGTATTAAAAGGGAAACAGTTAATTTAGACTCTGTAAAAGCCAGAAAACATGGGAATAAAAGTGTTGTCTGTGAACTGTCTTTCCATCCCATCATGCAGGACCATGTCTGAGAGGAAGTCTTCGGACAGGAAGTCTTCAGACCGGAGCAGGAAGTCTTCAGACAGATGTAAGAGGAAGAGAACCCCGAGCCCCAAAAGGTGGTCCCTCAGCCCCAGGAGAGATTCCCCAAACTACTCAAAGAGGAGGAAGAGGAGGAGGAAGAGGATGAGGAGGAGGATGAGGAGTAGAGAGAGGAAAAGCAACTGTCTTAAAGATGGAGTGAAATCAAACGATGGGGGTAAAAGCAGGCCAAGGTCCCCCAGAAAACAGAGCTCCAGCCGGTCCTCCAGAAGCCCTCGCTCCCATACTAAAGAGAGGGTCTCCAGTGAGAAGACCCCAGGTTCTTGTAAAACAGACCCCAAGAAGGACAAGGTATCTCCCACTTCCACATCCACTCGCTCACAACCTCCCACCAAGGATAAGACCCCATCCCAGTCCTCCAATGTGATGGAGAAGTCCGAAGAGGCTGTCGACAAGACTGACCAGAGCAAGCAAGAAACTGAGACCCAGGACAGCCAGGAGAATGGAGCCATGGAGGGGGTGGAGGTGATTGGAGAGGACGGCGACATGGAGGGGGTGGCAGTGTATGGGGAGGAGAACTCTGACATGGGAGAAGAGGGAGAGGAAGAGGAGGAAGAGGAGGAGGAAGAGGGAGAGGGGGAAGAGGAGGGAGAGGAGGAAGAGGAGGAAGAGGAGGTAGGGGAGGGAGAGGAGGAGGAGGAAGAGGGAGGGGAGGTAGGGGAGGAAGAGGTAGGGGAGGAAGAGGAGGAAGGGGTAGGGGAGGAAGAGGAGGAAGGGGTAGGGGAGGAGGAGGAAGAGGGAGAGGAGGGAGGGGCGGTAGGGGAGGAAGAGGTAGGGGCGGTAGGGAATGAAGAGGTAGGGGAGGAAGAGGAGGAAGGGGTAGGGGAGGAAGAGGAGGAAGAGGTAGGGGAGGAGGAGGAAGAGGGAGAGGAGGAAGAGGTAGGGGCGGTAGGGGAGGAAGAGGTAGGGGCGGTAGGGGAGGAAGAGGGAGGGGAGGTAGAGGAGGAAGATGGAGAGGAGGTAGGGGAGGAAGAGGTAGGGGCGGTAGGGGAGGAAGAGGGAGGGGCGGTAGGGGAGGAAGAGGGAGGGGAGGTAGGGGAGGAAGAGGTAGGGGAGGAAGAGGTAGGGGAGGAGGAAGAGGGAGGGGAGGAAGAGGGAGAGGAGGTAGGGGAGGAAGCGGTAGGGGAGACATGGGGAGAGAAACAGCAGGAGAGTGCTGAGGACTTGATCCAAGAGCTCTCAGCTACTCGGTCAGAACAGGGGAAAGAGCTTTCAGCTACCGGGTCAGAACAGTTCTTTAAGACTAAAGAGAAGGACGAGAAGACTAAAGAGAAGGACGAGAAGACTAAAGAGAAGGACGAGAAGACTAAAGAGAAGGACGAGAAGACTAAAGAGAAGGACGAGAAGACTAAAGAGAAGGACGAGAAGACTAAAGAGAAGGACGAGAAGACTAAAGAGAAGGACGAGAAGACTAAAGAGAAGGACGAGAAGACTAAAGAGAAGGACGAGAAGACTAAAGAGAAGGACGAGAAGACTAAAGAGAAGGACGAGAAGACTAAAGAGAAGACGGCACGACAAGTAGACTCTGAACAGTGTAGTAAACAATCGTCTGAGCCAGCCAAACACTGTGACAAGGAGGACAGAGGAGCGTCTCCAGTGAATACTGACAAATCCTCTAACTGTGAAGTCCAAAAGGATGCCCCTGTCCCTGCTGCTGAGGAAGAGAAGCGGGCCTGTAGCACCGAGGATAATGTAGAAACCAAGATGGAGGATAATGTGGAAACAGGACCAGATTCCATGAAGACTGGCATGGAGTCATCATTCCAGCCCAACAACCCAGTGGGTAAGTGGTTTGATGTGATTTATAGCCTCACTGCACACTCATGGTAGCCTGGTCCCAAATCTGTTTGTGCTCTTGTTAACCCCGTTGCTGTCATTGGCATGACAATTCCATAAAGAGTTGGCAAGAGAATAGAATCAGACTGGCACCCAGGCTACTGTCTTGGCTCCTTTCAAGAATCATTACTAAATGACCTTTGACCTTTTTAGACTTGTCTGGTACACTTTCATCAGTGAAACAACTGTTATTTGTTTGCTTTGAAAACACTACCAAGTTGTGCAGCAATGAACCGTAGTAAGAAGCATTCTCTTTATGAAGAACAGTACTATGTTTTCTAACGTCCTATATGTGTTTGTTACAGGAAGGGAATTCATTAAACCTGTCATGGGCTACTTCTGCAACCTGTGTAAAGTCATCTATGTCACTGAGGACGAAGCAAAGAGCCAGCACTGCAGCAGCCTCTGTCACTATCAGAAGTTTATGGTAAAGCACCAGAATCCTGTTCAGTCTCATCAGTATCATCTAACTTGAGTTTTCTATGCTTCTTTACCATAGGCATAGAGACACTGCTCTTTTATATAGTCCCTATTACCAAATAATGTACAGTTGAAGTCGAAGGTTTACATACACTTAGGTTGGAGTCATTAAAACTCGTTTTGCAACCACTCCACAAATTTCTTGTTAACAAACTATAGTTTTGGCAAGTCGGTTGGGACATCTACTTTGTGCATGACACAAGTAATTTTTCCAACAATTGTTTACAGACAGATTATTTCACTTATAATTCACTGTATCACAATTCCAGTGGGTCAGAAGTGTGCATACACTAAGTTGACTGTGCCTTTAAACAGCTTGGAAAATTCCAGAAAATGATGTCATGGCTTTAGAAGCTTCTGATAGGCTAATTGACATCATTTGAGTCAATTTGAGGTGTACCTGTGGATGTATTTCAAGGCCTACCTTCAAACTCAGCTTGATATCATGGGAAAATCAAAAGAAATCAGCCAAGACCTCCACAAATTGTAGACCTCCACAAAACTGGGTCATCCTTGGGAGCAATTTCCAAACACCTGAAGGTACCACGTTCATCTGTACAAACAATAGTACGCAAGTATAAACACCATGGGACCACGCAGCCATCATACCGCTCAGGAAGGAGATGCGTTCTGTCTCCTAGAGATGAACGTACTTTGGTGCGAAAAGTGCAAATCAATCCCAGAACAACAGCAAAGGACCTTGTGAAGACACTGGAGGAAACAGGTACAAAAGTATCTATATCCACAGTAAAACGAGTCCTATATCGACATAACCTGAAAGGTCGCTCAGCAAGGAAGAAGCCACTGCTCCAAAACCGCCATAAAAAAGCCAGACTACGGTTTGCAACTGCACATGGGGACAAAGATCGTACTTTTTGAAAAAATGTCCTCTGGTCTGATGAAACAAAAATAGAACTGTTTGGCCATAATGACCATCGTTATGTTTGGAGGAAAAAGGGGGGCTTGCAAGCCGAAGAACACCATCCCAACCGTGAAGCACAGGGGTGGCAGCATCATGTCGTGGGTGTGCTTTGCTGCAGGATGGACTGGTGCACTTCACAAAATAGATGGCATCATGAGGAAGGAAAATTATGTGGATATATTGAAGCAACATCTCAAGACATCATTCAGGAAGTTAAAGCTTGGTTGCAAATGGGTCTTCCAAATGGACAATGACCCCAAGCATGCTTCCAAATTTGTGGCAAAATGGCTTAAGGACAACAAAGTCAAGGTATTGGAGTGGCCATCATAAAGCCCTGACCTCAATCCTAAAGAAAATCTGTGTCCAGAACTGAAAAAGTGTGTGCGAGCAAGGAGGCCTACAAACCTGACTCAGTTACACCAGCTCTGTCAGGAGGAATGGGCCAAAATTCACCCAATTTATTGTGGGAAGCTTGTGGAAGGCTACACGACAGGTTTGACCCAAGTTAAACAATTTAAAGACAATGCTACCAAATACTAATTGAGTGTATGTCAACTTCTGACCCACTGGGAATGTGATGAAATAAATAAAAGCTGAAATAAGTCATTCTCTCTACTATTATTCTGAAATTTCACATTCTTAAAATAAAGTGGTGATCCTAACTCACCTAAAACAGGGAATTTGTACTAGGATAAAATGTCAGGAATTGCGAAAAAACTGAGTTTAAATGTAGTTGGCTAAAGTGTATGTAAACTTCCGACTTCCAACTGTAAATCACAGGGGTGTAGGTTTGAAAAAGTATGATCATGGAGGGGAAAGAGTGGGTGTATCTATTCATTACATTATTCAACCACCATCTCTGTGCAGTTGTTTTGCAGTGTACATTACATGTTTTACCTGTATGATTTGTGTTGTCTCACAGGAATATTCAAGTAAAGACACAGCCTCCAGCTAAAAGATGTCCATCTCTGGAGGAAGTTGACAAGATGACGGTCTTTAGGCCCAATTTAACGGGGAGTGTACAAGTGCACACTTCCGGAGGAGGGTGGAGAATCAGGGTTTTGCCATATTACGCTCAGAAGAAGACCACAGGTTTACCTGCTCCACGAGGGGCTCTTTGTGAAACTCATCCTAGAACAATAAATGGGATTGCAGATTACGTTAATCTGTATTTGTTTATATGAACAAATGTACAGCACCTACCTACATATATTGTGATTTTTGTGTGTGTTTAAAATAGCTCAGATCTACTTTCTGTAACTTGATTTGTTTATCCTGTTCTTGGAATTAAAACTATTTGGTTTTTCTAGCTTGTTATTTGTTTTCAAGATGAGTTGAAATAGAACTTCATTCCCAAAAGATTGTTAATAAACATGCATTAATTATTGCATTTTTGTCATTTAACATAATTCAAGCAAGATAACATTCACCGCCTTCTATACTGAACAAAAATATAAACGCAACATGCAACAATTTGAACGATTTTACTGAGTTACAGTTCATATAAGGAAATCAGTCAATTTAAATAAATGTATTAGGCCCTAATCTATGGATTTCACATGATTGGGCAGGGGCCCACCCACTTTGGAGCCAAGCCCACCCACTGTGGACTCAGACCCAGCCAATCAGAATTAGTTTTCCCCCACAAAAGGGCTTTATTACAGACAGAAATACTCCTGTTTCATCAGCTGTCCGGGTGGCTCGTCTCAGACTATCCTGCAGGTGAAGAAGCTGGATGTCACCATGAGTAGTTAATCATGAAACATACACCCCTGCCTTTCTTCTTCCCGGAGAGTTCTTTATTCCTGTCTGCGCGATGAACTGAGAACCCAGCTGGCTGTATGGACGGGGACAGTATATCCCGAGAGAGCCATGATTCTGAGAAACAGAGTATGTTACAGTCCCTGATGTCTCTCTTGAAGGAGATCCTCGCCCTGAGCTCGTCTACTTTATTGTCCAGAGTAATATACTTGGAAGCAGTGGATGGTGTGCCCGCCTCCTGAGTCGGACTAGAAGTCCACTCCGAATACCTCTTCTCCGCCGGCGGTGACTTGGAGCAGCCTCTGGGATAAGTTCAATTGCCCTGGTGGGTACGAACAAAGGATCCAATTCGGGAAAGTCGTATTCCTGGTCGTAATGCTGGTGATTTAACCGCCGCTCTGATATCCAAAAGTTATTTCCGGCTGTATGTATTAACACAAAAAACTTTCTGGGCTAATAATGTAAGAAATAATTCACACACAAAAAAAAAAAATACTGCAAAGTTGCTTAGGAGCTAGAAGCAGAGCTGCCATGTCTGTTGGCGCCATCTTGCATGTGGAGGTCCTGGGCTGGCTTGGTTACACGTGGTCTGCGGTTGTGAGGCTGGTTGGACGTACTGCCAAATTCTCTAAAACGACATTGGAGGCAGCTTATGGTAGAGAAATTAACATTCAATTATCTAGCAACAGCACTGGTGGACATTCCAGCAGTCAGCATGCCAATTGCACGCTCGCTCAAAACTTAAGATGTCTGAGCATTGTGTTGTGTGACAAAACTGCACATTTTAGAGTGGCCTTATATTGTCCCCAGCACAAGATGCACCTGTGTAATGATCATGCTGTTTAATCAGCTTCCTGATATGCCACACATGTCAGGTGGATGGATTATCTTGGCAAAGGAGAAATGCTCACTAACAGGGATGTAATCCAATTTGTGCACAACATTTTTGAGAAATAAGCTTTTTGTGCGTTTTTATATTTTTGTTCAGTATAGTTTGCTCTAGGTTCAGGATTGTAACCAATGATGTATATAAACCCTGGATGACTGATGCTATGTATTGGCCAATGAGAAGCTTTGGCACTCCCCAGAAGGAGCAGTCCTCCATTGGCATGAATGGAATTCTACAGTATTTCAATTAAATGTTTCAAGGACATTTCTTTAATTAATTAGTTTTTTTTTTTTGTAGTAACAATTGGTAGAGCATGGCGCTTGTAACGCCAGGGTAGTGGGTTCGATCCCCGGGACCACCCATACCTAAAAATGTATGCACACATGACTGTAAGTCGCTTTGGATAAAAGCGTCTGCTAAATGGCATATTATTATTAGTAGTACTTTCTACAAATTATACTTGAAGGAAAATGTTGATTTCATTTTTATGTTTAGCTCACATATAATTTAAAAGTATTCAGATGTCTGTAATAGAAAAACATGGCAAAAACAAATGTAGACATTCATAAATGCATTTCTATAGCTTCCAAAATATTTTTTTACAATGGTGGCTTCAAAACAGCGCCCCCCTGTCAGTCATCTAGTGTATCCATAATTCATTGATTGTAACCATAAAAACAACTTGTGCAGCTGGGTCCCAGCTTGCAGAACCAAGCCACCCGAGTGTGGTCAGAAATACAATCCACCAGATGCATATGCGTTTTGTTTTTCTGGTTGTCTAGGCCGGATTTTCTGCACTTGACACACTTGCTTGGCTTTTCAACTAACTAAAAGCTAGCTAGTTGGAGTCTGTGTGTGTACTTCCGTTTGTACCACTACACGGTAAAGCAACGCATGAGTTGAAAATATTGAATGCATGCGGGACACAGAACGCATCGCAGCTTAGTGCGGCATCCCACACAACGCACCGCAGCCTAGTACGGAATCCCCAACGTAGCGTTACGGACTGCTCCATTGACAATGAATGACTTCCGCCGGAACGCAGAGTTGAACACATCTGGTGGACATGAGGCGTGAGCATATTTACACTTAGATAGACATCGCATCATTGTATCTGTCCCATTATGGGATCTGTGAGAGCACTGGCAGCGCCATGGTCGTCACTAGTTACCACAAAGTCATAATTATGGCATGAGGCGTTTGTGATAAGTACATGGGGGCCACCTTCGCTATTAAGACCAAAAATAAAATAAAAATATGATATAGCCAATTTGAACTTTGTGGTAACTAGTGACAACCCAGCGCCATTGAGCCTTCTCCATTTTGAAGTAGTCAATTTTCTTCTACAACTTATATTTGTTGGCAAACAACTGTGTTGTTTGAACAGGTATAAAGCCGAGGTTGGCGATTTTCTGCCAACTGCAGTTATGGAATGTTTGCTCACGTCACGATGATCCCTCCTTGTTACCTGGATGGAATTATGTGATCCTTCCTTAACATTTACATCATTTACATTTTAGTCATTTAGCAGACGCTCTTATCCAGAGCGACTTACAGGAGCAATTAGGGTTAAGTGCCTTGCTCAGGGGCACATTTACGTCATTTAGCAGACGCTCTTATCCAGAGCGACTCACCAATTGGTGCGTTCACCCTATAGCCAGTGGGATAACCACTTTACAATTTTTTTTGGGGGGGGGGGGGGGGGGGTAGAAGGATTACTTTATCCTATCCCAGGTATTCCTTAAAGAGGTGGGGTTTCAAATGTCTCCGGAAGGTGGTGAGTGACTCCGCTGTCCTGGCGTCGTGAGGGAGCTTGTTCCACCATTGGGGTGCCAGAGCAGCGAACAGTTTTGACTGGGCTGAGCGGGAACTATGCTTCCGCAGAGGAAGGGGAGCCAGCAGGCCAGAGGTGGATGAACGCAATGCCCTCGTTTGGGTGTAGGGACTGATCAGAGCCCGAAGGTACAGAGGTGCCGTTCCCCTCACTGCTCCATAGGCAAGCACCATGGTCTTGTAGCGGATGCGAGCTTCAACTGGAAGCCAGTGGAGTGTGCGGAGGAGGGGGGTGACGTGAGAGAACTTGGGAAGGTTGAACACCAGACGGGCTGCGGCATTCTGGATGAGTTGTAGGGGTTTAATGGCACAGGCAGGGAGGCCAGCCAACAGCGAGTTGCAGTAGTCCAGACGGGAGATGACAAGTGCCTGGATTAGGACCTGTGCCGCTTCCTGTGTAAGGCAGGGTCATACTCTCCGAATGTTGTAGAGCATGAACCTGCAGGAGCGGGTCACCGCCTTGATGTTGGCGGAGAACGACAGGGTGTTGTCCAGGGTCACGCCTAGGCTCTTCGCACTCTGGGAGGAGGACACAGCGGAGTTGTCAACCGTGATGGCGAGATCATGGAACGGGCAGTCCTTAACCCATAGGAAGTCCCACCCAGTAGACTACTTAACATTTTTGAAAATTCTCAATACTCCGAGTCGATAGCTGCGATCCAGTCATGCTATTTTTTACCCCGTCAGCCCTGGCACTAGAAACTTTCCCTCAGGGAATCCACGTCGAAACCAGATGCAGTTTTATTGCAATCTTAAGGGGCGGTCCAATTCACAACAGTTTCCCCCTCGGCCATCTATTTAGCTCAAGGGCGCAAGTGAACAAATTTGATCACTTGCGGGATTTGATATGACCCACAATTCAATGTAAACTGTAGTGGCATGTCAAACACCGGCGGCAACGTAGTGTCAAATTTAATCAACACGCTGAATTTTTCAGCATGTGAGACAAAATTACAACGCTAGCTTTCTAAAAATATATATAGATGACATTGATTTTATCCGTGGCAAATGGGAATATGACTCTCAAAGTGGCTCAGACTCATAGCTATCTAGCGTCATAAACATATTTTGGGGAATTCTGAAATGTATTGGAATATATGACCAAATTATAAAACTAGATAGTCAGCTATGGGTAACTGTAGCTAGCTATATGACAGGTGTGCTAGCTACGTTAGCTTGGTAGGTACGTCAATAGCTTTAGGTTGGTTGTTTTTAGGCTCAACTTCAAGATTTCCACCAAGGACGTTGCCTCTCCGATCATCACTCGCCCTCGCTTGGGCAACTACCTGACAGGAGTGCTAGCTAGGTACGGGCAACTACCTGACAGGAGTGCTAGCTAGGTACGTTAGCTTGCTAGGTACATCAATAGCTTTAGGTTGGTTGTGAGACAGGTAGCTTAGTGGTTAAGAGCGGTGTACCAGTAACCGAAAGGTCGCTGGTTTTAATCCACGAGCCGACTAGGTGAAAAATATGTCGATGTGCCCTTGAGCAAGGCACTTAACCCTAATTGCTCCTGTAAATCACTCTGGATAAGAGCGTCTGCTAAATGACTAAAAATGTAAAATGTTGTTTTTAGGCTCAACTTCAAGATTTCCACCAAGGACATTGCCTGTCCAATTATCACTCTCCCTCGCTTGGGCAATGGACATTTAAGGTACACTCGGATGTGACAATGTAAAACATAATTCGAGGGCAGAGGGCTGTCTACTTTGCGTTTGGACCGCAACCGATATTCACGTAATAATAAGGATTTTCCCTCGACCACGCCCACAAATTGGGGAAAACAAACAATCTTTCCCCATGACCCCCAGTGTAAATGAGCCAACTTCGTAGTCGATTTTTAGTTATACAGAAATAACAAAACATGCCGAAAAGCCGCTGTGTTGTTCAATGTACATGTAACCAGGTAAAAAATCCTGACCTACGGTTCGCAATGATCCCACTTTGGAAATAAGAGCCTGCGAGAAGAGACCTGTGGCTTCAGGCTATTCCATGTGGGGACCTGGTGTCCAAGTAGACTACACGTAGCTATGTGTGTGGAAAACATTTAGTCACAGGAAATACATTTAACTTGTTTAGTATAGTCCGTTTGTAACTCCACTTACTACCTGTAGCTGTGTAATCCAATTGTTTGAGTTGTTGGTTTTGGCTAGCTTAATGTTCCGGTTGGTAGCTAGCTACCTAGCACTCACTCACTCATGTGGCTGCTAGCACCACCATGAAAAAGGGTATGAGGGGAAGCCCTACAATATTACGTTTTTCTAAGTAGCGAGGACGCTCGGGAGCAGGCAATGCTGAAAAGTAATCTTTAGATACGTTGTACTTTTCTTAAATATAGTTTTGCAATTGACTAAAACAATAAAATTGCGGTTGAAAAAGGGTCACGTTTGTGCTGTGAGCCAATGGGGTAACCTAGGTAACCACATGTAGCTTTCCCTACAGGCGGCCTGGGCCGTGACATTCTATGTAATACCAACTGGGACTATGGCGCTGCCCATTTCTAAAACAACCTTTTGGCCACTAGAGTCCTCTATCTATCTCTATGGGTGCGGCGTCTGTCTCCATGGTAAACAAACATGGCGGTGTCTGGTGAGTGGGAAATAGTTTTCGTAAATGTGTAGACAAGTTGTGAATGGTAAATGTCTATGGTTATTAATCGCATGTCATAATGTAATAAAGGTGAAATAAAAAATAAAATGTGGATATGATTTGAGCTTTCAAGATAATTGACTTGAGTAGGCTACTGTAAGCATGGGAGAAGTAACGTTATCTACTAACTAGCTAGCTAGCCAATTAGCCAGCTATGCTAGTCAGCTAACGTTAGCTAGCTACAGTAGCGTTCTATCATGAACGGCAGCAGCATGTTGACAGATTTTTCTATCTGTGATGTTGATGTTCAAGCAAGTGTGCCAATCAGACATTTAGGAAATACATCACTGTAAGCCTGTAGATAATTTATATGAAAAGGGATGATTTAGAAGAAGAATTCTTTAACTGCTGATTTGTCTCATTCTTGCAGGAAAACATCCAATTGTATCCTTTGTTTTTGCTGTAATGTAGAATCTGTATCAACTGCATTTAATAGCTAGCTAGCTAACGTTAACGTCAGCTATGTCTTTAGCTAGCTTCTGTGGCAGTTAACGTTAGTGTACACCAAAATGGCAATCTATTCCTTATATAGTGCACTACTTTTGACCTGAGCCCTATGGGTCCTGGTCAGAAGTAGTGTACTATAGGGAATAGGGTGCCGATTTGGGACACAATATGAGGGACGTCAAAGCCAAGGTTATAATAATAATAATATGCCATTTAGCAGACGCTTTTATCCAAAGCGACTTATAGTCATGCGTGCATTCATTTTTTTTGTGTATGGGTGGTCCCGGGGATCGAACCCACTACCTTGGCGTTACAAGCGCCGTGCTCTACCAGCTGAGCTACAGAGGACCACAGTCACTATGGAAGCTGCACAGTCACTATGGAAGCTCTAGTCTAGAGGAGGGTTTCTCACCCTTTTTTGTGATAGCAAATTCATCAGCGACCTCCTCATAACTCGAATGCCATAAAAATAAAAAATAGCATACAAGGAGTTTTATGCGGGACGAACCAAGTCTCGGGCTCTGGGAAGGAACATTTTTAAAGGCCCACCTCTTGGCATCGAGAGAAAATGTGGCCGTTTTCAAGGTAATATCCTGCAATTCTACACATTATGCCATGAGACAGAGGGAAAACATTTCAGTTTTAAAGCTAGAGACCTTCATTGAAACAATAACAAAGCGGGGACCCCGCCCCTGTTTTGGTAAAAAGCTGAGGGATGGGCCTGGAGAAATGTAACCACTCTCAAATTCATAGACAGAGCTATGGGATGCAAGGACTGACCATCCATGATATAACAATTATAGTTTAACCAATGTTTTGAGGCTATAAAGTGTTTGTTTACGTTTACGTTGTTTACAGAGTAAAACAAGCTATTTTGGGTTCTGATTGGGTACAACAGTTGAACTAAGCTCATGAGGCATTTATAAGGTATGTTCTTCAATAATCTATTGGTATGTCATGGTATACCATACCAAAAATGCATGTAGCTACTAAAGATTCTAGTTTTAAATCTACAGTGCATTTATGTTTAGTTTTATTTTTTATGGGTGGAATACATGAAGTATTAAGTTAAAAAAATGTAAAATTGTTGTAGCACTGGATACCAATATCTGTGAGCCTCCCAGGCCCATTCTGCCCAGGGTTAAGAACATACCATTGTAGAAGAATAATATCCCATTGTATTGTATTGCACCCTCTTAACTTATTCCACGGATCCCTTTGCCAAAATTAGTTTAATCTGTTGTTAGAAATGTTCATTAAAACAATTCAATGTGGCCCTGGTCTAGAGCACACAGTGACATGTTGCTTACATGGAAAAGTTGGCTCTGTCCATGTTTAACTAGTAAGAAATAGATGTCATTGTTGTAAAAAAAACAAACAGAGTGTGCTTAATTTGCTATCATCAAATATTCCATTATTTTGTTGTATTTAATTATTTTATATTATGTGAATTTCCCCAATGTGGACAGTTTGTTACTACAGTTACCCAAGCTCACATGTTCACCACGTACACTCAAATCAAAATGTAGCTAGGTGTCTTCTACAAGTTGTCTCCTAACCAGTGATGGACATATTATTCCCGGATTCCATGTGGGTTTTGAGCTGTGTTAGTTTTAACAGGACGTGCAACCTCATGTCCCCCTCGAGCGATTTGAGTTCAACGTGATAATCGCTAGGAGTGATTGACAAAAACGTGTTGCGTTTCTCTTTCTGTTGGTGAACCCCCGTATCAAAATGCAACATTCCAAAATGTAGCTGACTGTCTTCTGCAGGTGGTTCTCTATCCGGTGATGTAAAATTATATCCAGCTTCCATGTGGTTTTTGAGTTGTGGTAGTTTCAACAGCGCATACAACCTGATTTCCCCCCCTAATCGATACAACAGGGTTTCTGGTGCGTGTGCGGTTTTTAAGGTGCACGTAAAAAAAAAAAAAAAAAATCATATGATTACTATTGTTGCACATTTATGTGTAGATAGTACATTTTATGTTTAGGTTTTCAATATGTCACAAACTGTTTCTGCGTGTTGGTTATTTGGACACGTTAAAACAGTGTTTTTATCTAAATGTCTTGTCAACAGGAAGCAGCGACAGCATCGTCTTCAATTGAAGTTTTAGGAATATAAATGGAACTTTCATAATTCATTTCCTATGGTATTGGACTTAATCAGGTAAAAACGGCTGAATTGGTCAAAAAATGTGCTGTGATTGATGTTGATGATATAGGCTACCAGAATCACCGAAACGGGTTTACCCTACCTACTCATATCATAGCCCCTTGGTTATATCATCTGCCAGTGGGCTACCATTTGGAAGTCTGAGATATGACCTTAACAACACAGCTCAGTTGTCCTCCACACCACTGCAGGTCCTGTTCTACCTCAACGGCTGGTATTTTGCTGCCTACTTCCTTGCTGAGGGTCTGATGTTTGTTTACAAAGGTTTGTAGTCTACTCAAATGGTCACACAAGAGACATAAACTAATGTTTAATCAATCACTCACTGCCTGATGTTTTGCACACCCAGTATCAGGCAAAAAATAAAATATTGATTTCTAAATATGCCTATGTATTTCCACAGGATTGTTGCTACCATACCCACCAGCTAGTCTCACGTTGGACCTTGTGCTACTACTTGTTTTCCTTGGCCTGGAGTCCCTCCGAATATTTTACGGTTTGTGTTTCGTTAAACTGTATTGTGGGCAGCTTCTGCATCATCACATGTTCATTAAAATAAGATTCTTCACATTATGTAGCCTACATTGTTGTGTGCTTTATCACTTGTCATATTTGTTGCCTTTATGGCATCTGGTAGTTCTATTTGGCACCTACCGTTAGGCTTATGCATTATGTCCTTCCTTGTGATCATGTGCTAATGTTTTTTCCATCCACACTTGTCCCAGGTTGGAAGGGGAACTTAACAGAGCGTTCTCTGGCCATGTCCGTGAGTGTGCTGGTCCTGGTGCCGTGCACGGTGCTGTCTGTGTACTACTTGATGCTGCAGACCTTTGTCCTGCGCCTGGAGTTCATCCTTAATGCTGTGTTACTCTGCTTCTACAGTCTGGAGATGCTGCTGGGAATCATGTCCATATCTGCTTTCTCCAGGTAGGAGAAACATGGCATAGCCTGTGTACCAGTCTCTTTCTCCTGGTAGGAGAAACACGGCATAGCCTGGGTACCAGTCTCTTTCTCCAGGTAGGAGAAACATGGCATAGCCTGGGTACCAGTCTCTTTCTCCTGGTAGGAGAAACATGGCATAGCCTGGGTACCAGTCTCTTTCTCCAGGTAGGAGAAACATGGCATAGCCTGGGTACCAGTCTCTTTCTCCTGGTAGGAGAAACATGACATGACAGTAGCCTGGGTACCAGTCTCTTTCTCCTCTCTTGCCATCTCCTTATGGAATTTACATTTAAAGGGTTGGCAAGAGAACATAAACAAACTGGCACCCAGGCTATGCATGACATGCTCTTCTGTCTGGACTGGGGAGATTCCTTGGTTTTAGGCCTCATCAATTGTTGATTATTGATCAATTAATTTGAATTTAACCTTTATTTATCTACGCAAGTCAGTTAAGAACAAATTCTTAAATACAATTACATAATGAAAGTATTATGCTTTGCTCTGAAACTGTGACCTTGCATAATGTTTCACTGTAAAGGTCCTATATAAGTAATGATGGATGTAACCTTGCTTAACATTTAACTGTAAAGGTCCTATATCAGTGATGCTGGATGTGACTTGATGTGCTCAGTGACCCTGCTCAGTGTTTCATGCTCATCAGTTTTTCCTCCATTTTGCTTGTCAGGTCAAAGGTGTACTAAAGAAGATGAATTCTGTAGTGTTCCACATCATTTCAAGAGGAATGAAGAATGGATTGTTCTGTGAACATATTTAAATCCCACATGTTGCAGTTTGAGTGTTTTTATATGATCTGTTAATGGCTTAATATTTATTTATATTTTTGTAGTGATGAAATGTCACCTTTTTAACTTGTTTTTGTATCAACTGTCAATCTTGTGTGTTACTAGCAACACTAATGGAATTGTCTTATGAGGGTATTCCATGTGCTGTACCTGATAATGGAATATATTTGTATGGTTTTTGGGGGGGATTCAGAATTCTGTATTTAATGATTTACTTAATTAAAACAAGCCCTCATTCATTCACCATAGGACTTTATTCCTCAAGAATCATTTATATTTCTGATTTGCTGAATCCCACCCTGATCCTAATTCCATTGAACACGGCTTTTGACCAAATGTGTGTTGTTGAGCATTCTGAAGCAAAGATGATAAATTATTGTCAGTCTGCAGAGAGATGGGCAATTATCATTATTATTATAATAATAATTGTGTTACATTTAGCAGTGAAGACATTGAATGAAACGTTTAGCCTAATTACAATGCACAATCAATCTGAAGGGGTGGAGCCTTCATGCTCATCAGCAAATGTGGCCGAATACGACATGAGGACGCATGCGCAATAAACCGTGAATAGGGGAGCGAGGGGAGGGGGGACCCGGGCAGGCGCTGCTATCAGCGAAAGGATCCAGTGTGCCGGAACAGAAGGAGCAGTCTTCTCCATCCCCTATAGATATAAAATGACCTTTCTCTCTAAGACGTATCAGCGGACTTGCCAGTAGCCTAGTAATTTTTTAGTTCTATAATACGATATCATACAGTCCACGATATTAGATTAGTAATCGGCGGGGGTTATAATGCTACCGTCTTCATCATCCGGGCTGGTGCAGATGGAAGGATGTGGGACGGAGGCGAGAGATACCCAGAAAATGCAGGTAATAGATGCTCTTCTGTTACATGTATTTTAGACCTCTGTCAATGATTACAGAAGTAACATAGTAGACATAACGAGGTCAAGGTTACATGTTTTTATTTCCCCCTGCACATTTTTCTTAGGCGTAGATAGGCTTTGCTGCGAGAAATCAAAGGGCCGACCCCTCCCAAAATCTCGCTATTGCCATTGATAGGAAAGCCCGGTGTCGTCGAGATTTTGGCAGTTAAACTAATAATGATTGGATCTCAGTTGAACAAACCAGATTAGAGGTTTGGTTATTTGGTGCATCGTATTAGATTGTATATGTCATTTTGTCACCTTTTTTATTTCAGTACTACCTAATTTGTTGTTTCTAGAAATGCAATAATCTATTCACTATAAATCTATGCACACATACATTTATTACATTAGGCCTTGACTAAAAGGTCCCACCAAGTAGCCCTATTTCTTAAACCTTTGCATATTTTTAAATATCTATAAAGAAAATGTTATTTCAAGCATGATTACACAGTGGGCCTATTTAAAACAGTGGTGCTACTACTGTTTATTTATTTTTAATCTGTAGCAGAAAGTGGGTGAAACTGGGACAATAGGCTAATCAAGGCCATTTCTGATCAGAACGTCCCTGGCAGAGCTAGGGGCCTTGCAGAAATACACAGATGTTAGGGAAGAGCTTCCTTTGGCTGTTATAGAATAATTGGTAAGGAAATCTAGGTCTATCCTGCCTTAACGGATAATGACCCAATATAGGCCACATACTACCTATTGAATGTACTCTGAATTGTAGAAGTACCATTGTTTTCCATCTACACTATTACCAATATCTCAGAGGAACTCCGTATACTCTGACCACCCATTACTAAGTGGCATATATAAACCATGTAGAAGCCTCTCCCTTGTCTGTCCAACAAACTGAAACTATAGGCAGATATTCCTACAGCAGATCACAGGAGTCCCACGTGGCTCAGTTGGTAGAGCACAGCACTTGCAACGCCAGGGTTGTGTGTTCAATTCCCATGGCGGGACCAGTATGAAAATGTATGCACTCACTACTGTAAGTTGCTCTGGATAACAGTGTCTGCTAAATGACTAAAATGTTTTTTGGAACAGTGTGTTGACAGAAGGAAAGTGTCATGGTCTAGTGAGTCCAGTACCCTACAACAATGAAGGACCAAGGATTACTGTAATCAATTAACTACACTTAAATGGATTGTGCATGGAGATCTATTTGTGTTAGTTTATTTGTGACCTGCATATGATTGTAGAACGTGACCCCATTCATTCCTGTTCCTCAGTGCAAGAGACTGACTGAAGAGAGAGATGAAGCAGAGAGCCAGCTGAAACACATCAAGAGAGGTGAGTCCCAGAGAGTGACACACAGACATTTTACACTAGTGTTACAAACATGACCCTTCTTCACACCTCTCTACACACCCCTCTGGTGATGACAGCTTCTCCAAGCTGGCTCCTAAAGGGGTGTGTTTAAGAAGGTATCCCAGTTTCCATGACTACTCAGAGCCTCAGCCAACCATAGTCATGGATTTGTGTATTGGTGACCCTGCCCAGTTCTTCCTAGCAACATGTAATAACATACTACAGTAGCTCCATTAACAATTGATTTGGTAAGGAACGAGGTTACAGGGTTGAGTGCTGGAGCGCTGACAGACTGCCTGATATCATTATGCGAGGTAAGAAAGACAATAATCATTCAACATTCACAGCTACAGTATACTGTAGGTTTAAAGTTCAGTGTAGCATTAGCATGACAGGGTTGTTGTCGTCCTACTTACTCACAGCTTTCAGCTAGCTGTCTTTGGGAATGTTGAATTATAGGTTACGTCATCAGCATTTTGTTCAAATGGTTGGCTGGATCAATACAAGTCAAGTTCCTGAAATGCTTCTGCTTGACACTTTTGTAGGATAGGTAAATCATGCTAGTGTTTACCTTTTGAAGTGCAGCGTCAAATCATTTTGCAGTTCTTACATGACCTCATCAAGTTAGACGTGTGTCTCTCTCCTCAACCAAGCTGGAGCCAATTCTGCTGACCAGTTTCAGCTTCACAGACGGACGGTCTTTAAACAGAGAAATAACCTATTTTGTTTGCTGGCCTTTAACCTAAACAATAGATAATTAAAGAAAGGTTGCCCTGAATTGTGACTGTAGACTCCTAGACACCATAGGAGTCTTCAGCCAGGGCAAAAATAAAGAATGTGTTATTAGGCCTCCTTTAGCTCAGTTGGTAGAGAATGGCGCTTGCAAACGCCAGGGTTGTGGGTTCGATTCCCATGGGGGGCCAGTATGAAAAATGTATGCACTCACTAAACTGTAAGTCGCTCTGGATAAGAGCGTCTCCTAACTGACCAAACATGTAATAATGACCAGGTCTTATTATAATCGGGGGACTGTGTCTCTCCTCTGTCCCCTGCTGTGGTTGTCATTCATTCATCTCTCTGGGGAGGAACACAGACACCACGCCAACACCTCATGTTATTCCACTGCATTATTCAAATCCTCAGTTATGAATGATTCATTACTAGAGAACGAGAGGGGCTACTCCTGTGTTCTATTGTGGCCCTTTACTCAGAGTGATACTGTATATTTTATAGCTACATTATACTCAAGTCAATATAGGGAAATAAGCTTTTAAAATATAATTTCAAGTTGACTTGCACTTAATATTAGTAACTACAATTTATCATACAATTACCATTGGCTATAAAATCTCTGAAGATGAAGATAGCTTATTTTCTATAATGCTGAAATCCTGAAATGATAAGACTATAGCTATTGGCTTTGCTAGGACCAAAAGATGGCTGATTACATTCAAACAACAATAATACTTCCAAGACCTCATCGCTGACAAACAAGCAGACTCAGGCCTGCAGCGTTGATACTGTACTTCTTTGACGCAGTGAGCCGGCGAGCCAGCATGACGCTGCAAATGTCCCTGCTGATTGGCCTAGCTTAGCTCTTCTCCCTCCTGACAGCGGTAAATGCTTGGTCTCTGTTGGGGAAACAGAAAGCAGGCTTATATTTCCCCTACAATACAGTGACTAGGATAAGATTCTGCTGCCTCTGTAGAGGAATTCTGAGTAAGTCTCTGGCTTCGTCCCAAATTACACCCTATTCCCAATGGGCCCTGATCAAAAGTAGTGCACTATGTAGGGAATAGGGTGCCATTCTCTGGTCAAAAGTAGTGCACTATGTAGGGAATAGGGTGCCATTCTCTGGTCAAAAGTAGTGCACTATGTAGGGAATAGGGTGCCATTCTCTGGTCAAAAGTAGTGCACTATGTAGGGAATAGGGTGCCATTTGGGACGCAAACACTGACTTCCTCGGAGCTCCTCTACAGAGAACGACACCATGTTAAAGGCAGGTTTTTGGGGACAGCATTCAGCTCATGGAGCATTTAAGCGTAGAGTAGTTATTGACCTAGAATCTCTACAACAAGACAGACACACAGCCCTCCAGATCTGCTCTTTCACTAGTCTCATTACAGAAAATACTGTACATGTGGAGATCCACTATCCAGGGAGTCCGAGAGGACTAGTTTAACTGTGGGGCAGCTATAGAGATCAGCCTGTCATCATGTGTGTGTGTGTGAACTGCAGACCTTTCCTACTGCTCCCAAGCGTGATAACCAGCAGAATCACCTATCCCCTTTCCCAGAATTCTCACTGACTCATGCATGCTCAGTGTCAGACACCAGGGTTAGGATTGACCTACTTCTTTGTAAACATGTTGTAATCAAGCTGTGGATAATATGCAGAGGCATGTGTGTGTCACGGTTCAGACAGACGACCAGAGGACCACAATTGCGTCACACCAGAAAGTTTATTAAAACTTAAGGGAAAAGGGAAGTAGGGAGTGAATGAAGGCTCCAGGGGTAACAGGGATCCCGTCCAATGTGCTGGGTCTGTGCCCCCCCCAGTGGCAGCGAGGCGTCCTATGAAGCCGGTGGTGGGTGGTCCAGAAGTCCTGGGGGGGGAGACAGACACAACAGGGCGGAATGAAACAAGGCAGCAGTACAGTTCAAGGGAAATCCAAAATACGTAGTAGCAAGGCAGAAGGCTGGTCAGAGTTACCGGGATTGAAGAGTAGTCAGGAGTCGTAATGGCAGAAGCAGGTCTGGATCTCCTGGGGCAGAAGACTATCCAAAAATCAGGCAGGTCCGGGGTCACAAAACCAGGGTGAGCCAGAAGCGCGAGCAAACAGGTTCCGGGGGTGAGCTTTGCAGACGATCTGACACCGGAGAGCTGAAAGACAGGGCCTTAAATACTGGGAGAGGTAGTGGGTAATGCAGCGCAGCTGGCAGAGTAATTAGAGCAGAGCAGAGCAGGGACAGGTGGAGCTAGTTAGGCTGAGTAGAGAGAGTGGTGAGCAGAGTGGAAGAAAATTAAGGTGGTAACCCGGTGGAGTGAGAGGCTCATGACAGAACCCCCCCCCCCAAGGGACGGCCCCAGAAGTCCCAAGAGCAACACCACGCCGGGCGGGAGGAGGGGAGCCGGAGGAGGGCTAGAACTCCTCCGAACGGTCCGAGTGAACGTCCTCATCCTCGGAGGAAGCCGGAGGGCCGTGGTCGGGAGATGGGACAGGTCCCGAGACAGGATCAGGCACAGGACAGGAAGCCGAGCGGGCAGGACGGTTAGGGACCCCTCTGGGGCGGCCCCTACGGATTGCAGGTTGATCAGGATGCCGTTGGTGGAAAGCGGTGATGAGAGTCCTATCCACAATCCGACTAGCTGGCACCCAGGTCCTTTCCTCAGGTCCATAGCCCTCCCAGTCAATGAGGTACTGGAGACCCCTACCCCTCCGTCTGGACCGAAGCAGGCGGCGGACGGTGTAAACCAGACCACCATCGACGAGCCGTGGAGGAGGAGGACAAGGCGCAGCAGGGACCAGCGGACTCTCATGGATGGGCTTAATCTTAGACACATGGAAAGTGGGGTGCACCCTCAGGGAATTAGGCAGTTGGAGCCGGACAGCAGTTGGGCTAATCACTCTTATGATAGGGAATGGGCCAATGAACCGAGGTGCCAGCTTCTGCGACTCCACCCTGAGTGGCAGGTTCTTCGATGACAACCACACCCTTTGACCAACATGGTAGGTGGGAGCAGGAATTCTCCGACGGTTGGCCCCGGTAGTGTAGCTGGCAACGGATCTGAGGAGTGTGGCTCGGGCTTGTGACCAGGTGCGGCGACATCGACGGGCAAAAGCAAGTGCAGATGGGCAAGTAACCTCCTCTTCCTGGCTGGCAAATAGAGGAGGCTGGTATCCATAAACACATTGGAAAGGGGACATACCGATGGCAGAGCAGGTCAGAGAATTGTGTGCGTACTCCACCCATGTCAATTGCTGCGACCAGGAGTGGGGGTTGCGTGAAGTCATGCATCGCAGTGCCTTCTCGAGCTCCTGATTAGCCCGCTCTGACTGCCCATTGGATTGGGGATGGAATCCGGAAGTCAGACTGACTGTGGCTCCCAGCAGGTGACAGAACTCCTTCCAAAAAGCGGAGGAGAATTGTGGACCACGGTCAGAAACTACATCCTTTGGCAGTCCGTGGATCCGGAAGACGTGTTCCAGGACCACCTGGGCGGTCTCCTTGGCGGTTGGGAGCTTGGGGAGGGGAATGAAGTGTGCCATCTTGCTGAAACGGTCAACTATGGTGAGAATGACGGTCATGCCACTTGAAGGGGGCAGCCCCGTGACAAAGTCAAGGGCGATGTGAGACCAGGGACGTCTGGGCACAGGCAGGGGCTGCAGCAATCCGGCTGGGGGCTGGCAGGACGACTTGTGTTGGTTGCAGATGGGGCAGGCTTGGACGAATTCCCGTACATCCTTCCTCAGAGAGGGCCACCAGAACCTCTGGGCGAGCAGGTTGTAAGTGCGGGTGGAGCCAGGGTGACAAGCTAGGCGGGAGTCATGTCCCCACTGAACGACCTGGGACCTCAGGTCTTCGGGGACAAAAAGGCGGTCAGCTGGGCAAGTGCTGGGACCTGGCTGGTTACGGAGAGCCTCCAGCACCTGTTCCTCAACAGCCCAGGTCAGAGCTGCAACGATGCAGGGACTTGGCAGAATCGACACAGGGTCCTTGGAGGGGGTGTCATCCTTCTGGAATTGACGGGAGAGGGCGTCTGGCTTGGTGTTGCGTGATCCAGGCCGGTATGACAGAGTGAAATTAAACCTGGTGAAGAACAGGGCCCAGCGGGACTGCCTGGAGTTCAACCGTTTGGCCGTGCGGATGTACTCCAAGTTCTTATGATCGGTCCAAACGAGAAATGGAATGGTGGACCCCTCCAGCCAGTGACGCCACTCCTCCAAGGCAAGCTTCACAGCCAGCAGCTCACGGTTCCCTATGTCGTAATTGCACTCAGAGGGGGACAACCGACGTGAGAAAAAGGCACAGGGATGGAGCTTCCTATCCTCCGCAGCCCACTGAGAAATCACAGCACCAACTCCCACATCCGAGGCGTCCACCTCCACAATGAATTGCCGGTCCACATCAGGCATCTGGAGGATGGGAGCGGAGGTGAACCTCACCTTGAGGGTACTGAAGGCTTTGTCGGCTGCTGGGGTCCAGGTGAAGGGTTGCTTGGTGCTGGTTAGAGCAGTGAGAGGGGCAGCAACGGTACTGTAGTTCCGGATAAACTTTCTATAGAAGTTAGCAAACCCCAGAAACTGTTGCAGCTTCTTTCTGTTCTCCGGAACTGGCCATGAAGTGACTGCTGATACTTTGGCAGGATCCATTTGGATACTTCCCTCTGCCACTATGTACCCCAGGAAGGCCACTGTCTTGACGTGAAACTCACATTTCTCTGCCTTGGCGTAGAGGGAATTCTCCAGAAGACGATGAAGGACTTGCTGGACATGGCGGGTGTGTTCAGACAGGTTTCTGGAGTAGATTAAGATGTCATCCAGGTAAACGAAGACAAACTTGTTTAACATGTCCCGCAGTACATCATTCACTAGAGCCTGGAACACAGCAGGAGCATTGGTGAGGCCAAAAGGCATAACCAGATACTCGTAGTGGCCTGTTGGTGTATTGAATGCGGTTTTCCATTCATCTCCCTCCCGGATCCGCACTAGGTGGTAAGCGTTTCTGAGATCCAACTTGGTGAAAACAGTGGCTCCCTGGAGCAACTCAAAAGCAGAGGTGAGCAGAGGCAGAGGGTAACGGTTTTTCACTGTGATGTCGTTGAGTCCCCTGTAGTCGATGCAGGGGCGAAGAGATCCGTCCTTCTTCCCCACAAAGAAGAAGCCAGCACCAGCAGGAGATGAAGATGAACGGATTAATCCTGCGGACAGAGAGCCATTGATGTAGTCCTCCATGGACCTTCTTTCAGGAGCAGACAACGAATAAAGACGACCCTTTGGAGGGGCTGTTCCAGGGAGGAGGTCGATGGCACAGTCGTACGGTCGGTGAGGGGGCAGAGATGTGGCTCTTGCTTTGTTAAACACCTCTCTGAGACCATGGTAGCATTCTGGGACATTGGAGAGGTCAGGAGCGGAGTTAGTAGGTACTGGCCGAGGGGGTAGTGCGGCAGCAAGCAGGCAGGTTCGGTGGCAGTCCTCTCCCCACTCCCTGATCACCCCGGTCACCCAGTCGAGCTGAGGGTTGTGCCGGCGGAGCCATGGGTAACCCAGGATGAGGGGTTGGCCTGGAGAGGGGAGCAGGTGAAACTGGATAGTTTCTTGATGGTTTCCGGACAGACCCATCGAGACCGGGGCCGTGACATGAGTGACCGATCCGAGTAAGTGTCCGTCCAGTGCCCGGGCAGGAATAGGAGGTGTCAAACGGAGGTTCTCCAGTCCCAGTTGGCGTGCCAGCTTGATGTCCATTATGTTGGCTTCGGCACCAGAATCCACCAGAGCAGCCAGGGTGTTTGCGGTCGGAGGACTGGATGGTCATTGAACTCAACCGGACTCCCCCTATGCCCGGTGAGCTTCGGCCCTTTAAAGGGCAGGTTACCACACGATGTCCATCACCTCCACAATAGAGGCAGAGGTTTGAGGTGAAGCGGCGCTGGCGCTCTGCAGGAGTGAGAGAGGCTCGCCCAATCTCCATAGGCTCAGACTGATCAAGCTGACCTGGGTGAGTGGCAGTAGATGACAGGAGCCCAGTCGGATCTCTCCGAATGCCGGTAGTAGGTGGACCTTGGCGCCCCCTCTCACGACGACGGGTCTGTATCCTTCTGTCGATCCTGACAGTCAGTGCGATGGCTTCATCAAGAGTGGAAGGCAGTTCATGGGAGACCAACTCGTCCTTGATATAGTCAGCCAAACTATGGAAGAACGCGTCCACCAACGATGGTGTGTTCCAAGAACTTCGTCTAGCCAGGGTTCGGAAGTCGATGGAATGGTCTGCGACTGTACGTCTGCCTTGTCGAATACTGAACAGTTCACGAGACGCCTCTGCGGTTGGTGAATCCAGGTCAAACACCTTCAGCATCTCCTCAGCAAACAGGTCGAAGGTTGCACATGCGGGGGTTTGACGTTCGAACTCTGCTGTTCCCCAGAGTCGAGCTCGGCCCGTCAGGTGAGTGATGGCATACCCAACTTTAGCCCCCTCCGTGGCGAAGGTCCTTGGCTGCAAGGAGAACTGAAGTCGGCAGCTAGTCAGGAATGGCCGGACCTGGGTTGAATCGCTGTTGAACCGCTCGGGGTTTCCAATCTTGGGTTCCGGAGCAGCGGCTGCAATGACCGGGGCAGGTAACTCGGGGGCAGGGCTGGTGGGCAGACTGGCTGGGGTAAGGTTGGTGAGGAGTTGAATGATCATGGCGAGTTGTTGTTGCTGCTGCTGGAACTGCTGCTCATGCTCATCGGTTTCCATGTCGGGGAAAGTGTGCGCTGAGTCCATAATGGTCAGATCGTACTGTCACGGTTCAGACAGACGACCAGAGGACCACAATTGCGTCACACCAGAAAGTTTATTAAAACTTAAGGGAAAAGGGAAGTAGGGAGTGAATGAAGGCTCCAGGGGTAACAGGGATCCCGTCCAATGTGCTGGGTCTGTGCCCCCCCCAGTGGCAGCGAGGCGTCCTATGAAGCCGGTGGTGGGTGGTCCAGAAGTCCTGGGGGGGGGAGACACAGACACAACAGGGCGGAATGAAACAAGGCAGCAGTACAGTTCAAGGGAAATCCAAAATACGTAGTAGCAAGGCAGAAGGCTGGTCAGAGTTACCGGGATTGAAGAGTAGTCAGGAGTCGTAATGGCAGAAGCAGGTCTGGATCTCCTGGGGCAGAAGAGTATCCAAAAATCAGGCAGGTCCGGGGTCACAAAACCAGGGTGAGCCAGAAGCGCGAGCAAACAGGTTCCGGGGGTGAGCTTTGCAGACGATCTGACACCGGAGAGCTGAAAGACAGGGCCTTAAATACTGGGAGAGGTAGTGGGTAATGCAGCGCAGCTGGCAGAGTAATTAGAGCAGAGCAGAGCAGGGACAGGTGGAGCTAGTTAGGCTGAGTAGAGAGAGTGGTGAGCAGAGTGGAAGAAAATTAAGGTGGTAACCCGGTGGAGTGAGAGGCTCATGACAGTGTGTTCAGAAGGCGTTAAAGCAAATGAATGAATAAGCATTAAAAAAAATTATATTGCGTTAAGATTTTGTGTTTTTGCAGCGGAACAATATAGAACATGAATGAACACGGTGGATGCTTCGGCAGAACGCAGAGGACAGGAGGAGTTTAGCAGACTAGGCTGTTGTACCCCTAGTTGGATGGGTGTCACGGTGAAACAGATGAAACCAGATTCTCCCTTGAGGGGCCAGTTTGGAGGCTAGAGGTACTGTAGGAGTATACACACTACAGTGGGGAAAAAAAGTATTTAGTCAGCCACCAATTGTGCAAGTTCTCCCACTTAAAAAGATGAGAGAGGCCTGTAATTTTCATCATAGGTACACGTCAACTATGACAGACAAAATGAGAAAAAAAATTCCAGAAAATCACATTGTAGGATTTTTAATGAATTTATTTGCAAATTATGGTGGAAAATAAGTATTTGGTCAATATCAAAAGTTTCTCAATACTTTCTTATATACCCTTTGTTGGCAATGACACAGGTCAAATGTTTTCTGTAAGTCTTCACAAGGTTTTCACACACTGTTGCTGGTATTTTGGCCCATTCCTCCATGCAGATCTCCTCTAGAGCAGTGATGTTTTGGGGCTGTCGCTGGGCAACACAGACTTTCAACTCCCTCCAAAGATTTTCTATTGGGTTGAGATCTGGAGACTGGCTAGGCCACTCCAGGACCTTGAAATGCTTCTTACGAAGCCACTCCTTCGTTGCCCGGGCGGTGTGTTTTGGATCATTGTCATGCTGAAAGACCCAGCCACGTTTCATCTTCAATGCCCTTGCTGATGGAAGGAGGTTTTCACTCAAAATCTCACGATACATGGCCCCATTCATTCTTTCCTTTACACGGATCAGTCGTCCTGGTCCCTTTGCAGAAAAACAGCCCCAAAGCATGATGTTTTCACTCCCATGCTTCACAGTAGGTATGGTGTTCTTTGGATGCAACTCAGCATTCTTTGTCCTCCAAACACGACAAGTTGAGTTTTTACCAAAAAGTTCTATTTTGGTTTCATCTGACCATATGACTTTCTCCCAATCCTCTTCTGGATGCACTCTAGCAAACTTCAGACGGGCCTGGACATGTACTGGCTTAAGCAGGGGGACACGTCTAGCACTGCAGGATTTGAGTCCCTGGTGGCGTAGTGTGTTACTGATGGTAGGCTTTGTTACTTTGGTCCCAGCTCTCTGCAGGTCATTCACTAGGTCCCCCCGTGTGGTTCTGGGATTTTTGCTCACCGTTCTTGTGATCATTTTGACCCCACGGTGTGAGATCTTGCGTGGAGCCCCAGATCGAGGGAGATTATCAGTGGTCTTGTATGTCTTCCATTTCCTAATAATTGCTCCCACAGTTGATTTCTTCAAACCAAGCTGCTTACCTATTGCAGATTCAGTCTTCCCAGCCTGGTGCAGGTCTACAATTTTGTTTCTGGTGTCCTTTGACAGCTCTTTGGTCTTGGCCATAGTGGAGTTTGGAGTGTGACTGTTTGAGGTTGTGGACAGGTGTCTTTTATACTGATAACAAGTTCAAACAGGTGCCATTAATACAGGTAACGAGTGGAGGACAGAGGAGCCTCTTAAAGAAGAAGTTACTGGTCTGTGAGAGCCAGAAATCTTGCTTGTTTGTAGGTGACCAAATACTTATTTTCCACCATAATTTGCAAATAAATTCATTAAAAATCCTACAATGTGATTTTCTGGATTTTCTTTTCTCAATTTGTCTGTCATAGTTGACGTGTACCTATGATGAAAATGACAGGCCTCTCTCATCTTTTTAAGTGGGAGAACTTGCACAATTGGTGGCTGACTAAATACTTTTTTTCCCCACTGTATATACTAAGATGTGTAGGGAGCATTTCAATAGTTAACCAATGATGGCCATCTTGGGTGTTCTGGGTGTGCCAATAGGGAATGAGTATGTGCATATGGGAGAATGATTGCACCTCTTTTCCTGACAACAGCAGCACCCAATCTAATTTGTTAGCGAAAAATTCTAAGATCATTTAAAGTACTGTAGCCTATGTTTTGCAACAGAAATACTGGCACAAATTCAGGATAAGCTTACATTTTCAATGGAACCACATGGGCCTTAGTTAATCTGATTTGGAGTATATAGTAGCTAGAGGAAATACTAATGAATTCCAATGAAAAAAGAGCCGGAGCCTTTCTGGTCTCCAATGCAACATGATCTGGCTCCATCAGCATGTCACATGGACCCTGCTACTGTTCTGTCTGTCGCCAGAGGGAAACTGAATATCTCAATAGGGAGAAGGAGAAATAGAGTGAAACTGAATAGCTCAATAATTCAGTCATTCATTCATTTATTCAGTCATTCAGTCATTCATTCATTTATTCAGTCATTCATTCAGTCATTCATTCAGTCATTCATTCATTTATTCAGTCATTCATTCAGTCATTCATTCAGTCATTCATTCATTTATTCAGTCATTCATTCATTTATTCAGTCAGTCATTCAGTCATTCAGTCATTCATTCATTCATTCATTTATTCAGTCATTCATTCAGTCAGTCATTTATTTAGTCAGTCATTCTTTCAGTCATTCATTCATTCAGTCATTCATCCATTTATTCAGTCAGTCATTCATTCAGTCATTCATTCATTTGTTTATTCTGTCATTAATTAATTAATTCAGTCATTAATTAATTCAGTTATTCATTCATTTATTCAGTCAGTCATTCATTCATTTATTCAGTCAGTCATTCAGTCATTCAGTCAGTCATTCATTCATTTATTCAGTCAGTCATTCGTTCAGTCAGTCAGTCATTCATTCATTCATTTATTCAGTCAGTCATTCATTCATTTAGTCATTCAGTCATTCATTCATTTATTCATTCATTCATTCATTCATTCATTCATTCAGTCAGTCATTTATTCAGTCAGTCAGTCATTCATTCTTTAAAATATGAGTCAAATCATACCATAAAACAATAAAACTACCTGTTTTTTGTATTCCAGTTTCCCAAATGGTGATCGAGGAGGTGAGCGTTCTGCAAACTCAGCTGGAGATAGAGAAATCCTGCAGAGAGAATGCTGAGGCCCTTGCCACCAAGGTAAGAGCCTGACACTGCTTGACTTAGTAGTTAACACCCTGGGCCCTGCCAGGTGGAGGTGATTCAAATCAATGTTGGTCATTTTTACATGCTTGTGTGCATAATGTTTATTTCCATAAGCCTCTGATGTGTAGGTTACAGTACATACATATCTTACAATATTACAAACATACAACATGCTAAATCAGTGTATGTTGCTGTGTGCTATTGGCCTCTGTTCTCAGCTTTATACCATCTGTCTTTATCACATATAATCCAGTGTGTGTTGTTTGTCCCCCAGTTGAACAGTGAGAACAGGAAGCTGAAGTATCTGAGCCTGTCGTCTCGACCCTGTCTGGATGAGATGCTGCCTAGCATTACAGACTGCATTCCTCTGGAAGAGGAGACAGACATACAGGACACCAGCCCTGACCCGTACAGCCAGTACCAACAGCAGGTTAAAGGTAGCTACCAGACGCATACACAGACAGTACCAGGTAGCTACCAGACCCATACACAGACAGTACCAGGTAGCTACCAGACCCGTACACAGACAGTACCAGGTAGCTACCAGACCCATACACAGACAGTACCAGGTAGCTATCAGACCCGTACACAGACAGTACCAGGTAGCTATCAGACCCGTACACAGACAGTACCAGGTAGCTATCAGACCCGTACACAGACAGTACCAGGTAGCTACCAGACCCATACACAGACAGTACCAGGTAGCTACCAGACCCGTACACAGACAGTACCAGGTAGCTACCAGACCCATACACAGACAGTACCAGGTAGCTACCAGACCCATACACAGACAGTACCAGGGAGCTACCAGACCCGTACACAGACAGTACCAGGTAGCTACCAGACCCGTACACAGACAGTACCAGGTAGCTACCAGACCCGTACACAGACAGTACCAGGTAGCTACCAGACCCGTACACAGACAGTACCACGTAGCTACCAGACCCATACACAGACAGTACCAGGTAGCTATCAGACCCGTACACAGACAGTACCAGGTAGCTATCAGACCCGTACACAGACAGTACCAGGTAGCTACCAGACCCGTACACAGACAGTACCAGGTAGCTACCAGACCCGTACACAGACAGTACCAGGTAGCTACCAGACCCGTACACAGACAGTACCAGGTAGCTATCAGACCCGTACACAGACAGTACCAGGTAGCTACCAGACCCGTACACAGACAGACACACAGGACACCAGCCCTGACCCGTACAGCCAGTACCAACAGCAGGTCAACGCTATATCAAATCCTTTGTCTTGACAGGGTTATGGACTGACTGCAATGAAATGATGTTGTTCCTGTACAGCATATTAAGATTCACCTTTCTGTTGTTTTTTTCTAGTGGTATTTCTAGTAGCAAGATAAAACATGTTAAAGTGTCCAAATGTTAGAGTAATAGAGCTATATGTCAGAATATTAGAAGTAGTGAAGAGATGTCATCACGTAGTGTCACGCAGGAAACCTCTTTATTCCGCTCCAGAGCTCCAGGAGACAGTGAGCAGTCTGCTGGAGGAGAAGAAGAGGCTTGCCTGTCAGCTTCAGGAGCAGCAGAGACAGGTTGAAGAGCTAACAGCCCTGGTGAGTACCAACTACCAGGCCTGGTAATCAATAACTCACAGGAGGACTGTCTGTTTTGGGTGGGATTCTGAGGGCTGGCGAGAGGACTTGTGTTATATTATGTGAGCATGAATGCAGAATATCTGTCTAGTTTTTTCATAGTTTTGATATGTACACTGATCAAAAATATAAACGACTTACTGTTCATATAAAGAAATCAGTCAACTGAAATACAGTGGGGGAAAAAAAGTATTTAAGCCAGCCACCAATTGTGCAAGTTCTCCCACTTAAAAAGATGAGAGAGGCCTGTAATTTTCATCATAGGTACACGTCAACTATGACAGACAAAATGAGAGAGAAAAAATCCAGAAAATCACATTGTAGGATTTTTAATGAATTTATTTGCAAATTATGGTGGAAAATAAGTATTTGGTCACCTACAAACAAGCAAGATTTCTGGCTCTCACAGACCTGTAACTTCTTCTTTAAGAGGCTCCTCTGTCCTCCACTCGTTACCTGTATTAATGGCACCTGTTTGAACTTGTTATCAGTATAAAATACACCTGTCCACAACCTCAAACAGTCACACTCCAAACGCCACTATGGCCAAGACCAAAGAGCTGTCAAAGGACACCAGAAACAAAATTGTAGACCTGCACCAGGCTGGGAAGACTGAATCTGCAATAGGTAAGCAGCTTGGTTTGAAGAAATCAACTGTGGGAGCAATTATTAGGAAATGGAAGACATACAAGACCACTGATAATCTCCCTCGATCTGGGGCTCCACGCAAGATCTCACCCCGTGGGGTCAAAATGATGACGGTGAGCAAAAATCCCAGAACCACACGGGGGGACCTAGTGAATGACCTGCAGAGAGCTGGGACCAAAGTAACAAAGCCTACCATCAGTAACACATTACGCAGCCAGGGACTCAAATCCTGCAGTGCCAGACGTGTCCCCCTGCTTAAGCCAGTGCATGTCCAGGCCCGTCTGAAGTTTGCTAGAGTGCCTTTGGATGATCCAGAAGAGGATTGGGAGAATGTCATATGGTCAGATGAAACCAAAATATAACTTTTTGGTAAAAACTCAACTCGTCGTGTTTGGAGGACAAAGAATGCTGAGTTGCATCCAAAGAACACCATACCTACTGTGAAGCATGGGGGTGGAAACATCATGCTTTGGGGCTGTTTTTCTGCAAAGGGACCAGGACGACTGATCCGTGTAAAGGAAAGAATGAATGGGGCCATGTATCGTGAGATTTTGAGTGAAAACCTCCTTCCATCAGCAAGGGCATTGAAGATGAAACGTGGCTGGGTCTTTCAGCATGACAATGATCCCAAACACACCGCCCGGGCAACGAAGGAGTGGCTTTGTAAGAAGCATTTCAAGGTCCTGGAGTGGCCTAGCCAGTCTCCAGATCTCAATCCCATAGAAAATCTTTGGAGGGAGTTGAAAGTCCGTGTTGCCCAGCGACAGCCCCAAAACATCACTGCTCTAGAGGAGATCTGCATGGAGGAATGGGCCAAAATACCAGCAACAATGTGTGAAAACCTTGTGAAGACTTACAGAAAACGTTTGACCTGTGTCATTGCCAACAAAGGGTATATAACAAAGTATTGAGAAACTTTTGTTATTGACCAAATACTTATTTTCCACCATAATTTGCAAATAAATTCATTAAAAATCCTACAATGTGATTTTCTGGATTTTTTTCCCTCATTTTGTCTGTCATGGTTGACGTGTACGATGAAAATTACAGGCCTCTCTCATCTTTTTAAGTGGGAGAACTTGCACAATTGGTGGCTGACTAAATACTTTTTTCCCCCACTGTACCCTTTGTTGGCAATGACACAGGTCAAACGTTTTCTGTAAGTCTTCACAAGGTTTTCACACACTGTTGCTGGTATTTTGGCCTATTCCTCCATGCAGATCCATGTATATTCATTAGGCCTTAATCTATGGATTTCACATGACTGGGAATACAGATATGCATCTGTTGGTCACAGATACCTTTAAAAAAAGGTAGGGGAGTGCATCATAAAACCAGTCAGTATCTGGTGTGACCACCATTTTGCCTCATGCAGCGCGACACATCTCCTTCGCATAGAGTTGACCGGGCTGTTGATTGTGGCCTGTGGAATGTTGTCCCACGTCGCTGTGCGACGTTGCTGGATATTGGCAGGAACTGGAACACGCTGTCGTACACGTCGATCCAGAGCATCCCAAACATGCCCAATGGGTGACATGTCTGGTGAGTATGCAGGCCATTGAAGACCTGGGACATTTTCAGCTTCCAGAAATTGTGTACAGATCCTTGCGACATGGGGCTGTGCATTATCATGCTGAAACATGAGGTGATGGTGGCGGATGAATGGCACGACAATGGGCCTCAGGATCTCATCACGGTATCTCTGTGCATTCAAATTGCCATCGATAAAATGCAATTCTGTTCGTTGTCCATAGCTTATTCTGACAGTTTGTGCAGAAATCCTTCGGTTGTGCAAACTCACAGTTTCATCAGCTGTCGGGGTGGCTCGTCTCAGACCATTCCGCAGGTGACGAAGCCGGATGTGGAGGTCCTGGGCTGGCATGATTACACAAGGTCTGTGGTTATGAGGCCGGTTGGATGTACTGCCAAATTCTCTAAAACGACGTTGGAGGCAGCTTATGGCAGAGAAATTAACATTGAAATATCTGGCAACAGCTCTGGTGGACATTCCTGCAGTCAGGATGCTAATTGCACGCTCCCTCAACTTGAGACATCTGTGGCATTGTGTTGTGACAAAACTGCACATTTTAGAGTGGCCTTTTATTGTCCCCAGCACAAGGAGCACCTGTGTAATGATCATGCTGTTTAATCAGCTTCTTGATATGCCACACCTGTCAGGTGGATGGGTTATCTTGGCAATGGAGAAATGCTCACTAACAGGGATGTAAACAAATTTGTGCACAAAATCTGAGAGAAATAAGCTTTATGTGCGTATGGACAATTTCTGGGATGTATTATTTCAGCACATGAAACATGGGACCAACACTTTACATGTTGCGTTTCTATTTTTTGTTCAGTGTAATTATATTCTCAGTCACGTTGAAGCACCATAAAACCTTGGCTGTTTATGTTTTACCAGCCTTTCACCTCTGTTCTAAATGTTTTTTGTAGGCTGAGAAGGAGCAGGCTGAAATGAAGGAGCTTCGCAAAACCATCGAGCAGCAAACCAAGATCATCAAGAGGTTCAATAGAGGTGAGTTACATGACAGTCTACCCACTACCCACTGTGTTCATATCAATAGAGGTGAGTTACATGACAGTCTACCCACTACCCACTGTGTTCAAATGTTTCTGGTTGGCTACTGTTCATCATATGTACTGCAGAATGTATAGACCAGGGGAAAATGGTACAGGAGTCATCGGGACAGTTACATTTATACCAGTAGTACTGTATATAGAGAGATGCGTCTGTGAGGTGCTGCCACCAGGGCTATACTAATCTCATGTCATCTGTCTATGAGGTAATACATGTGGGTGTGTGTGGCTGGCTGTGCATCTGGCAGCTGGCTGTCTTCCCGGAAAGACCCTCCCTCCCAACCCACATGAACACACACACACACAGAGAGACACACACACCCTGCTCACCCTCCTTAATCATCTGTCGAGGGCATGCTACTGCTCCACAATATTCCCTTCAGAGACATCATCATGGTAGAGAGGGGGCTGCACCACAGATGCCCCTCCTCTTTCTCCACTGCTGTTACTGTATTACAGTGGTCTGGAAACAGGTTTGGGCTTTCAATTAGACCATCCTCCCTGACCATCTCTCTCTCTATCTCTCTCTCTCTCCATCTCTCTCTCTCTCCATCTCTCTCTCTCTCTCTCTCTCTTCAGTGTCTGTGATGGCTACTACAGAGTATGAGGAGATGAAGGAGCAGCTGGATTTGGAGCAGAGCCTGAGGGTGAAGGCTGAGACGTATGCCCACGAGGTAGACAGACAGACAGGCAGACAGACAGGCAGGCAGGGGAAGACTCATATCAGACATGATGACTGGGATAATGGCAGTGTACTGTATGAAGTCTTAAAGCACCATGTTAATTAATCACTTGTACAAATGTTTGTTGTCATTCTCTAAGTGTGATAGCTAACATCTCCAAATGTTCTCTGAGAATATGGTTGTCAGGGGTGCTGAAGGTGGGTGTGGTGAATGAATCAAGCGCAGGAGGCAGAGGTACAGTCCAAAAGACTTTAGTGCAATATCCACAAGAGAAAAGCACATAATAGCCCGAAGGCGAAAATCACGGCGCACACAGGCGTCAAATAAACGGCGCACAAACAAACCTCTCCAAAACACTGGAGGGAGGAACAAAGCTCCAACACGAAAACAGAATGGGCAATCACACACAAACACAGACACACACAACGAGAACTAAATAGAACACTAACGAGGACTAACTAGACACAGGTGTACAACATCAAGACAAAACCAAACGAACATGAAACATAGATCGGTGGCAGCTAGTACTCCGGGGACGACGACCGCCGAAGCCTGCCCGAACCAGGAGGAGGAGCAGCCTCGGCCGAAACCGTGACAGTACCCCCCCCTTGACGCGCGGCTCCAGCCGTGCGCCGACCCCGGCCTCGGGGACGACGCGGAGCAGGGCGCGCGGGATGGTCCCGGTGGAACTCTGACAGGAGAGATGGGTCTAGGATGTCCCTCCGCGGCACCCAGCACCGCTCCTCCGGGCCGTACCCCTCCCACTCCACGAGATACTGGAGACCCCCCATCCGGCGTCTGGAGTCCAAGATGGACCGAACGGTGTACGCCGGAGCCCCCTCGATGTCCAATGGGGGCGGAGGAGTCTCTCCTATCTCATTGTCCTGGAGTGGACCAGCTACCACCGGCCTGAGAAGAGACACATGGAACGAGGGGTTAATATTCTTATATTCAACAGGTAGATGTAACTTATAACACACCTCGTTCAATCTTCTCAGGACTTTAAAGGGCCCCACAAACCGCCGACCCAGCTTCCGGCAGGGCAGGCGGAGGGGTAGGTTTCTGGTAGAGAGCCAGACTCGATCTCCGGGTGCGTACACCGGCCCCTCACTGCGGTGGAGATCGGCGCTCGCCTTGTGACGAAGGACGGCCCGCTGCAGGTGGACGTGGGCAGCGTTCCACGTCTCTTCCGAGCGCCTCATCCAATCATCCACCGCAGGGGCCTCGATCTGGCTCTGCTGCCACGGTGCCAGAACCGGCTGGTAACCTAATACACATTGGAAAGGGGTTAGGTTGGTAGAGGAGTGGCGGAGAGAGTTCTGGGCCATCTCGGCCCAGGGAATGTAACGCGCCCACTCCTCAGGCCGGTCCTGGCAATACGACCTCAGAAACCTACCCACATCCTGGTTGACACGTTCTACCTGCCCGTTACTCTCCGGGTGGTACCCCGAGGTAAGGCTAACCGAGACCCCCAAACGCTCCATAAATGCTCTCCACACCCGGGAGGTAAACTGGGGGCCTCGATCAGACACTATATCCTCGGGGACCCCGTAATGCCGGAAGACGTGGGTAAATAGGGCCTCAGCAGTCTGTAGGGCAGTAGGAAGACCCGACATAGGGAGAAGACGACAGGCCTTAGAGAACCGGTCCACAACGACCAGGATGGTGGTATTCCCCTGAGAGAGGGGAAGGTCTGTTACAAAATCCACCGAGAGGTGGGACCATGGTCGTTGTGGAACGGGTAGGGGCTGTAACTTACCCCTGGGCAGATGTCGGGGCGCCTTACACTGGGCGCACACCGAGCAGGAGGAGACGTAAACCCTCACATCCCTAGCCAAAGTAGGCCACCAGTATTTAGTGCTAAGGCAATGCACTGTCCGGCCAATATCCGGATGTCCAGAGGAGGGTGACGTGTGAGCCCAGTAAATGAGTCGATCCCGAATCTCGAGCGGAACGTACCTCCGACCCTCAGGACATTGTGGAGGGCTGGGGTCGGTACGCAACGCTCGCTCGATCTCGGCATCGACCTCCCACACCACCGGTGCCACAAGGCAAGACTCCGGTAGTATGGGAGTAGGCTCAACGGACCTCTCCTCCGTGTCATACCGCCGGGACAGTGCATCTGCCTTACCATTCTGGGACCCAGGGATGTACGTGATTTTAAATACGAACCTGGTGAGAAACATACTCCATCGAGCCTGGCGAGGGTTCAGTCTCCTCGCTGCCCGGATGTACTCCAGGTTCCGATGGTCAGTCAAAATGAGGAAAGGGTGTTGAGCCCCCTCAAGCCAATGCCTCCACACCTTAAGGGCTTGAACTACAGCTAACAGCTCCCTGTCCCCAACGTCATAGTTACGCTCCGCCGGGCTGAGCTTTTTGGAGTAAAAAGCACAGGGGCGGAGTTTAGGTGGCGAGCCGGACCGTTGAGAGAGAACGGCCCCTATACCAGCCTCAGACGCGTCCACCTCAACCTGAAAGGGAATTGTGGGATCCGGATGCGCCAGCACCGGAGCCGACGTAAACAGGTCCTTCAGTCTCCTAAAGGCCCTGTCCGCATCAGCTGACCACTGCAGGCGCACCGGACCCCCTTTCAGAAGGGACGTGATGGGAGCTGCCACCTGTCCAAAACCCCGGATAAACCTCCGGTAGTAATTCGCAAAGCCCAAGAACTGCTGCACCTCTTTTACAGTGGTTGGAGTTTGCCAATTACGCACAGCGGACACACGATCCACCTCCATTCTCACCCTTGACGCGGACAACCGATACCCCAAAAAGGAGACAGACTCCTGGAAAAACAGACATTTCTCTGCCTTGACATATAGGTCGTGCTCCAACAGCCTCCTCAATACACGTCGCACCAGGGTTACATGCTCGGCTCGGGTAGACGAGTACACCAGAATATCATCAATGTACACGACCACCCCTTGTCCCTGCATATCCCGGAAAATGTCGTCTACGAAGGATTGGAAGACTGATGGAGCATTCATCAACCCATATGGCATGACAAGATACTCGAAATGACCTGACGTGGTACTAAACGCTGTTTTCCATTCATCGCCCTCCCTAATGCGCACCAAGTTATACGCGCTCCTGAGATCCAATTTTGTGAAAAACCGCGCTCCATGCAATGACTCCGTCATGGTCGCAATCAGAGGGAGTGGATAACTGTATTTCACAGTAATCTGATTGAGACCACGGTAATCAATGCACGGGCGCAACCCTCCATCTTTCTTTTTCACAAAAAAGAAACTCGAAGAGGCGGGGGAAGTGGAAGGCCGAATGTATCCCTGTCTCAAAGATTCGGCTATGTACGTCTCCATAGCTTTTCTCTCCTCTTGAGACAAAGGATACACATGGCTCCGTGGGAGCGCTGCTCCTGCCTGGAGATCAATCGCACAATCCCCCTGTCTATGGGGAGGCAACTGCGTCGCCCTAGTCTTGCTAAACACGAGAGCTAAATCCCCATATTCAGGCGGAATGTGCAGTGCGGGCACTTGGTTTGGACTTTCCACCGAAGTCGCCCCCACGGAAACACCCAGACATCGCCCCTTACACTGAGCAGACCACCCATCGAGAGCCCTCTGTTGCCACGAAATAGCAGGGTTATGGGTGCTTAACCAGGGAATTCCCAGCACCACTGGGTACGCAGGAGAGTCGATCAGATACAGCTGTATAGTCTCTTCATGACCCCCCTGCGCACACATCCTAAGTGGCGCTGTGACCTCCCTGATCAACCCAGACCCCAACGGGCGGCTATCTAAGGCATGAACGGGAAAAGGTTTGTCAACAGGTAGGAGAGGGATCCCTAACTCTAAACAAAACTTTCGATCAACAAAATTCCCAGCTGCGCCTGAATCTACTAGCGCCTTATGCTGGGAATGAGGTGCGACCTGTGGAAAACCAACAGGTATACAAAAGTGCGCAACAGAAAGCTCTGGGTAAGTGGGGCGTCTACTCACCTGGGAGGCCCCCCCAGTGCGTGGCCTGTTGTCTTCTCCCCCGGAGAACCCTCCCCAGCACCTGGCCGCAGTGTGCCCTCCACGACCGCACTTGGTGCAGGAGACAGGCCCCCTCGGGCTCTTCCTCCTCCGTTCTCTAGCGCCGGCACCCCCGAGCTCCATAGGGCTCGGCTCGGAGGTGCCGGAGGGCGGAATGGACGGACCCCCCTCGGGACGTCCACGGGTGGCCAGCAGGGTGTCTAAACGGATGGACATATCGACCAACTGGTCGAAAGTCAGATGGGTATCCCTGCAGGCCAACTCCCGTTGAACGTCCTCCCGGAGGCTACACCGAAAATGGTCGATGAGAGCCCGTTCATTCCACCCTGCATCCGCCGCTAGAGTCCGGTACTCCAAAGCAAACGCCTGTGCGCTCCTCCTCCCCTGTCTTAAGTGGACTAGCCGCTCCCCCGCCGCTTTGCCCTCAGGTGGATGGTCAAACACGGCCTTGAAGCGGCGGGAGAACTCGGCGTAGGAGATGGTGTTGGCGTCCATCTTCCTCCACTCAGCGTTAGCCCACTCCAACGCCTTACCGGTGAGACAGGAGATGAGGGCGGAAATGCTCTCGTGTCCCGAGGGCGCCGGGTGTACGGTGGCAAGGTAGAGTTCCACTTGTAACAGGAACCCCTGACACCCGGCAGCGGTGCCGTCGTATGCCCTCGGGAGCGAGAGCCGAATCCCACTGGGTTCCGGTAGTTGGACGTGCGGGCTGACCGATGGTGATGGTGCGGTAGGTGGGGGTGTGGGTACCCCGCTGGTCTCCCATCTATGGAGGGTGTTCATCACTCGGTCCAGGGCGTGCCCGATTTGGTTGATACGATCCTCCTGACCACGAAGGCGCTCCTCCATGATCTGAGTGGGTACGGGTGCTCCTGCTGATTCCATAAGATGGTGTGTGATTCTGTCAGGGGTGCTGAAGGTGGGTGTGGTGAATGAATCAAGCGCAGGAGGCAGAGGTACAGTCCAAAAGACTTTAGTGCAATATCCACAAGAGAAAAGCACATAATAGCCCGAAGGCGAAAATCACGGCGCACACAGGCGTCAAATAAACGGCGCACAAACATGTGCAAACAAACCTCTCCAAAACACTGGAGGGAGGAACAAAGCTCCAACACGAAAACAGAATGGGCAATCACACACAAACACAGACACACACAACGAGAACTAAATAGAACACTAACGAGGACTAACTAGACACAGGTGTACAACATCAAGACAAAACCAAACGAACATGAAACATAGATCGGTGGCAGCTAGTACTCCGGGGACGACGACCGCCGAAGCCTGCCCGAACCAGGAGGAGGAGCAGCCTCGGCCGAAACCGTGACAATGGTATTTTATTACCTTCATTGTTATTTATTACTAATGTTCAAATTAGTCTTAAATAAACAATTACCTATATTCTCACTTCTAATTAATTATTAATAATAATTTTGTGTTGAGGAATGGTGCGTATAGATTTTCCTGAATGCATGTTTACTGACCTCCAATAGCAGAAACCCTCCAGATCTGGTCCTAGTCTGGGGACTGGCAGCAGCAGCAATACTAGTCCTAGTCTGGGGACTGACAGCAGCACTAGTCCTGGTCTGGGGACTGAGCATCAGCACTAGTCCTGGTCTGGGGACTGAGCAGCAGCACTAGACCTGGTCTGGGGACTGACAGCAGCACTAGTCCTGGTCTAGGGACTGAGCAGCAGCACTAGTCCTGGTCTGGGGACTGAGCAGCAGCACTAGTCCTGGTCTGGGGACTGAGCAGCAGCACTAGTCCTGGTCTGGGGACTGAGCAGCAGCACTAGTCCTGGTCTGGGGACTGAGCAGCAGAAGCACAGACTCAGCACTGCTTTGAAGGACACACATATGCTTGGGGGAACCACAGCCACAGTAGTTGGGTGTACTGTTATCTGTTACGCTGCTTGGCCTGAGGCTGGAGAGGGAGTCGGGGTTCTCTGGAGAATGCAGGCTGTGGTTATTGTAGACCATTTAGATAAAAACAATGCCTGCTTACTTACTGCTTCATGCTACAGTCTAATGCTTCCATATCCTGCTTCATGCTACAGTCTAATGCTTCCATATCTGGAGAACCTGGGTCTTGTGTTTTAAAACACCTGATCGTTCCCTCAGTCCCTCCTCTGCTTCCCTCCTTTTCTCTTTCCTTCCTTCCCTCCTTCATTCATTCTCTCATCCTTCCTTCCCTCCTTCATTCCTTCTCTCCCCTCCGACAGATGTTGGTGAAGCAGAAAGAGGCTAACAGACAGAGTATGATCCTGCTGCAGAACGCTGACCCCAGCCTTCAGCTCATCAAGGCTCTGGAGGACGTGGCTAATGTTACCAAGACTCTGGAGCATGAGAGACTGCTGCATCACCAGAAGGTAGGTAGATAGATAGATATACAGTATATATCTAATGTTACCAAGCCTGTGGAGCAGGAGAGACTGCTGTAGGTGGGTGGGTGGTAGGTAGGTAGGTAGGTAGGTAGGTAGGTAGGTAGGTAGGTAGGTAGGTAGGTAGGTAGGTAGGTAGGTAGGTAGGTAGGTAGGTAGGTAGGTGGGTGGGTGGGTGGGTGGGTAGATAGGTAGGTAGGTGGGTGGGTGGGTAGATAGGTAGGTAGGTAGGTAGGTGGGTATATAGGTAGGTAGGTAGGTAGGTGGGTGGGTGGGTAGATAGGTAGGTGGGTAGGTAGGTGGGTAGGTAGGTAGGTAGGTAGGTAGGTAGGTAGGTAGGTAGGTAGGTAGGTAGGTAGGTAGGTAGGTAGGTAGGTAGGTAGGTAGGTAGGTAGGTAGGTGGGTGGGTAGGTAGGTAGGTGGGTGGGTGGGTGGGTAGATAGGTGGGTGGGTGGGTGGGTAGGTAGGTAGGTAGGTAGGTAGGTAGGTAGGTAGGTAGGTAGGTAGGTAGGTAGGTGGGTGGGTGGGTGGGTAGATAGGTAGGTAGGTAGGTAGGTAGGTAGGTAGGTAGGTAGGTGGGTGGGTGGGTAGGTAGGTGGGTGGGTGGGTGGGTAGATAGGTGGGTGGGTGGGTGGGTAGGTAGGTAGGTAGGTAGGTAGGTAGGTAGGTAGGTAGGTAGGTAGGTAGGTAGGTAGGTAGGTGGGTGGGTGGGTGGGTAGATAGGTAGGTAGGTAGGTAGGTAGGTAGGTAGGTAGGTGGGTGGGTGGGTAGATAGGTGGGTGGGTGGGTGGGTAGGTAGGTAGGTAGGTAGGTAGGTAGGTAGGTAGGTAGGTAGGTGGGTGGGTAGATAGGTAGGTAGGTAGGTAGGTAGGTGGGTGGGTGGGTGGGTAGGTAGGTAGGTAGGTGGGTGGGTGGGTAGATAGGTGGGTGGGTGGGTGGGTAGGTAGGTAGGTAGGTAGGTAGGTGGGTGGGTGGGTAGGTCTGACTACCTCACAAGACTACTATGGTTATAGGTAGCATCACCAGAAGGTAGGCCTCACAGTCCCAGTGTGACTGCTAGATAGATACAGTATATATATCTGTGGTCTGACTACCCTCACTGGTTTACCACGCAGCAGCTACTGGGCTCCAGCTGTGGCCAAACCTGCAAAGTCATCACCTCTCAGATCTCCACCCCCAGAACCCACAACACATGACAAGGGGCTGTGATGGGCGTTTGTTTAAAGCTGTCCTGCCCACAGGATTCCTCCCTAATTAAACTGGCAGTGGTTTGGTTTGTCCTGAATCAAGTGATCATAAGTTACCATCTTCCCCTCTGACAGTATATTATATTTTCCTACAGAAAAGACAGACAGACAGACAGCAGGCTACATTACAGACAGACAGACAGACAGATCTAGCTTCTGTAACTGATCTTTCTGAGTACCATGTAGACAAGCTGATCATTCTTAGGACCAGGGAGACAATCTGATCCCACTATTTCTACTCCCTGCTCTCTGCCAGCCTGCTGAGGCTGTCTGTTTTAGTGTGCCGCAGAGCTTTGCTCCAAAATGCCCATCCTTGGCAAGGGAGAGGAGAGGGTGTGTTGTTTCAGAAGAACAAGGAGGATACAACAGGAGGGCTTCAGTCAAATCAATATGTTTAATCACAAGGGCCTTCTCTTACACAGCACTTCACAACGTTGTAGAGTGAACATTAACACACTCCTATATGGTCTTGCCCTGTGGTGCTTGGAATTTAGAGACCAAAACATATATACTGAACAAACATTTAACCACAACATGCAACAAATTCAAAGATTTACTGAGTTACTGTTCATATAAGGAAATCAGTCAATTGAAATTGGATTTCACATTATTGGGCAGGGGTGCAGCCATGGGTGGGCCTTGGAGGGCCTGGGCCCACCCACTTGGCAGCCAGCCCCACCCACTGGGGAGCCAGGCCAAGCCATTCAGAATTTGTTTTTTCCCCCCACAAAGGGCTTTATTTTACAGACAGAAACAATCCTCAACCCCCCCGGTCTGGCATGGTTACACGTGGTGTGCGGTTGTGAGGCCGGTTGGACGTACTGCCAAATTCTCTAAAACGACGTTGGAGGCAGCTTATGGTAGAGAAATGAACACTCAATTCTCTGGCAACAACTCTGGTGGACATTCCTGCAGTCAGCATGCCAATTGCACGTTCCCTCAAAACTTCAGACATCTGTGGCATTGTGTTGTGTGACAAAACTGCACATTTTAGAGTGGCCTTTTATTGTCCCCAGCACAAGGTGCACCTGTGTAATGATCATGCTGTTTAATCAGCTTCTTGATATGCCACACCTGTCAGGTGGATGGATTATCTTGGCAAAGGAGAAATGCTCACTAAAAGGGATGTAAACTAATTTGTGCACAATATTTGAGAGAAATAAGCTTTTTGTGCATATGGCAAATTTCTGGGATTTTTTATTTCAGCACATGAAACATGGGACCAACACTTTACATGTTGCGTTTATATTTTTGATCAGTGTAGTTTCAGCAAGGCAAAGAGCAGAATTGCTCGTCTTGATCACATAATGAGTAAACCTTCGGGGTGCAAGGTGATTTTATAAATCAGTGATTCTGCGCAGTCCAACTGAACTATAGTAAATCTGGATCTCAAACACACTGGGTGTCTCCATCCATCTCCATGTAGGTGAAGGCTCTGGAGGCTGAGCTACAGGAGGACACGTTGAAACAGCAGACAGCAGAGCTGCAGAGCCAGCTGGAACTGATAGAGGAAGAGAAGAGAGAGACAGAGGGACGTCTGCAGGACGTAGAGAAGAAGAACTGTGACCTGGAGAAAATAGGTGAGGAGAACACCTACAGGCTGTCAGTCACATCACACCGTGGGTAACCACAGCTTTTATTCCTATTGCTCTTTGAAAGAATACGTCTCCAGCAGGTACCAGTAGAATAGATAGTTGTCCATCTTCTCATGTTAAAATGACTGGTGACCCAGGCTTCATGTAACACACCTGTCTTTTATATCTTTAGTGCAAGAGCTGCTGCAGGTCCAGAAGAACACTGTGCCCTCACCAGGCCCTGAACCAGGGACCGCCCCACCCCCCGCCCCTGTTCCCCAGCCCCCTCCACCCCCACCCCCACCCCCTCCCCCTCCTCCACCCCCTCCCCCATCGCGATGCAACCCCCTCAGGTAAGACTGTAGGCAATTATTATGTTGTGTACAGGCTTGCATGCAGAGCTCCAACCACCAATCTGTCTAATCATACTGAGTTTAATTTATACTCTCTTCATTCAATAGCTCACTGATTGCAATCATGAGGAAATCATCCAAGGGTTCAAAGGGGACATCCCCGAAGTTGGAGCAAGCTCCTGGTAGGTTTGAAACCACTGAGAATCAAATCTGCACCTGCCAGAATAATATAGAACATCGAGGATATGATTTAAATACTCATTCATAATTGAGGAATTTCTTATTTTAAAATCACACATCTTTACAATATTATCCATGTAACCCTTCTGTCTCTCTCCTTGTCCTGTAGATGGAGGTGCAGAAGGAGGTACAGATGACGTCAAAGTGAAGGCAGTGAATGAGATGATGGAGAGGATTAAACATGGAGTGGTTCTGAGGCCTGTCAAGGGAGGAGACACTAAGGTGAGAAGGTCAACAGTTCATGTTTTGTTTAATAATTGTTTTGGAAAAATTGTGGAAATAAAGACTCTACTTAATGTCCTCCGACTGATTACTCCCCTTTTTCTCCACCCATCTTCTCTAATCGACTGACCGTCTCCCCAAAGAGAGTTGCCGTAAAAGTGAGTATATTTACTTTTACATCGATTGTGTGACAGTCTCTCTGGATCCTAAAATCACAAAAAAACGACATGCTAACCCCCACATCGCAAGGATAATCCACATCATATGGTACTAGAGTGAAATGGATTATAGTAGTTCTGTTATTAATCTCTTACTAAAACCAGTCTTCAGTTTGGCTTTTGGCATGGGCTCTTTCTCTTTGTGTAACATTGTCCATGGATTACCTCACAATGTAGACTGACAGAGACCACATGCATGCTGCTTTCATTTCATTTAGATTATATTGATTGACAAAATCACCATGACAACTTGCAGGCTCCGAGGGGCTTTGAGGAGAAAATCAATAAAATGGCCTCCAGCTCTTTAATATAGACCAGCTATGTGATAAACGCTAACACCAGCTGCCAGCCAGGCCCGATGTGTGTGTGTGTGAGCACATAAGAAAATGCGTGTTATGTCCTGTTTATTAACTTAGTTGATGTAGTAATACATTCTCTTAACCCCTAGAAACCTCTAGTAATTGAAGAAAAGCTGCCACAGGAGAGTGCCATGGAAGAACTGAAAGGCATTCTGGTATGTTATTTCTTTTTAGTTTATTGGCCTTATTATAAGAAATAATTAAACGCTCATATATGCTTTTAAGAAATGATTAAACCTATATTCTATATAATTCTATCTGTTACCAACGGTAAAGCATGTTGTCTGTGTTTCTGGACCCCCAGGAGACGGTGAAGATGAGTCCCAGTCGGGGGTCTCAGGAGTCGGTCCCGTCCCCCTCAGGGAAGAGCCCTGTCAGCAGTGAGCTGGAGGTCATCCTTAGGAGGAGACGTAAACAGGCCTGCGACTCTGGAGACGGAGGTAACAACACCATTCGTTTTGTTTGTTTCTTTAATTCTCCTAAAATGGGTATATACACAGACGATTTGAGTGGTTTGCTGAAAAAGAGATGCACATTCCAGCCTTGACTATTCTCCATATCCCCACCAGAGGGCTCAATACATCCTGCCATGATCACATGCATGCAGTACTCTAACCATTCAACCATAGGCCAGGGCATGCATGATCTGTCACTATTTATTAGTGGTGAGCCACATTCACGATGTTGTGAATTCAATAACAATTATGCAGTGCAGTCTTTGTAACCAGTTCTTAGAATACCAACAATGTGTTATCTTTGCCTTTGAATATGTCCAGGGACAACCGAGTGTACTGACCCTATGGTTAGATGTTAGGCCTACAGTGTAGTGACCCTATGGTTAGATGTTAGGCCTACAGTGTACTGACCCTATTGTTAGATGTTAGACCTACAGTGTACTGACCCTATGGTTAGATGTTAGGCCTACAGTGTGGTTGGTAAAAACTTGCATCACTGTTTACTTTGTGAAATGCCAGTCAAACATCTGATTGTTAATGCTCCTAGATCATATAGTAATCTACTGGAGATAATAACCCACAGAGAGAGAGTGGACATGCTGTTCTCTTACATCATGTCCCTACTAACCCCCTTTGTCTCGCTCCCTCAGATGAGAGCAGGGACGGACAAATAAGCAAGGTGTCCTCCTCTGACAGCCTGAACGGGAGGTACAGCCAGAGCTCCCACAGCTCCGACAGCTCAGGCAAAGAGCCAGAGGGGCCTGTAGGGCCAGGGCCTGGGCAGAGCCCCAGAGAGCCAGCCTCCCCCAGCGGAAGGGGTCCCGGCCCAGCTGTAGCAGCCAGGCACAGGTCAGACTCTGTCCAAGAGCCCCAAGCAGGGTCCTGGCAGGACAGGAGGCACCGTACTTCTTTGTCTGAGAAAGAGGCCTACTCCGAGGTGCCGGTCACCAATAGATGCATTGTCAGGTAATGTACCATCTATTATGGTGACCATCCTCATGTCAATTATTTCAGCTAAATTGGCCCACATATGATAGGCACAACTACGAAATATCTCTGGTTTGAATACCCGAGCCGACAAGGTGAAAAACCTGTCGATGTGCCCTTGAGCATGCCACTTAACCCTAATTTGCTGCAGGGGCGCCGTACTACTATGGCTGACCCTGTAAAACAACACATTTCACTGCACCTATCTGGTGTGTAACAATAAAACATATTTTTGGTATTTTTTACTGTAAGAATAAAAGGGGGTAATTGCTTATTTTCAAACAAAAGGATTCTTTAAAATACTTTGTTGGTGCAGAACACATGTATGAAAATGTCAAGGACTTTTGAAGGAGGACTCACCTTTGTGTGTTCCAACAGTGGGGAGGAGCCTGAGAAGCAGAAGCCTGAGAGATGGGCACCACAGTCCAACGGAGTCAGCCACCCTAACCCTAGGCTGAGTGTGGAGTCGGACACGCATGCCTCACTCTCTCCAAGCGTTTCCGCAGTGCCCAACCCACTCAACGGGAACGGGAGCACGGATGCAGAGTGTTGAAGGTCGGCTACAGAGGTCCCTGGCAACCAGGATTAAGGCTGAGGAAAGCTGCACAATTTGCACAGAATCTCAGTTATCTGCCGTTAGAGACACTTAATTAAAAAAAGCTTTAGGTTATTTTATTTGATGCACAAACGATCTCGATCTGATGTGGCTTCGCGTCATCATCTGATGGAATGCACTGATTTAGAATCCAACCTTTTTTATTCGTTTCTCTCTCTCCCTGACCCTGTTATAGTGAACAGGAACTTAATGATACTTCTAATCTACAGTATAGCACAAACTCATTTGATGCTAGTTCTGCTTCTTCCTTACTCTTCCTGAATCTAAAGGAGACACTATCCTACTACCGTAAGACTTTCAGTAAAGTTACTGTTTACTTTATGCAGCAGAAGCACCACCTAAACATCGATAAAGAACTATGTTTGCCATCTGGGTCATCATTAGCAAATAGAATACAGACATTGCACATTATGAAGGCACTTTTGCTATTTCAAACTGGAGCTCTGTTTCAGTTTGTGAACTATCTTTAATGTGTAATCAATGCAACTACAGCGTAGGGACGCAAATGAAAGCCATGCACATGTTTCAATCAAAATAGCCTACCATCCTTGAGGAATTAGGTGCTTGTGTACTCAGTCTACCTCGTATTAGACACACTTGCCTCTTGACTATCCTAAATTGTATTTAAAGGGAAAAACATGATATATTATCATCTTCGTGCAATGGCACAACATGTGTAAATGTCATCCACCTACATTCCCAAGCTGTATAAGGTGCTTTGTTCATATTTGCTGGGATACTCCCATTGTTTCATTACTGCTGTAACCTGATTTCGTCCTATGTGCATTCCCCACCTCTATTATGTTAGTAGGTAATGCTTTCAGATATCTAGTACAACTTAAAACAACTCGATTACAGAGTATACAAACTTAACTGATACAGCAACTTAATCTAAGAAATAAATACATTTGAAGGCTCATAGGACATTTACTCTCACACCCGTCATGACATTGTAAATGCTTCTTAAAAACATAGAAACAACATTGAGAGCATTTGACTCTATGGTAAGGCATTTCTATGAAGCCTTTAAAATGGAAGGAAATCTTGTTTTCCAGATGCAATGATTTACCAAGTCTTAAACCTATCACCATTTTCTCAAATCCATCTTTATTCATCAGGCAAGCAGCTGATCAAAAAGGAAATAACTGGACTGAGTTTGTGTGAATCTTGATATTGTGTGTGTTTGGGATTTGAAAATGGAGTGTTATGTTTTTTTTTTTTAACATTTACATGGATGTTCATTTTTCACTTGTATGAAATAAAATTACCCAATTCAAACAACAAGACTTGTACTTGTATCTATTTCCCTGTCTTTATATGTGTAATATATTACTAATATTAGATCATTATTAGCTGGACTGAACTCCATTTCAAGCATAACCTGAGATAGCATTATTGGCATAGAAACTGAGCCACAGTGTCATACTGTACTGTCTTTGGCTGAGCCTTTAATACCTAAATGTAAGGTGTGTAGTTGATAAGTGTGTTGAATCAATACAGTTAGAAAGCGTTTACATGGATTGGTTCACTTTAATACCCATTTTGTATTTTGTTCAAACATTTTTTTATAATTTTTTTTATTCGAAACCATTTAACTATTTAGACAATGATGCCTTATTCCTTTATAATCCACGACTTACCCATGATAATACAAAAAACATAATACATTACTGTAGCTAGCTAGATCAAACACCCTGTATCTGCTAGCAATGTGTAACCGGGCTGACACATTTTTGGTGTTGTTGTCAACCAGCCACTTTGGTGCTTTGGGACAATGCACAGTGAACTAGTGCGCAAGACGGTATTGGAGTGTGTACCAACAGAGAGCAAGAAGGTTTTCCTCTGCGACGGGAGTAGAACAGAGTTGAGTTTGGGAGTCGTTTTTCCGAGGTGAGCAGGACAATTATGAGATGGAGTTACGTCTGGATGCCGCCGGGCCGCAAGCAAAGTCGGGAGAACAGGAATATTGGAACAGGGACACAGAAAGGCGGATTTCTGAAGAGGAATGGAGAGAAAAATAGGAAGAAGAGTGACATTTGTGGTTTCAGGGTGGGTAGGAAAGGAGTTGGGTGCAGTTGAATCAGTGAAGGTAACCTGTAGTGTACTTCTGATATTTGTTTGTGTTTCTTCTGACCAGAGGGAGCTGGTGCTCCGTGTCACGCAACTTGGGTCAATATCTGTTTCTTGCTTTGCTCTTAGGAACAGGGCACCATTGAAAGGAGTGATTTCTGGGGTAGTGTTAAGTGTGGAGGCAGAGCAATTGAAGTTGAAGATTCCTGGTGTTTGTGATGCCCGTCGTTTGGTGCGACTCAGACCCGGTGGTGAGCGTGGTGAAACAGAGGAGTCACTGTCAGTCCTTTTGAGTTTTGGGTCAGAGTCTCTACCAGACAAAGTCATGTTAGGATATATCAGTTATCCTGTTAGAGCTGTTGTGCCGAATCCACTGCAGTGTTTCAGGTGCAACGTTTATGGTCATGTCATAGCAGTTTGTAGGAGGGACATCCCAAGATGTGGAAGTGTGCAGGATGGCATGGGATAGAGGACTGTGTAGTTTTGGTGGATAAAGTTGTGTGTGTCAAATGTAGGGGTGCCTATGTTGCTGGTGGTCGGATGTGTCCGGTGCGAGAGAGGCAGGTTGAGGTGGCTAGTGTCAGAGTAGTGCAGAAGGTGTCGTCTGCTGAGGTAGTGAAGAAAGTAGAGGTGAATGGGTAAATGATCCTGGGAGTATCCCTGTGAGTAGTAGATCTGTGCCAGCACAAAAGCATAGGCCAACGAGTGATATATGCTTCAGTAAAGTTTGCTTCTTAGCGTTCATAGCAATAGTTAACAACTGTACGGCAGAAATGGAACGTAAATCACAGAAAATAGATGTTGTGGTGGCAGCTGCAGAGAAGTATTTGGGTATACGAGATTTGACTTCAGAAGATTTACAGGGTGTGTTGAGTGGTAGTGTCCGGTCCTCCCAGGCCGTTGGCATAGTGCAGGAGGAGAAAGGGTCAAAGTAGTGGGTTTTTAATGACTGTGGAGTTTAATGGATTTATATTATGGTCCAGTTGGGGGCGGTAATGCAACAAATTGGATGCCAACCGCCGTTAAACTCCGAAGCAGAAGAAGAAACACCCCCTGTAGTGACTAAACGTGGTATTATCTTCCAAAATGGCGTCCAAATATTATCAAGAGATGCAAGAGAGTTTTAGAAATAACAACAAAAGTAGGGAATTCCCTGCGCATAGCGCTAAAGTTCATTCAGTAGCATGGAGTTGCGATGGCAGGAGGTTGGCATCTGGGTCTTTTGATAAAACAGCAAGCGTATTTGTCTTGGAAAAAGACCGTTTGGTAAGTTGCTAGCTAGTTAATTAGCATGCTATCGACGCCAGCTAACATTGAATTAATGAACCACGCATGCTAGTGCAAGGCTAAAAAACACGCCTCTCAAGTCTTATCTTGTAACATTCAGGCACACCCAAATTATACACTCACTTTTATATCTAGCAGATATCTATTAATTTGCTAACTGTATGATCAGATCGCGAAGGAAAGAGCCTGATAACTAGCTAGGTGTTATGTTGTGTGCTGATCCAGCTAGCCTAGACAGCTAGCTAGTTAAACTACAGTTACTTTTTTGTGGCCGCTACCACCCCCTTAGCACACAGCTAGCTATCTTGTTGATTTTGCTAGCAGTTTTTGCCTATATCAACCCCTCACAGGTGAAGGAGAACAACTACAGAGGCCATGGAGACAGCGTTGATCAGTTGTGTTGGCATCCTACCAACCCAGACGTGTTTGTCACTGCATCAGGGGACAAGACCATACGCATCTGGGACGTCAGGACAACAAAGTGCACCGCTACAGTCAACACTAAAGGTACCCTCCAGTTCCAGTTGTTGTTTTGGACAGTGATACATCTGCTGTGTCTTCAGCCAAAAAACAATACTTTAGTCTTGTGCTTTAGTTTTGCCTGAAGTGAAAGACTTTACAGTACGTGGTCATTTTTGGCCATCTGTAATGTTCTGTTGCATTCATTCTGATATGTGCCGACAACAGTGCTTGATCTATCTGTTATGTTTGTTTGCAGGGGAAAACATCAATATCTGCTGGAGTCCGGACGGCCAAACGATAGCCGTTGGGAACAAGGACGATGTGGTTACCTTCATCGACGTCAAATCGCACCGGTCGCGAGCCGAGGAGCAGTTTAAGTTTGAAGTCAACGAGATCTCATGGAATAATGACAACGACATGTTCTTTCTCACCAATGGAAACGGGTGCATCAACATCTTGAGGTAAGACCTTGGTACCTTCCAAAATGGCACCCTAGGTGATTCCCTATATAGTGCACTACTTTTGGCTAGGACCCATACGGTGCTGGTTGAAAACCAGTGCACTATTTAGGGAATAGGATGCCATTTCCCACCCACCCTGTTACTCTAGCATTCATAGTCCTGTCCAAACTAGAATGTGTAGCTTTATGTCCCTGTGATGTAGCTGATGCCGATTGCTGCTGCACACAAACATGGAAATGACTTGGAAGTAATCGATAGATTGTCCTAAAGTTACGGCTCCCTGACTTTGGACATGTTGTTTTCAGTTACCCTGAGCTGAAGCCCATCCAGTCGATCAACGCCCATCCCTCCAACTGCATCTGCATCAAGTTTGACCCGACGGGGAAGTACTTTGCCACAGGAAGTGCAGACGCCCTCGTCAGTCTGTGGACCGTTGAAGAACTGGTCTGTGTTCGCTGTTTCTCCAGGTGAGTGAGTCTACATTGAAAACAGTCAATGTGGACAGATGTCGATCTACAACAAATGGTGCAATTGCAAATCCCTCACCATCATCATCAGCTAACCCAAGTAACCCGTGTAAACATCCAAAACATGATCAGTATTTTGTATCACTTGACATGCACGCTTTTGCAATGTATACATACGTTGAGTCTGATTGTCTTGTCAATGTGTCCCAGGTTGGACTGGCCAGTGAGGACGTTGAGTTTCAGCCATGATGGGAAGATGCTGGCTTCAGCTTCCGAAGACCACTTCATAGATATAGCGGAGGTTGAAACAGGTTAGTTGAAGAAAGTCAATGCATTTTTTTTGTGGCACATAAAGAAACACAATTAGCAAGAACACAAAATACAGTCAGTTGAAAGAATTGAATGTGCAAGAATAATCCCCTCTGCTCCCTGTGGAACATACAGCCCACACAACAAGCCCACACTATGCCAGATAGTCCTTGGCAAGGATAAAGTCCTCTTTAATTTGAGTTCATCATTCATAATAATATAATATGCCATTTAGCAGACGCTTTTATCCAAAGCGACTTACAGTCATGTGTCCATACATTTTTACGTATGGGTGGTCCCGGGGATCGAACCCACTACCCTGGCGTTACAAGCGCCGTGCTCTACCAGCTGAGCTACAGAGGACCATTCCTCAGTATCCTCTATTCTTTCTTTTGTCTTTTTGCAGGAGAGAAGCTGTGGGAGGTCCAGTGTGAGTCGCCTACGTTCACAGTGGCCTGGCATCCGAAGAGACCGCTGCTGGCGTACGCATGTGATGACAAGGAAGGGAAGTATGACAGCAATAGAGAGTCGGGCACTGTCAAACTGTTTGGATTACCTAATGATTCCTGAGTGGGATCAAACACGCTTGTCAGTGTCTTTTGAGTCACTCTTCAAACCGAGTTAATTAGGATGATGGGCCCTACTGTCTCTGTGCAGTAAGACTTATTCTCTATATGTTTAATAAAAACATGCTTGACTGTTGGTCCATTAAATACTGACAAGAAGGGATGTCTGTATAAATAGCTACATCATGTAAACTGATATTTCTCTTCAGTCGAATGCTCAACTTTCTTCTACAGTTTTTTTTCTAGAAAGAGTGCCATCTTAGATGTATAATGAGCGGATGCTTACAGCGACTCTGCGAAGGGAAGAGAATCTAGAGTTGGCCTTAACGATTGAGATAAAACGTAATTTACTCTCCGTAGTTAGGGAAAAACACTCAACGGTGTTCTTTTGGCAACCACCAGTTGGCCCTGCATCCCAATTAGGAAATAGTTGTTTGTTTCTGTACAGTTTTCTACATTCCTGTTTCTCCATACAGTTTGCATTACACACACAGTGCTGTACCATATTTTGTTTAAACTGTAAATTGATTTTTGTATATTAAAAGAAGTCTTGTTGACTTGTCTTGGTTGAACAAATCAAGGTATAAAACTGATACTGTGCATTGTATGTCTGCTGTCTAGATTTTTCAAATCAAATCGTATTTGTCACATGTGCCGAATACAACAGGTAGACCTTACAGTGAAATGCTTACTTACAAGCCCTTAACCAACAATGCAGTTTTAAGAAAGAATACCAAAAACATACAATATGAAATAAAAGTAACAAATAATGAAAGAGCAGCAGTAAAAATAACAATAGCGAGGCTATATACAGGGGGTACCGGTAATGAATCAATGTGCGGGGGCACCGGTTAGTCGAGGTAATTGAGGTAATATGTACATGTAGGTAGAGTTATTAAAGTGATTATGCATAGATAATAAACATAGTAGCAGCAGTGTAAAGGGGGGGGGGGGGGCAATGCATATAGTCTGGGTAGCCATTTTATTAGATGTTCAGGAGTCTTATGGCTTGGGGGTAGAAGCTGTTTAGAAGCCTCTTGGACCTAGACTTGGCGCTCCGGTACCGCTTGCCGTGCGGTAGCAGAGAGAACAGTCTATGACTTGGGTGGGTGGAGTCTTTGACAATTTTTAGGGCCTTCCTCTGACAATGCCTGGTATAGAGGTCCTGGATGGCAGGAAGCTTGGCCCCAGTGATGTACTGGGCCGTACGCACTACCCTCTGTAGTGCCTTGCGGTCGGTGGCTGAGCAGTTGCCATACCAGGCAATGATGCAACCAGTCAGGATGCTCTCGATGGTGCAGCTGTAGAACCTTTTGAGGTTCACGACTGTCTTGGTGTGCTTGGACCATGTTAGTTTGTTGGTGATGTGGACACCAAGGAACTTGAAGCTCTCAACCTGCTCCACTACAGCCCCGTCGATGAGAATGGGGGCGTGCTCAGTCCTCTTCTTTTTCCTGTAGTCCACAATCATCTCCTTTGTCTTGATCACGTTGAGGGAGAGGTTGTTGTCCTGGCACCACACGGCCAGGTCTCTGACCTCCTCCCTATATGCTGTCTCGTCGTTGTCTGTGATCAGGCCTACCACTGTTGTGTCATCGGCAAACTTAATGATGGCGTTGGAGTCGTGCCTGGCCATGCAATCATGAGTGAACAGGGAGTACAGGAGCGGACTGAGCACGCACCCCTGAGGGGCCCCCGTGTTGAGGATCAGCGTGGTGGATGTGTTGTTACCTACCCTTACCACCTGGGGGCGGCCCGTCAAAGCACTTCATGGATACAGACGTGAGTGCTACGGGTCGGTAGTCATTTAGGCAGGGTACCTTAGTGTTCTTGGGCACAGGGACTATGGTGGTCTGCTTGAAACATGTTGGTATTACAGACTCAGACAGGGAGGGGTTGAAAATGTCAGTGAAGACACTTTCCAGTTGGTCAGCGCATGTTCGGAGTACACATCCTGGTAATCCGTCTGGCCCTGCGGCCTTGTGAATGTTGACCTGTTTAAAGGTCTTACTCACATCGGCTACGGAGATAGTGGGCTATTTTTCTAAGAAGGAACTGTATCTCAGCCAGGAAATTGTGATTAATTGCAGGCTATGACATTAAGATGTGTAACTAAATGCATTGATGTAATGTACACAGAGATGGTGGGTGTGAGATGGTAGACCTGCCTACCCTCTAACACAGCTCCCACACACCAACCACCACAAGACCATATTATCTTAACTGGGTGAATATGATGCCTGCCAATTAAAGTACTGTATACAGTCAGGTCCAACGTTATTGGCAGTCTTGATAAAAATGAGCAAAAAAGGACTATTAAAATAAATAATACAATGCTGAACTATTTTGCATGCAAAAAAAAAAAGACATTTTATACTAATACAGAGAAGGAGAAAGAGATTTTGTTTAACAAGTAATACTTGTTTTGTTTAAAAAAAAAAAAAAAAAAAAAAGATAAGGGTCAAAATTATTTGTGTGCGTGACCAAAGAGCTCTATTTTCATGTCATCCAACGAATGCAAACGCCTGGAGTTCGCTAAACGGTATCGGCACTTGGATTGGAACCGGTCCGATGACATGAAAAGAGAGCTCTTTGGCCATGCACACCAGTGGTGGGGTGTCGAAATGAGGAATCATATGCAGAAAAGAACCCCATACTTACTGTTACATGTGGTGGTGGATCATTGATGTAATGGGGCTATTTTTCTTCCACTGGTCCTGGGGCCCTTGTTGAGGTCAACGGCATCATGAACTCTACCATGTATCAGGATATTTTAGTTACCTCTACCAGGAGGCCTAGACTTGACTGCAAGTGGATCTTCCAGAAAGACGACAACCCCATGCACACATCAAAATCCACAAATAAATGGTTAATTAACAACAAAATCAACATTTTGTAATGGCCATCTCAGTCTCTGGACTTGAACCCCATTGTAAACCTGCGGTTTGAATTGAAGAGGGCAGTCCATAAGCGCAGACGAAGGATATCAAGGATCTGGAAAGATTCTGTATGGAGGAATGGTCTAAGATCCATCTCAATGTGTTCTCCAATCTCTTAAAACATTTTCGAAAAAGGCACAGTGTCGTTATCCTCAAGGGTTGGGTGCTGGAATACTGAAAACAGGGATGCCAAACATTTCGACCCTTATCTTTTTGAGTATTTTTTAAAATACTTGTTAAACAAATTCTAGTTCTCTGAGCAATTAAATGAATATAAAATAATACACTGCTCAAAAAAATAAAGGGAACACTTAAACAACACATCCTAGATCTGAATGAATGAAATAATCTTATTAAATACTTTTTTCTTTACATAGTTGCTGACAACAAAATCACACAAAAATTATCAATGAAAATCAAATTTATCAACCCATGGAGGTCTGGATTTGGAGTCACCCTCAAAATTAAAGTGGAAAACCACACTACAGGCTGATCCAACTTTGATGTAATGTCCTTAAAACAAGTCAAAATGAGGCTCAGTAGTATGTGTGGCCTCCACGTGCCTGTATGACCTCCCTACAATGCCTGGGCATGCTCCTGATGAGGTGGCGGATGGTCTCCTGAGGGATCTCCTCCCAGACCTGGACTAAAGCATCCGCCAACTCCTGGACAGTCTGTGGTGCAATGTGGCGTTGGTGGATGGAGCGAGACATGATGTCCCAGATGTGCTCAATTGGATTCAGGTCTGGGGAACGGGCGGGCCAGTCCATAGCATCAATGCCTTCCTCTTGCAGGAACTGCTGACACACTCCAGCCACATGAGGTCTAGCATTGTCTTGCATTAGGAGGAACCCAGGGCCAACCGCACCAGCATATGGTCTCACAAGGGGTCTGAGGATCTCATCTCGGTACCTAATGGCAGTCAGGCTACCTCTGGCGAGCACATGGAGGGCTGTGCGGCCCCCTAAAGAAATGCCACCCCACACCATGACTGACCCACCGCCAAACCGGTCATGCTGGATGATGTTGCAGGCAGCAGAACGTTCTCCACGGCGTCTCCAGACTGTCACGTCTGTCTCATGTGCTCAGTGTGAACCTGCTTTCATTTGTGAAGAGCACAGGGCGCCAGTGGTGAATTTGCCAATCTTGGTGTTCTCTGGCAAATGCCAAACGTCCTGCACGGTGTTGGGCTGTAAGCACAACCCCCACCTGTGGACGTCGGGCCCTCATACCACCCTCATGGAGTCTGTTTCTGACCGTTTGAGCAGACACATGCACATTTGTGGCCTGCTGGAGGTCATTTTGCAGGGCTCTGGCAGTGCTCCTCCATCTCCTCCTTGCACAAAGGCGGAGGTAGCGGTCCTGCTGCTGGGTTGTTGCCCTCCTACGGCCTCCTCCACGTCTCCTGATGTACTGGCCTGTCTCCTGGTAGCGCCTCCATGCTCTGGACACTACGCTGACAGACACAGCAAACCTTCTTGCCACAGCTCGCATTGATGTGCCATCCTGGATGAGCTGCACTACCTGAGCCACTTGTGTGGATTGTAGACTCCGTCTCATGCTACCACTAGAGTGAAAGCACCGCCAGCATTCAAAAGTCTATTCCATTTGCACAACAGCATGTGAAATGTATTGTCAATCAGTGTTGCTTCCTACGGGGACAGTTTGATTTCACAGAAGTGTGATTGACTTGGAGTTACATTGTGTTGTTTAAGTGTTCCCTTTTATTTTTTTGAGCAGTGTATAATTTCCCAAATTTTTTGAGCATGCAATATAAATCAGTATTTGTATTATTTAGTTTATACAGTGTTTTTTTGCTCATCTTTATCAAGGTGCCAATAATGATGGACCTGACTGTACATCTATGAGTAGGAGATGCACAGTAACATTACAAGGTAAGATGATCTGGAGAAGGTATTTACAGCAAACACGCCATGACACAGCCTCTCTATACTCTATACCGCTATCGCTGTTTTCCTGCAAGAAATGTAGGCCTAAGGATTTCTTAGTTAGTTGGATGAAATATGAAGCCCCAAACAAATTACTATGCTAATGCCTTGTATGTATGCTTTTACTATGAGAAAGGAATTTGTTAAGCCACTTTAAGCTGTCCATCATTCAAAGCTGTAAAACAATGAATGAAATTGGTTTCTGAACACAATACAGACACTAATCCATGTATATACAGTGCATTCGGAAAGTATTCAGACCCCTTGACTTTTTCCACATTTTGTTACGTTAGTCTTATTCTAAAATTGATTATTATTTTATTTTTTTCTCATCAATCTACACACAATACCCCATAATGACAAAGCGAAAACAGGTTTTTAGAAATGTTTGCAAAAGGGAAGGGATCTGAATACTTTCCGAATGCACTGTAGGTTTCTAATGCTGGATTAGCTAGATGTTAAAAATCATATCTTCTGTACCATCACGTTAATTGCAGGGATTTTGTATTTTAATTTTATGTAGAAAGTGTGAATATTATATTTTCATGAGTAACTATTGTCACTCTAGAAATTAAGTGAAAATGAACTGGCTTGTGGCTAAATTAATCTCCATATTAGCATTTCATTATTGTAGCACCTTATCTGAATATAAAATCATTTCTGGCTAACAATTAAGTACCTTACTGTGATTGTTTTCAATTAAAATTGTAAAAGATAAACAAAAATAGCTTCTTAGCAAAGAGCAATTTCTCAAGCAAGAATTTTGAGTGAGGAGAGGAAAACTGAAAACTAGCTGTTATTGTCAAGAGAAGTTTGGAACTCTCTTACTTAACTAATTTGCCGCCTGGTGATGTCACCAGGCAGGCCAGAACTCCATCCCACCAAAACAGGTTGAAATTTCAGGCGGCCTTTTCAAACAGCTCTTACACTAAAAGGGCATTATCATAATTTTCACAGTATTATTCCAACCTCATAGTGTGTAGATATATATATGTGAATGGAATGTGAAGTACTTAACATGAATACTGTACAAATCTCTCTGAATATGTCCTTTAAATCGCTCTTCAGCTTCCTCGTACATCAGACTCTAAGCATTTACATTTACATTTTAGTCATTTAGCAGACGCTCTTATCCAGAGCGACTTACAGTTAGTGAATACCTTTTTTTTTATACTGGCCCCCCGTGGGAATCGAACCCACAACCCTGGCGTTGCAAACGCCATGCTCTATCAACTGAGCTACATCCCTGCCGGCCATTCCCTCCCCTACCCTGGACAACGCTGGGCCAATTGTGCGCCGCCCATGAGTCTCCCGGTCGCGGCCGGCTGCGACAGAGCCTGGATTCGAACCAGGATCTCTAGTGGCACAGTTAGACCACTGCGCCACTCAGGAGACATAAGCAGGGGGGGATAGTCAGCAAGTAAATAGGTAGAATATACACTATACAGCTAGATACAAATAAGTAATACACATATACAGTACATCACAAATACTGTTCACTCATAATGAAAATAATCTTCACAATCATCCAAGAAGTCTTTTTAGAAACACCTTTATTTGTTATGCATTTGAATTCCAAAAAGTATGATGCTTCAGTTCCATTGATGAGTCTACAGCGATATGGTTCCACATAAAGTATATGACATGCAGATAAGGACATTATAATAACTCATATTTTACATTCTCACACTTCCACACCCTGAATGTATTATTTTAAATAATCCTCAAACTGACATAATGAACATGATTTTATTTCCCTTTTTCATAACATCAATGCCAGTCGCATTGAAACAGGACAACAGCAGTGAGCCACATTGAGAATGTTCTAAAAGAAAGGTTGACACAATGATTGATCCCAGAACATTTTCACTTCATAGGGAACGTTCAAAGATATTTTAGTGCAAATATCAAAACATTGGAATGTATTTAAGGTTTAGCGTTAGTTTACCCTTTCATGCTAGTGTTAGTGGTACATTCTCAGTCAGCAGATCGTATTACAAGTGAATATATGGCTGAAATTACACCCTATTCCCTATATACACCCTTAGAATAAAGAAAAAAAGGTGCTATCTAGAACCTAAAAGGGTTCTTTGGCTGTCCCCATAGGATAATCCTTTGAATAACCCATTTTAGTTCCAGATAAAACTATTTTGGGTTCCATGTAGAACCCTTTTCACAGAGGGTTCTACTTGGAACCCTAAAGGGTTCTACCTTTGGACAGCCAAAGATCCCTTTTGGAACCCTTTTTACTAAGAGTGTAGTGCACTACTTTTGACCAGGAATAGGGTTCCATAGCACTAGCAGGCAGTAGCCATTTTCTCGAGACTGGACTGCATGCCCACTTCATGGTGGAATTCTTTCTGTGCTTTGTTTCACACCCCTATTCGTCAGGACAACAGCGTGGCTAGTTACAAGATTAAAACATAGCTGAAAGGTGTTAAGCAACATCACAGAGATATATCAGCAGTCCAGTCGTTCAAATAAAGTCACACATCAATCTCAATAATGTCTACAGTTTGACAGACGATCAAGTTGAAAGGAGTGAACTATTTGACAGGTTTATTCTGAAACAGGATGTGTGATCTGATCTTAAACCCTGACCACACTAGAAATCTCCTCATATCATTGCATGAACATCTTTTAAAAAAATAAAGTAAACATGTATCTCTCTTACACTAATTACACATTTTATTTTAGTGTTACTTACTTTTAGAAATATCACCATACCCATGTTCATCGTTTGTTCCTCATTCTGTCTTTGAAAACAGTGCACCCGTGACAGTTAAGGTTTGGAATGTTTTGGAATGTAGGCATCCCATTTATTTGAAATTCAAGAGTTTTTCATGACAACAGAATCGTTTATCTTTCTCTCCATGACAACAGAAACTGACTAAATAATCCAGTCTTTCAATATCAGACCTTTGTTACCCTAAAACCAGTTCTGAAGGAGGAATCCTGAACCATAATCCAAAGTAATATACAGGAGTAAAGTTATAATTTTGCAGCTTTTCCACCTTTTCAAGTTAAATTAAAGTAATCGAACATTTCACCAGGGCTGGGCTCAATTCAATTTCAAATCAGTCAAAAATAGGAATGTTCTTGTGTATTACCAGAGGACACATATCTACATTATTAAATCACTCCATCGGATATCTTAATGAGCATTGTGTTCCTGGCCTTGCTAATAGTATAGGTCAAAAGGACATTCATAAATATTATTTCCACACCATTTCATGCAACCAAAATAATGAAATACCTAGTAAACATTACCAGAACAAGCATTGTTTGTGACAGATGTACTAATCTATGTGAAAATTAAATGATAATAGCCCTTTGCAAAAAGGCAGTTCACATCATGTTGTGTTGCCTTGAGAATGTCAGAGAGAGGAAGAGAGAGAGAGAGAGAGAGAGAGGAAGAGAGGGAGAGAGGAAGAGAGAGAGAGAGGAAGAGAGAGAGAGAGGGAGAGAGAGAGAAAGGGGAGAGAGAGAGAAAGGGGAGAGAGAGAGAGAGAAAGGGGAGAGAGAGAGAAAGGGGAGAGAGAGAGAAAGGGGAGAGAGAGAGAGTGAGAGAGAGAAAGGAGAGAGAGAGAGAGAGAGAGAGCGAGAGAGAGAGAGAGAGAGAGAGAGAGAGAGAGAGAGAGGATAATAGACAGAAGAAATATGGCTGTGTTTCCTGTTTGATGAACCCTACTCTAAACAATTACAGGAGGAACGTGTGAGTCTCCCAGATGTATGCCCCCTATCCCAGCCAGGGACAATCACCCAACCATCATATTCACTAATATGCTACAACAAGGCATAGAGAAATATGCATTATAATTGTAAAGCCAAATTGGAACCACTCATACATGTTCCATACATTGCTGTAATTACAAGAGTATGTTTACAACTGGGGCATAATATTTACATTAGATCTGTATGCTGATTGCAATACATGCTATTATCAGTATACACAGATGTTTGATTTCATGGTTACTGCATATAGTCTGTCCCCAGCAGGAGATGTGGAGGAAACATATACGTATCTGAACTACAGGTATTGCAATGAAGACAGAACCTCAACAGCTTCTTTGACCAAAATGGAAACATATTGTTCAAATGGTCTGTAATAAGGAGAACAAATCTGTATGGCAACATATCCTGTCTGGACTTTACTTGGCAGAGGCACATTATAATAATAATAATAATAATATGCCATTTAGCAGACGCTTTTATCCAAAGCGACTTACAGTCATATCACTGTGACGTGTGTTATGCAGTTCAGGATACAGGAGAAACCTGTAGGCCCCCACGATTAGAAACAGCCTGTTCGTAACTCAATGCATACGTGTTGTTTCCCCAGTTTGGGGTTAACATAAGTGTTGTTGAATATTAATTATATTATTCTGATGGTTTATAAAGGTCTCAATAAAGGTAGGGTTGAAGCCACCATCTGTAAATGTTGTTTTTGTCATGAAATTAATCGCATCATCACATGAGAGCAAACAAAATGAATAGTATCTGGGGATGTTATAGGAGTAGGGTGTTATAGGGGTAGGATGTTATAGGAGTAGGATGTTATAGGGCCAGGTGCTATAGGAGTAGGATGTTATAGGAGTAGGATGTTATAGGGCCAGGTGTTATAGGAGTAGGATGTTATAGGAGTAGGATGTTATAGGGCCAGGTGTTATAGGAGTAGGATGTTATAGGAATAGGATGTTATAGGGCCAGGTGTTATAGGAGTAGGATGTTATAGGAGTAGGATGTTATAGGGCCAGGTGTTATAGGAGTAGGATGTTATAGGAGTAGGATGTTATAGGGCCAGGTGTTATAGGAGTAGGATGTTATAGGAATAGGATGTTATAGGGCCAGGTGTTATAGGAGTAGGATGTTATAGGGATAGGATGTTATAGGGCCAGGTGTTATAGGAGTAGGATGTTATAGGAGTAGGATGTTATAGGGCCAGGTGTTATAGGAGTAGGATGTTATAGGAATAGGATGTTATAGGGCCAGGTGTTATAGGAGTAGGATGTTATAGGGCCAGGTGTTATAGGAGTAGGATGTTATAGGAATGTTATAGGGCCAGGTGTTATAGGAGTAGGATGTTATAGGGCCAGGTGTTATAGGAGTAGGATGTTATAGGGCCAGGTGTTATAGGAGTAGGATGTTATAGGAGTAGGATGTTAATGGGGTAGGATGTTATAGGGCCAGGTGTTATAGAAGTAGGATGTTATAGGAGTAGGATGTTATAGGAGTAGGATGTTGTAGGGGTAGGATGTTGTAGGGCCAGGTGTTATAGGAGTAGGATGTTATAGGGGTAGGATGTTATAGGAGTAGGATGTTATAGGAGTAGGATGTTATAGGGGTAGGATGTTATAGGAATAGGATGTTATAGAAGTAGGATGTTATAGGAGTAGGATGTTATAGGAATAAGATGTTATAGGGCCAGGTGTTATAGGAGTAGGATGTTATAGGGCCAGGTGTTATAGGAGTAGGATGTTATAGGAATAGGATGTTATAGGGCCAGGTGTTATAGGAGTAGGATGTAATAGGAGTAGGATGTTATAGGGCCAGGTGTTATAGGAGTAGGATGTTATAGGGTAGGATGTTATAGGGCCAGGTGTTATAGGAGTAGGATGTTATAGGAGTAGGATGTTAATGGGGTAGGATGTTATAGGGCCAGGTGTTATAGAAGTAGGATGTTATAGGAGTAGGATGTTATAGGAGTAGGATGTTGTAGGGGTAGGATGTTGTAGGGCCAGGTGTTATAGGAGTAGGATGTTATAGGGGTAGGATGTTATAGGAGTAGGATGTTATAAGAGTAGGATGTTATAGGGGTAGGATGTTATAGGAATAGGATGTTATAGAAGTAGGATGTTATAGGAGTAGGATGTTATATGAGTAGGATGTTATAGGAGTAGGATGTTAATGGGGTAGGATGTTATAGGGCCAGGTGTTATAGGAGTAGGATGTTATAGGGGTAGGATGTTATAGGGGTAGGATGTTATAGGGCCCGGTGTTATAGGAGTAGGATGTTATATGACCAGGTGTTATAGGAGTAGGATGTTATAGGAGTAGGATGTTATAGAGCCAGGTGTTATAGGAGTAGGATGTTATAGGAGTAGGATGTTATAGGAGTAGGATGTTATAGAGCCAGGTGTTATAGGAATACGTTTTACAGCTAAAGGTATTCATTTATGGACTGCGTTCGAAAAGTATTCTTTATCTTTGGACCTTTTTTAGGAACTGAATGAAAGTACATGATGGAGTTACATGATGGAGATAGATAACAGACACGTGTTCTAATAAGACATGGAGATAGATAACAGACACGTGTTCTAATAAGACATGTAGCACTACATCTGACAGCATTGCCAGAACCCTAATAATTCAGTCTATTTGTCATCAACAAACTCTTATTCTGTATGTGATTGACACAGGCCATCATAGAGCTGAGAATCTACAACAACCCAAACTTCTGGATCTAGTAAACAGATTCTGTTGCCGGGAGACTACTATATAAACAGGACATATTTTGTGTTGTAGTATTTGGTGTAGTTCTTTCCCCTATGTTCCTATAGCGATGTGAACGGAATGTGTGAAGTATTTTCTTTAGACATATGGCACAACTATTCGAGCCTAGTTAGCGTTTGTGCACATACGATTCAAAGACACTTATAAACAGGGGACTATATGAATCAACGACATGGTATAACGTCACAGATAGATAGAAAGACACACAGTATAGTTTAAACATACAAATGCACATACAGTACATGTCGTAGTACATAGACATCATTACAATGGCTTCATCGTTTTTTTTTCTCATCTTTTGTTTGCGTATACACTTGTATTTTTTATACACATTAGGATACGGTTGGGTGAGAAGGGGTTTAGACAAATAGGTAGATAGCGTAACGGAACTGTACTTTTTTTCTTTACAGAAAACAAACGTGACAAGATTTTTTTTCCAACATTGAATTATCATATTTATAGTTTTTGAGTGATTATTATTGCAGTCTAAACAATATGGCTTTACCTAGTGAAAAACCCTATCAGACCTAAAAAAAAAAAAAGTTTACAATAATTTACTCGTAACCTGTGATTATTTAAATGTTTATTTTTGTTTTTCGAATATATCAACCTTCAATGTCATGTAGCCATGTCCGTTATATGAAAAATATGAGAATTTCTGACAATAAAACTTCACAGGGTTAAGTCTTAGGAAAGTGTTACCCAGAATGACATCAATGTCTTCATAACAATTATATGTTGCCAGCATATTCCTACTGCAATCAACAAAACCAAATCTGGACCACTTCCTTTGTTCTGGACAATTTCCTTAGTTAGTGGTGACAAAAGAAATAATCATGTTTTTTTCAGTATCTTTGGACTTGATGTTAATGATTCAAACAATACCAATGCGATTGTCTCTCAGGATAACATGGAATTTATGAAGGATTATATTTTTTTTTAGGTCAACTTATTAACTAATAAATAAATAAAACATTTAAATTACATTTAACATTGCACTATTTCATAATAGCCTCCAAATAATGAGTTAAACATGTACCTTGTGTAAAAGAGACACGTGGTGTGGGAGGTGAGTAGTGAAATTACATTTACATTTACATTTTACTCATTTAGCAGACGCTCTTATCCAGAGCGATTTACAGGAGCAATTAATGACGACATACGCAGTATCAGCTTCCTTCACTGTAACGCAGTGCTCGTGTTTGATTGTCTTTAGACTGCACTAACCACCTACTGTTAAAATATGATGTTGACTAAAGCATTTTCGTAGAGTGTATAATGTTGATGGGGTGACCTTCGTTTATAATGCAACAGTAAGTAAAGACGGTTTCTCTCACAAAATGCAGTCTGTCTGTCAGGATGATAATCTCTTATATTTAACCTTGGAAAATGAGAGATGTTTTATATTGGTCAGGTATTTAAAGGGAAATCAAATATTCCACTTGCCTTAGTGTTTCATAGCATAAGAAGGCATGGGATCAGATCTATTCGTACAGCCAGACTAACATTAAATACATACGTCATAATGTGGCAGGTTTGCATCCTTTTAAGACAAACAACATATTATATAAAATTTAATTATATCATCAAACGACTTCAATGAGACCCTCATTAACAGCTCCCCCTAGTGGAGGAAGTCCTACGAAGGCACAGTCACTCTAAACGAACTGAACTGGTGTTCTCAAAATTTACCTAGAATAGAATATCCACTTCAGCATTGCCTCCTACACAGTTACAGTAGCTTACTTACTATAAAAATAGAAAAAAGAAAAGCGCTCCATCTCCAGATACGTGTTGGCAGTGCTTTTCAAACACGTGAGCAGGAATGCACATTGAAGTGTCCATTAGTGTGGAGGATTGAATCCCGCTCTCTCTGCATGGCTGGACAGAAACACCATACCCCAGTTGATACAAATGACTGACCAATCCAAATGCATCTACCTGGTGTGGTGGATCTATCTACCAATGTTGGAATGTTAGATAAGTGGAGAAATAAAAAAAACATTAACTTAGTCTGCGGTTGAGAGACCGACCAAAAGCTGTGAGTAGATATATAACCACATTGTGTCTAGTCAGAGTAAGAAAACAACTAATATTTCTGTAAAGGCAGTGAATAGTCGTTTGGCAAGAACCCCTCCACCCCTCCTACCCCCATCCTCCAGTCCCAGATCTCCCCTCCCCCTCCCCCTCCCCCTCCCCTCCCCTCCCCCTCCACCCCTCCTACCCCCATCCTCCAGTCCCAGATCTCCCCTCCCCCTCCCCCTCCCCTCCTACCCCCAGATCTCCCCTCCCCCTCCCCCTCCCCCTCCCCCCCTCCTACCCCCATCCTCCAGTCCCAGATCTCCCCTCCCCCTCCCCTCCCCTCCCCCTTCCCCCAGATCTCCCCTCCCCCTCCCCTCCCCTGGCTAGACCAAACCATGTGTTGTTTGTTGGTGATGTGGTCATTACTTCTTGAACATGTCCTGCAGAGGTCCAGGGAGGAACTTGAGGACGGTGTCCAGAATGCTCTCCTCATCCTCATCCTCCTCGTCTCCGCACCCGGCTGGGATGGCCTTCTTGGCGCGCGTCAGAGACCCCTCGCAGGCCTGCTCCATGGCTGCCTTCTCCTCTGCCTCCTTCTCCTCCTTCTTCTTCAGGCCATACTGCGTGGACGAAGGGCATAGTTAACAATATATACAGTTGAAGTCGGAAGTTTACATACACTTAGGTTGGAGTCATTAAAACTTGTTTTTCAACCACTCCACACACTCCACACACAGGCCTACAAACCTGACTCAGTTACACCAGCTCTGTCAGGAGGAATGGGCCAAAATTCACCCAATTTATTGTGGGAAGCTTGTGGAAGGCTACCCGATATGTTTGACCCAAGTTAAACAATTGAAAGGCAATGCTACCAAATACTAATTGAGTGTGCGTAAACTTCTGACCCACTGGGAATGTGATGAAATAAATAAAAGCTGAAATAAATAATTCTCTCTACTATTATTCTGACATTTCATATTCTTAAAATAAAGTGGTGATCAAATCAAATCAAATTTTATTGGTCACATGCGCCGAATACAACAGGTGCAGACATTACAGTGAAATGCTTACTTACAGCCCTTAACCAACAGTGCATTTATTTTAAACAAAAAAAGTAAGAATAAAACAACAACAAAAAAAGTGTTGAGAAAAAAAGAGCAGAAGTAAAATAAAGTGACAGTAGGGAGGCTATATATACAGGGGGGTACCGTTGCAGAGTCAATGTGCGGGGGCACCGGCTAGTTGATTTAGTTGAGGTAATATGTACATGTGGGTAGAGTTAAAGTGACTATGCATAAATAATTAACAGAGTAGCAGCAGCGTAAAAAGGATGGGGTGGGGGGGCAGTGCAAATAGTCCGGGTAGCCATGATTAGCTGTTCAGGAGTCTTATGGCTTGGGGGTAGAAGCTGTTGAGAAGTCTTTTGGACCTAGACTTGGCACTCCGGTACCGCTTGCCGTGCGGTAGCAGAGAGAACAGTCTATGACTAGGGTGGCTGGAGTCTTTGACAATTTTGAGGGCCTTCCTCTGACACCGCCTGGTATAGAGGTCCTGGATGGCAGGAAGCTTTGCCCCAGTGATGTACTGGGCCGTACGCACTACCCTCTGTAGTGCCTTGCGGTCAGAGGCCAAGCAGTTGCCATACCAGGCGGTGATGCAACCAGTCAGGATGCTCTCGATGGTGCAGCTGTAGAATTTTTTGAGGATCTGAGGACCCATGCCAAATCTTTTTAGTCTCCTGAGGGGGAATAGGCTTTGTCGTGCCCTCTTCACGACTGTCTTGGTGTGTTTGGACCATGATAGTTCGTTGGTGATGTGGACACCAAGGAACTTGAAGCTCTCAACCTGTTCCACTACAGCCCCGTCGATGAGAATGGGGGCGTGCTCAGTCCTCTTTTTTTTCCTGTAGTCCACAATCATCTCCTTTGTCTTGGTCACGTTGAGGGAGAGGTTGTTGTCCTGGCACCACACGGCCAGATCTCTGACCTCCTCCCTATAGGCTGTCTCATCGTTGTCGGTGATCAGGCCTACCACTGTTGTGTCGTCGGCAAACTTAATGATGGTGTTGGAGTCGTGCCTGGCCATGCAGTCATGGGTGAACAGAGAGTACAGGAGGGGACTGAGCACGCACCCCTGAGGGGCCCCCGTGTTGAGGATCAGTGTGGCAGATGTGTTGTTACCTACCCTTACCACCTGGGGGCGGCCCGTCAGGAAGTCCAGGATCCAGTTGCAGAGGGAGGTGTTTAGTCCCAGGATCCTTAGCTTAGAGGGCACTATGGTGTTGAATGCTGAGCTGTAGTCAATGAATAGCATTCTCACGTAGGTGTTCCTCTTGTCCAGGTGGGAAAGGGCAGTGTGGAGTGCGATAGAGATTGCATCATCTGTGGATCTGTTGGGGCGGTATGCAAATTGGAGTGGGTCTAGGGTTTCTGGGATTATGCTGTTGATGTGAGCCATGACCAGTCTTTCAAAGCACTTCATGGCTACAGACGTCAGTGCTACGGGTCGGTAGTCATTTAGGCAGGTTATCTTAGAGTTCTTGGGCACGGGGACTATGGTGGTCTGCTTGAAACATGTTGGTATTACAGACTCAGTCAGGGACATGTTGAAAATGTCAGTGAAGACACTTGCCAGTTGGTCAGCACATGCTCGGAGTACACGTCCTGGTAATCCGTCTGGCCCTGCGGCCTTGTGAATGTTGACCTGCTTAAAAGTCTTACTCACATCGGCTACGGAGAGCGTGATCACATAGTCATCTGGAACAGCTGGTGCTCTCATGCATGCTTCAGGGTTGCTTGCCTCGAAGCGAGCATAGAAGTGGTTTAGCTCGTCTGGTAGGCTTGTGTCACTGGGCAGCTCGCGGCTGTGCTTCCCTTTGTAGTCTGTAATAGTTTGCAAGCCCTGCCACATCTGACGAGCGTCAGAGCCAGTGTAGTATGATTCAATCTTAGACCTGTATTGACTCTTTGCCTGTTTGATGGTTCGTCGGAGGTCATAGCGGGATTTCTTATAAGCGTCCGGGTTAGAGTCCCGTTCCTTGAAAGCGGCAGCTCTACCCTTTAGCTCAGTGCGGATGTTTCCTGTAATCCATGGCTTCTGGTTGGGGTATGTACGTACGGTCACTGTGGGGACGACATCATCGATGCACTTATTGATGAAGCCAGTGACTGATGTGGTGTACTCCTCAATGCTGTCTGAAGAATCCCGGAACATGTTCCAGTCTGTGCTAGCAAAACAGTCCTGTAGCTTAGCATCTGCGTCATCTGACCACTTTTTTATTAACCGAATCACTGGTGCTTCCTGCTTCAGTTTTTGCTTATAAGCAGGAATCAGGAGGATAGAGTTATGGTCAGATTTGCCAAATGGAGGGCGAGGGAGAGCTTTGTATGCGTCTCTGTGTGTGGAGTAAAGGTGGTCTAGAGTTTTTTTCCCTCTGGTTGCACATTTAACATGCTGGTAGAAATGAGGTAGAACGGATTTAAGTTTCCCTGCATTAAAGTCCCCGGCCACTAGGAGCGCTGCATCTGGATGAGCGTTTTCCTGTTGATTAATGGCCTTGTACAACTCATTCAGTGCAATCTTAATGCCAGCATTGGTTTGTGGTGGTAAATAGACAGCTATGAAAAATATAGATGAAAACTCTCTTGGTAAATAGTGTGGTCTACAGCTTATCATAAGATACTGACCTAAAACAGGGAATTTTTACTAGGATTAAATGTCAGGAATTGTGAAAAACTGAGTTTAAATGTATTTGGCTAAGGTGTATGTATACTTCCGACTTCAACTGTATATGAGGATGTCACTTTCAAAGGAGTAACACCCCCAATCCCCTCTTGAGATCAAATAGTGTTCCACAAGTATTGATTCTTGCACCTACAGTGCCTTCAGAAAGTATTCACACCCCTTGACTTTTTACACATTTTGTTGTGTTACAGTCTGAATTTAAAATGGATCAAATTTAGATGTTTTGTCACTGGCCTACACACAACACCCATAACGTCAAAGTGGAATTACGTTTTTAGTTTTTTTTTTTACTAATTCATTTAAAATTAAAAGCTGAAATGTCTTGAGTCAATAAGTATTCAACCCTTTTGTTATGGCAAGCCTAAATAAGTTCAGGAGTCAACATTTGCTTAACAAGCCACATTAAGTTGCATAGACTCTGTGTGCAATAATAGTGTTTACCATGATTTTTGAATGACTACCTCATCTCTGTACCCCACACATACAATTATCTGTAAGGTCCCTCAGTTGAGCAGTGAATGTTAAACACAGATTCAACCACAAAGACCAGGTAGGTTTTACAATGCCTCGCAAAGAAGAGCACCTGTTGGTAAATGGGTAAAACATAAAAAAAAAGCAGACATTGAATATCCCTTTGAGCATGGTGAAGTTATTAATTACACTTAAAGTCACTACAAAGATATAGGCGTCCTTCCTAACTCAGTTGCCGGAGAGGAATGAAACCGCTCAGGGATTTCACCATGAGGCCAATTTAAAACAGTTACAGAGTTTAATGGCTGTGATAGGAGAACACTGAGGATGGATCAACAACATAGTAGTTACTCCCCAATACTAACCTAATTGACAGAGTGAAAAGAAGGAAGCTTGTACAGAATAAAAATATTCTAAAACATGCATCCTGTTTGCAACAAGGCACTAAAGTAATACTGCAAAAAATGTGGAAGAGTAATTCGCTTTTTGTCCTGAATACAAAGTTTTATGTTTGGGGCAATGAATGTGAAATAGTATCCGAGTAGTTTGTGGACTGCTGCAGTGCTCACCTTGATCCTGATGGACTGTCGTACTACTTCTCTTTCTGACTCCATTTTCCGGTGCTTATCCTTCCTCTCCTCCTCCTGTTGTCTCAGAGCCTCCTGTCTCTCCTCCTCTTCCTCCTCCTTCTTCTTCGCGGCCTCTGGATCCTTCACCTCCTCTCCTCCTAACATTTTCCCCATGTCTTTAGTGGCCCCTGGAGGAAACAGTCACACACACACAGAGCCTGAAGTCATTCGGTTAAAATACCATACAATACAATACACTTCTACTTGTCCATCTGCTACCAACCCTAACCCTACAGCCGTAACCTGCCACCTGACTCACTGGTCTAACTGACATACTGTATCAGTAGAGTACAAGGATGAAATATAGAGACATTCCCAATTCCAATAATATAAACTTGCTAGGATAAAGCATGGTGCATAGACTTCAGTTGGAAAAGTAGTGTGTTCACCAGCCAGTCCAGTTTAATGTTCTGTGTCATCTTGTAATCATTAATGACTGAAATGACCTTGACTCGTAGCAGGTGGCAGCTCTCTAGTGACTATAACACAACCATTTCTCCCAGTGTATTGATATTGTTGTTGTTACCAGAGTCAGATCAATAGTGAACACAGCACAACCCGAGTGACTATGAATGATCTACATACCAGCAGAGTTCAAACTTTATCCTGTTATTGATGTGCTGCTCTGACACACGCTGGCCAAGTTACTGCTCCGACACAGGAAGAGGCTGGCCACAGGCCAAGTTACTGCTCCGACACAGGAAGAGGCTGGCCACAGGCCAAGTTACTGCTCCGACACAGGAAGAGGCTGGCCACAGGCCAAGTTACTGCTCCGACACAGGAAGAGGCTGGCCACAGGCCAAGTTACTGCTCCGACATAGGAAGAGGCTGGCCACAGGCCAAGTTACTGCTCCGACACAGGAAGAGGCTGGCCACAGGCCAAGTTACTGCTCCGACACAGGAAGAGGCTGGCCACAGGCCAAGTTACTGCTCCGACACAGGAAGAGGCTGGCCACAGGCCAAGTTACTGCTCAGACACAGGAAGAGGCTGGCCACAGGCCAAGTTACTGCTCCGACACAGGAAGAGGCTGGCCACAGGCCAAGTTACTGCTCCGACACAGGAAGAGGCTGGCCACAGGCTCTGACACAGGAAGAGGCTGGCCACAGGCCAAGTTACTGCTCTGACACAGGAAGAGGCTGGCCACAGGCCAAGTTACTGCTCTGACACAGGAAGAGGCTGGCCACAGGCCAAGTTACTGCTCCGACACAGGAAGAGGCTGGCCACAGGCCAAGTTACTGCTCTGACACAGGAAGAGGCTGGCTACAGGCCAAGCTGCTGCTCTGACACAGGAAGAGGCTGGCCACAGGCCAAGTTACTGCTCCGACACAGGAAGAGGCTGGCCACAGGCCAAGTTACTGCTCCGACACAGGAAGAGGCTGGCCACAGGCCAAGTTACTGCTCCGACACAGGAAGAGGCTGGCCACAGGCCAAGTTACTGCTCTGACACAGGAAGAGGCTGGCCACAGGCCAAGTTACTGCTCCGACACAGGAAGAGGCTGGCCACAGGCCAAGTTACTGCTCCGACACAGGAAGAGGCTGGCCACAGGCCAAGTTACTGCTCTGACACAGGAAGAGGCTGGCCACAGGCCAAGTTACTGCTCCGACACAGGAAGAGGCTGGCCACAGGCCAAGTTACTGCTCTGACACAGGAAGAGGCTGGCCACAGGCCAAGTTACTGCTCCGACACAGGAAGAGGCTGGCCACAGGCCAAGTTACTGCTCTGACACAGAAAGGCCAAGTTACTGGCCATCAGTGCTTTTAGGAGCAAATAGATCCCTCTGTAGCCCCTGGAGAGAAGGGTTAAAGGTCCCCCTCGAGAGCAGGGTTAAAGGTCAATCTGGAGCCTGGAGAGCAGGGTTGAAGGACCCCCTGGAGAGCAGGGTTAAAGGTCACTCTGGAGCCTCTGGAGAGCAGGGTTAAAGGTCACTCTGGAGCCCCTGGAGAGCAGGGTTAAAGGTCACTCTGGAGCCCCTGGAGAGCAGGGTTAAAGGTCACTCTGGAGCCTCTGGAGAGCAGGGTTAAAGGTCACTCTGGAGAGCAGGGTTAAAGGTCACTCTGGAGAGCAGGGTTAAAGGTCACTCTGGAGCCTCTGGAGAGCAGGGTTAAAGGTCACTCTGGAGCCCCTGGAGAGCAGGGTTAAAGGTCACTCTGGAGCCCCTGGAGAGCAGGGTTAAAGGTCACTCTGGAGCCCCTGGAGAGCAGGGTTAAAGGTCACTCTGGAGCCCCTGGAGAGCAGGGTTAAAGGTCACTCTGCCCACTGTTAGCCCCCCACTGCTTTCAACCCTCTACCCCCCACTGACTATGCCACTACTAACCCATGATAACAAATGTAAACAACAACTTTAAAGGCTACAGGGTTTGCTTGTCTTGTTTTTTAAATGTTAATTTCATTAGGGAACGTTGCACCCTAATGGAATTATTATTATTGTCTTTGATACTACTGAGGTCACATATACTGTATGATCATCTTTCCAAATAAAGGTATTGATCCTGATTTAAAGAAGAGTGGTGAATTCCCTTCTTAGCACGCAAAATGGTGCTTTCAAACGTCAAGAATGAGATATTAATCAATTAGGCATGTGCTAATTCAGTTAAGGTCCATTTATGTCTTTAAAGTAAAAAGAGAGGGTGGTCGTAGTGAGATTCCCATGAATTGTGGCTATGAATGCAATATGTATTTTATACAGTATAAATAAAGATGTTTCATCATTCGTAAAGGCCCAGTGCAGTCAAAAATGTGATTTTCCTATGTTTTATATGTATTTCCACACTATAAGGTTGGAATGATACTGTGAAATTGGGAAAATGATGATAATTCCCTTTTAGTGAAAAAAACTCCTGAAATTTCAGCCTGTTTTGGTTGGATGGAGTTCTGGCCTGCCTGGTGACATCACCAGTCGGTAAATTAGTTAATAGACCAATAAGAAAGAGAGTTCCAAACTTCTCTGCTAATAACAGCTAGTTTTCAGTTTTCCTCTCCCCACTCAGACCACTCCCAGACAATCCTAGCCAAATTCTTGCTTAAGAAATTGCTCTTTGCTAAGAAGCTATTTCTGTTTATTTTTAACCATTTAAATTGAAAACAATCACAGTAAGTTACCTCATTGTTACCCAGAAATGATTTGATATTGAGATTAAAACAGCTGCATTGGGGCCTTTAGATAAAGGTGTAGCTGTGGCGCTACAGGGGTATGTCAAATGTAAACATGTTCTCATTAATTAGACTGTTAAGACAGACAGTCACATACAACAAATAAGACAAAAAAACGGAAAACTTGAGTGTGCATAACTATTCACCCCCCCCCCCAATACTTTGTAGAGCCACCTTTTGCAGCAATTACAGCTGCAAGTCTCTTGGGGTATGTCTCTATAAGCTTGGCACATCTAGCCACTGGGATTTTTGCCCATTCTTCAAGGCAAAACTGCTCCAGCTCCTTCAAGTTGGATGGGTTCCGCTGGTGTACAGCAATCTTTAAGTCATACCACAGATTCTCAATTGGATTGAGGTCTGGGCTTTGACTAGGCCATTCCAAGACATTTAAATGTTTCCCCTTAAACCACTCGAGTGTTGCTTTAGCAGTATGCTTAGGGTCATTGTCCTGCTGGAAGGTGAACCTCTGTCTCAGTCTCAAATCTCTGGAAGACTGAAACAGGTTTCCCTCAAGAATTTCCCTGTATTTAGCGCCATCCATCATTCCTTCAATTCTGACCAGTTTCCCAGTCCCTGCCGATGAAAAACATCCCCACAGCATGATGCTGTCACCACCATGCTTCACTGTGGGGATGGTGTTCTCGGGGTGATGAGAGGTGTTGGGTTTGCGCCAGACATAGCGTTTTTCTTGATGGCCATAAAGCTCAATTTTAGTCTCATCTGACCAGAGTACCTTCTTCTATATGTTTGGGGAGTCTCCCACATGCCTTTTGGTAAACACCAAACGTGTTTGCTTATTTTTGTCTTTAAGCATAGGCTTTTTTCTGGCCACTCTTCCGTAAAGCGCAGCTCTGTGGAGTGTATGGCTTAAAGTGGTCCTATGGACAGATACTCCAATCTCCGCTGTGGAGCTTTGCAGCTCCTTCAGGGTTATCTTTGGTCTCTTTGTTACCTCACCGATTAATGCCCTCCTTGCCTGGTCCGTGAGTTTTGGTGGGCGGCCCTCTCTTGGCAGGTTTGTTGTGGTGCCATATTCTTTCAATTTGTTAATAATGGATTTAATGGTGCTCCGTGGGATGTTCAAAGTTTCGGATATTTTTATATAACCCAACCCTGATCTCTACTTCTCCACAACTTTGTCCCTGACCTGTTTGGAGAGCTCCTTGGTCTTCATTGTGCCGCTTGCTTGGTGGTGCCCCTTGCTTAGTGGTGTTGCAGACTCTGGGGCCTTTCAGAACAGGTGTATATATACTGAGATCATGTGACAGATCTTGTGACACTTAGATTGCACACAGGTGGACTTTATTTAACTAATTATGAGACTTCTGAAGGTAATTGGTTGCACCAGATCTTATTTAGGGGCTTCATAGCAAAGGGGGTGAATACATACAGTGGGGAAAAAAAGTATTTAGTCAGCCACCAATTGTGCAAGTTCTCCCACTTAAAAAGATGAGAGAGGCCAGACAAATTGAGAAAAAAAAATCCAGAAAATCCCATTGTAGGATTTTTAATGAATTTATTTGCAAATTATGGTGGAAAATAAGTATTTGGTCACCTACAAACAAGCAAGATTTCTGGCTCTCACAGACCTGTAACTTCTTCTTTAAGAGGCTCCTCTGTCCTCCACTCGTTACCTGTATTAATGGCACCTGTTTGAACTTGTTATCAGTATAAAAGACACCTGTCCACAACCTCAAACAGTCACACTCCAAACTTCACAATGGCCAAGACCAAATAGCTGTCAAAGGACACCAAAAACAAAATTGTAGACCTGCACCAGGCTGGGAAGACTGAATCTGCAATAGGTAAGCAGCTTGGTTTGAAGAAATCAACTGTGGGAGCAATTATTAGGAAATGGAAGACATACAAGACCACTGATAATCTCCCTCGATCTGGGGCTCCACGCAAGATCTCACCCCGTGGGGTCAAAATGATCACAAGAACGGTGAGCAAAAATCCCAGAACCACACAGGGGGACCTAGTGAATGACCTGCAGAGAGCTGGGACCAAAGTAACAAAGCCAACCATCAGTAACACACTACGCCGCCAGGGACTCAAATCCTGCAGTGCGAGACGTGTCCCCCTGCTTAAGCCAGTACATGTCCAGGCCCGTCTGAAGTGCATTTGGATGATCCAGAAGAGGATTGGGAGAATGTCATATGGTCAGATGAAACCAAAATATAACTTTTTGGTAAAAACTCAACTCGTCATGTTTGGAGGACAAAGAATGCGGAGAGAAATCAGGGGACATGGCCCATTGGCTTCCACAGGCTGCTAGTCGGAAGGATGATGCTGCTGAATAATTTGTTAGGGATGGGGGGGGGGAGTTTGAAGAATGGAACGCATTTGAATAATAGATTACCCTCATTGGTAAATCATGCCCTCGTGTGTCAAAAGTAAACCTAAATGTTGGACACTTTGGGATGAACTTTTAAAATGACGACCAGCATCAAGAAGAGCTCATGAAGATGTACTGTAGCTAGGCTGTTTCCCAAATGGCACCCTTATTCCTACATAGTGCACTTCTTTTGACCAGAGACTCATGAGCCCTGGTCAAAAGAAGTGCACTATGTAGGAAATAGGGTGCCATTTCTGCTGTGGGCTACAGTTGGTCATGCATGTACAGAGCAGCTTTCTACGCTACCTATCTGGGGGTTTTCTGTGCTCCAGGAGAAGTAAAATACCTGCAGGTATTCTACTACTATTACAGTAGATATCTGGACTGTTAGCATAACAGATGACATGAGTGGTCAGTCTCATGGTGAAGATATAAGATATATATATATATATATATTTATCTACAGTGGGGGAAAAAAGTATTTAGTCAGCCACCAATTGTGCAAGTTCTCCCACTTAAAAAGATGAGAGAGGCCTGTAATTTTCATCATAGGTACACGTCAACTATGACAGACAAAATGAGAAGAAAAAAATCTAGAAAATCACATTGTAGAATTTTTAATGAATTTATTTGCAAATTATGGTGGAAAATAAGTATTTGGTCAATAACAAAAGTTTCTCAATACTTTGTTATATACCCTTTGTTGGCAATGACACAGGTCAAACGTTTTCTGTAAGTCTTCACAAGGTTTTCACACACTGTTGCTGGTATTTTGGCCCATTCCTCCATGCAGATCTCCTCTAGAGCAGTGATGTTTTGGGGCTGTCGCTGGGCAACACGGACTTTCAACTCCCTCCAAAGATTTTCTATGGGGTTGAGATCTGGAGACTGGCTAGGCCACTCCAGGACCTTGAAATGCTTCTTACAAAGCCACTCCTTCATTGCCCGGGCGGTGTGTTTGGGATCATTGTCATGCTGAAAGACCCAGCCACGTTTCATCTTCAATGCCCTTGCTGATGGAAGGAGGTTTTCACTCAAAATCTCACGATACATGGCCCTATTCATTCTTTCCTTTACACGGATCAGTCGTCCTGGTCCCTTTGCAGAAAAACAGCTCCAAAGCATGATGTTTCCACCCCCATGCTTCACAGTAGGTATGGTGTTCTTTGGATGCAACTCAGCATTCTTTGTCCTCCAAACACGACGAGTTGAGTTTTTACCAAAAAGTTATATTTTGGTTTCATCTGACCATATGACATTCTCCCAATCCTCTTCTGGATCATCCAAATGCACTCTAGCAAACTTCAGACGGGCCTGGACATGTACTGGCTTAAGCAGGGGGACACATCTGGCACTGCAGGATTTGAGTCCCTGGCGGCATAGTGTGTTACTGATGGTAGGCTTTGTTACTTTGGTCCCAGCTCTCTGCAGGTCATTCACTAGGTCCCCCTGTGTGGTTCTGGGATTTTTGCTCACCGTTCTTGTGATCATTTTGACCCCACGGGGTGAGATCTTGCGTGGAGCCCCAGATCGAAGGAGATTATCAGGGGTCTTGTATGTCTTCCATTTCCTAATAATTGCTCCCACAGTTGATTTCTTCAAACCAAGCTGCTTACCTATTGCAGATTCAGTCTTCCCAGCCTGGTGCAGGTCTACAATTTTGTTTCTGGTGTCCTTTGACAGCTCTTTGGTCTTGGCCATAGTGGAGTTTGGAGTGTGACTGTTTGAGGTTGTGGACAGGTGTCTTTTATACTGATAACAAGTTCAAACAGGTGCCATTAATACAGGTAACGAGTGGAGGACAGAGGAGCCTCTTAAAGAAGAAATTACAGGTCTGTGAGAGACAGAAATCTTGCTTGTTTGTAGGTGACCAAATACTTATTTTCAATTTGCAAATAAATTCATAAAAAATCCTACAATGTGATTTTCTGGAGAAAAAAATTCTCAATTTGTCTGTCATAGTTGACGTGTACCTATGATGAAAATTACAGGCCTCTCATCTTTTTAAGTGGGAGAACTTGCACAATTGGTGGCTGACTAAATACTTTTTTCCCCCACTATAATATAATATAATAGATATATATTATATATAGATATATCATCTGAGTGAGCTGACTATGAACTATTGTGGGTCTCAAAAGGCACCCTATTCCCTACTGAGCAGAGCCAGACCAGAGCCAGAGCCAGACCAGAGCCAGACCAGGACCAGACCAGAGCCAGACCAGAGCCTGACCAGAGCCAGACCAGAGCCTGACCAGAGCCAGACCAGAGCCTGACCAGAGCCAGACCAGAGCCAGACCAGAGCCAGACCAGAGCCTGACCAGAGCCTGACCAGAGCCAGACCAGAGCCTGACCAGAGCCAGACCAGAGCCTGACCAGAGCCAGACCAGAGCCTGACCAGAGCCTGACCAGAGCCTGACCAGAGCCAGACCAGAGCCAGACCAGAGCCTGACCAGAGCCTGACCAGAGCCTGACCAGAGCCAGACCAGAGCCAGACCAGAGCCAGACCAGAGCCTGACCAGAGCCAGACCAGAGCCTGACCAGAGCCAGACCAGAGCCAGACCAGAGCCAGACCAGAGCCAGACCAGAGCTAACACGCGTCCTTTGTCCTGATCCTGTCCCCACTCTGACTCCGCCCACATTTTCATAAACATGTCTGCACATGGTATTACATAGTGTCTCTTGTCTGTCCACTGTGTCCTCATTGTGACCCCATTTCCTGGTCCCTCCCTGTATGCAAATTATTTGACAGCTATTCTTTTCAAAATAATATGTCATTTATTTATTTGAAGACACATATTGCAATGGTGGGATAATGATGATTTAAATGTTTTCACCTCCGGAGGTGGTCAAGGAAGATCTGATCACAATCAGATCACAATGCATCTTTGAATCATCTACACCTGTCTGAAAATGTGGCCACAATCAGAATGTAGATGAGATCAGGACAAAGGAAGCATGTTAGAACCAGGTATAAACAGGGCTTTAGTCTTCCCTCCATGATTTGACCTGCTGAAGTTACTCCTCGGCTGTCTGTCTGTTTGGAGACTGATTGAAACGGGCACGCAATTAGCACTCCCTCCTAATCTAATGTGGTCAGTCAGAGAGCCTGATGAGCCAATATCTAATTAACTATGCAGCGACACAAAGCAATCACAGGCCGGAGGCTAGGATCCATACGGAGATCTGTGTGAGATGGTGGAAGCAAGCAACACATCACATCCAGTTTATTTCCAGTGAAATGGGTCAAAGCTAAACGTTATAGAGAAGTGGAAAAATAGGACATTATCTTAATGGCCAGAATGTACTATTTTACATTTAGAGAGCTTGGGACTAAAAATGATGATTCTGAGACAATTGGCTTTAAAGTTCCGAACTCTCATTGGTTTGAATGGTGTCAGCAATTTTTAGATTGTATTCTTTTTGAACTTAACAACATTAAATATGGTATTTAGAGTACTATATACCTCCCGAGTGGCGCAGTGGTCTAAGACGCCGCATCGCAGTGCTAGCTGTGCCACTAGAGATCCTGGTTCGAATCCAGGCTCTGTTGTAGCAGGCCGCGACCGGGAGACCCATGGGGCGGCGCACAATTGGTCCAGGGTAGGGGAGGGAATGGCCGGCAGGGATGTAGCTCAGTTGGTAGAGCATGTCCACCGGCCCAGGGTTGTGGGTTTGATTCCCATGGGGGGCCAGTATGAAAAAATAAAATAATGTATGCACTCACTAACTGTAAGTCGCTCTGGATAAGAGCGTCTGCTAAATGACTAAAATGTAAAAATATAGGTACTGAACAAGACTTTGTCAAAAACCCCCTGACCCCCCAGTCCCCTGACCCCCCAGCCCCCCAGTCCCCTGACCCCCCAGCCCCAGCCCCCCAGCCCCCCGACCCACCCAGCCCCAGCCCCCCAGTCCCCCGACCCCCCAGCCCCCCAGTCCCCCGACCCCCCAGCCCCAGCCCCAGTCCCCCGACCCACCCAGCCCCAGCCCCCCAGTCCCCCGACCCCCCAGCCCCCCAGTCCCCCGACCCCCCAGCCCCAGTCCCCCGACCCACCCAGCCCCAGCCCCCCAGTCCCCTGACCCCCCACCCTCCCAGTCCCCCGACCCCCCACCCTCCCAGTCCCCCGCCCCTCCAGCCCCAGCCCCCCAGCCCTAGCCCTAGCCCCATCCCCATCCTAACCTAGTTTAAGCCCCAGTTTACCCTCAGCCCCTCAGCGCCCCATCTTAACCTAGTTTATGCCCCAGTTTACCCTCAGCCCCTCAGCGCCCCATCCTAACCCAGCCCCTCCATCTCACAACCTAAGCCCCCCCTGCTTGCCCCTAGCTTTCCCCTAGCCCCAGCCACAGCTGCAGACTCAGGCCCCCATCAATTCCCCATTCCCAGCCCAATTAAATTGCATTCTGTACCAAGGCCAGACCAACCAAATGAAAGGTCATCCCATGGCCACAGCCTCTTTCCAGAAATGCAATTTGCTCCAAGCCCGTCAGAGGAGAGGGGGATTGGGATTGGCAGGAGAGGAATACATTTAATTTTATTACCCATAGTCATTCCACCGATTAATCCAAATCAGGATGTTGATTTAACAATGCAATGACCTTTAGACAGAGTTCATCCGCGGTGACAAGTTAATCCACACAGCATATAGATATAAATGATGTAGCTGTATCTGAGGCTATAGGTTGAGCTGACTATAGCTTCCCTCTGAGACCTAGAACCAGAAACTTGTCATAAATTGTGAGCGTTTAATTCCTTGATGCTGATCATAGCTTTACATTACAGTATATTGTCTTCAATAAGTTTACCAGGCAACTTGTTTGACTTGTTTATAGTTTAGCAGTTCTTCCAACTCCAAATTCAGTTTGTATTTTCTATAGCAATACATTTGTACTTTGATGCAATGATCAAGATGTCAAGAGGTACGTGCTCCCCTTGAGTACACACATCAGATCGCATTGTGAACAGATGTGCATCCAGTCCATAATATTGACATGTTCATATAGCAGCGTATACAGTACTTACCACCTAAGGCTTGCTTCATCACAAAATTCATGGTTCCTTCTGATACTCTGGTCTTCTACAGACAAACACAACTGTGCATGTACCCGCCCCTTCTTTACCAGATCTCTGTTTCCCTTCCTCGGTCTGTGGGTTTACCTCTTGATCCAACCTGGAGAGAGAGACAGAAAGGAACAATGAAAGACAGAACAGTTTACCGGAAGACGTTAACAAAGGATATGGACAGTGGCTAGGTATGGTTGAGGCAGTACATTTTACATTTACATTTTAGTCATTTAGCAGACGCTCTTACCCAGAGCGACTTACATTATCTTTTTATTTTTCATACTGGCCCCCCGTGGGAATCGAACCCACAACCCTGGCGTTGCGAACGCCATGCTCTACATCCCTGCCGGCCATTCCCTCCCCTACCCTGGACGACGCTGGGCCAATTGTGCGCCGCCCCATGGGTCTCCCGGTCGTGGCCGGCTACGACAGAGCCTGGATTCAAACCAGGATCTCTAGTGGCACATCTAGCACTGCGATGCAGTGCCTTAGACCACTGCGCCACTCGTGTGTGTGTGTGTGTGTGTGTGTGTGTGTGTGTGTGTGTGTGTGTGTGTGTGTGTGTGTGTGTGTGTGTGTGTGTGTGTGTGTGTGTGTGTGTGTGTGTGTGTGTGTGTGTGTGTGTGTGTGTGTGTATGTGTGTGTGTGTGTGTGTGTGTGTGTGTGTGTGTGTGTGTGTGTGTGTGTGTGTGTGTGCGTGTGCGTGTGAGTCTACGTATACGTCAATACTTCATCACTGAGCTCTATTAGAACAGAGTATACTTCATGCTACAGGACACCATCACAGCTGCTGCTCCTAGATGTCCCTCTGGTCCCCCTTTGAAAGACAATCCCATTCCCCAGAGGACCCAGGATCAATACTAAGGTACTCTCCTGTATTAAGAACATTTTTGTTTAGGAACAAAAAAGTAAGAGTACATATTATTGTATGGGACAATATATAAACGTTTTTGAGATAATTACAAAACATAAAATGTTATTGAGTAAATGTGTTCATTGGTTTCTTTTCATTTTGATAAAATATTAAAATGGTATGAATTTAAGGTTATTTGTTGATGAAAAAAATCTAAATTGACTTATTTTAAGATTGTGTCATTAGATGGGGTCGTGAGAAATTCTGGGGGGAAAAATGGGGTCCCCAATGAAAAGTTTGAATACCACTGCTCTAGGTGAAACGGGGCGGCGGATATTAAGGTTTAAGTGAGACTGCTTATAACAGCGCCACCAATTGGCCAATCGGTGCCATTTCTAGGGACTAATTTACTCTTGGCCTCTAGTTCCTCTGTGCTAGTGAGATGGGTGTGGCTTCGTGACAGTGTTCACAAGAGCAGCTGCTCACCGATTTGACAGCTCCAACGCAGTTCCACCTCCGACAGCGCCAAAACATCAGCTATGTGGGTGATCTGATTGAATCTAGGCTTTGCTGTGAACCTCGAATGAAGTCCTGCTCTGAGGTCACCATTCCTTCTGCTGCCACTTTTCCATCATTTATTCATATGGGTCTATGGTGATAGATTATGCCCTCAGCCTCTAACTGGAGGGAGAAGGTTACATTTTTTTATTTTAATTTTAGTCATTTTAGCAGGAAATATAAATTTTTCTTTGGAAATATAATCAGCCTGGGATATTATGGATTTTACAGAAACATGTCTCCTTTGGGGCTACTAAGAATGTTGAAAATGTATAGCATGTTAATAACATATTTGATTTAATAAATTATTATTTCAAGTAAAGTAGTAGGCGCTGGGTTCTAAATTAATTAAGCATTATTACCATAGAGATCCTATAATTATGTGTTCTATGTAATTCTGTGGTTATTACAATATCAATCGGGCATCTCACTATATGTGGTTCTATTAACTATAGAGGGAGCTGATAGGAATTGCATTCTGAGAACACCAAATATTTTTTCCATTTCATTAAAATAAAATTGTGCATTGGGCACTTTCAATTCGGATAGAATTTCAATTTTCCAAACATGAAATGTAATTGGCTTCAACAAGACATTTAAGATTTGGAATCAATGCAGCATACTCATGCACTTTTTAAAGCTACTGTTTACAGGCCTCCTGGGCCGTATACAGTGTTCCTCACTGAGTTCCCTGAATTCCTATCGGACCTCGAAGTCATGGCAGATAATATTCAAATATTTTGGTGACTTCAATATTCACATGGAAAAGTCCACAACCCACTCCAAAAGGCTTTCAGAGCCATCATCGACTCGGTGGGTTTTGTCCAATATTTCCAGACCTACGCATTGCCACAGTCATACCCTGGATGTAGTTTTGTCCCGTGGAATAAATCTTGTGGATCTAAATGTTTTTCCTCATAATCCTGGACTATCGGACCACCATCTTATTATGTTTGCAATCGCAACAAATAATCTGCTCAGACCCCAACCAAGGATTATCAAAAGCCACGCTATAAATTCTCGGACAACCCAAAGACTCCTAGATGCCCTTCCAGACTCCCTCCACCTACCCAAGGACGTCGGGGTACAAAAATCTGTTAACCACCTAACCGAGGATCTAAATGTAACCTTGCGTAATACCCTAGATGCAGTCGCACCTCTAAAAACAAAAAACATTTGTCACAAGAAATTTGCTCCCTGGTATATAGAAAATACCCAAGCCCTGAAGTAAGCTTCCAGAAAATCTCCTATAGAGCTCCACTTTTATGGAATGGTCTGCCTATCTATGTGAGAGACGCAGACTCAGTCTCAACCTTTAAGTCCTTACTGAAGACTCATCTCTTCAGTAGGTCCTATGATTGAGTGTAGTCTAGCCGAGGGGTGCGAAGGTGAACGGCAAGGCACTGGAGTGACGAACAGCCCTTGCTGTCTATGCCAGGCCGGCTCCCCTCTCTCCACTGGGATTCTCTTCCTCTGACTCTTCGACGAGAGCTGAGTCACTGGCTCACTAGTGCTCGTCCATGCCGTCCCTAGGAGGGGTGCGTCACGTCGTGCCAGGCTTTTTTCGCTATACTCAACTTGAGTGGGTTGAGTCACTGACGTGAAAGTCCTGTCCAGTTTTGCGCCCCCTCGGGCTTGTGCGGTTGAGGAGATCTTTCGTGGGCTATACTCAGCCTTGTCTCAGGGTAGTAGGTTGGTGGTCTGTTGATATCCCTCTGGTGGTGTGGGGGCTGTGCTTTGGCAAAGTGGGTGGGGTTATATCCTGCCTGGTTGGCCCTGTCTGGGGGTATCGTCGGCCCCGACCCCTCCCCCTGACTCAGCCTCCAGTATCTATGCTGCAATAGTCTATGTGCCGGGGGGCTAGGGTCAGTCTGTTATATCTGGTGTTATTCTCCTGTCTTATCTGGTGTCCTGTGTGAATTTAAGTATGCTCCCTCAAATTCTCCCATCTCTCTCTCTCTCTCCTGCTGGATAACCTGAGCCCTAGGACCATGCCTCAGGATTACCTGGCCTGATGACTCCTGGCTGTTCCCAGTCCACCTGGTCAGGCTGTTGCTGCAGTTTCAACTGTTCTGTCTGCGGCTATGGAACCCTGACCTGTTCACCGGACGTGCTACCTTGTCCTGGACCTGCCGTTTTCGACCCTCTCTCTCTCCCTCTCCCTCTCCTCTCTCTCTCTCTCTCTCTCTCTCTCTCTCTCTCTCTCTCTCTCTCTCTCTCTCTCTCTCTCTCTCTCTCCTCTCTCTCTCTCTCTCTCTCTCTCTCTCTCTCTCTCTCTCTTTCTCTCTCTCTCTCTCTCTCTTTCTCTTTCTCTTTCTCTCTCTCTCCCTCTTTCTCTCTCTCTCCCTCTCTCTCTCGCTCCCTCTGTACCGCACCTGCTGTCTCAACCTCTGAATTCTTGGCAATGAAAAGCCAAGTGACATTTACTCCTGAGGTGCGGACCTGTTTCACCCTCTACAACCACTGTGATTATTATTTGACCCTGCTGGTCATCTATGAACATTTAAACATCTTGAAGAACGATCTGGCCTTAATGGCCATGTACTCTTATAATCTCCACCCGGCACATCCAGAAAAGGACTGGCCACCCCTCAGAGCCTGGTTCCTCTCTAGGTTTCTTCCTAGGTTCATGCCTTTCTAGGGAGTTATTCCTAGCCACCATGTTTCTACATCTGCATTGCTTGCTGTTTGGTGTTTTAGGCTGAGTTTCTGTATAAGCACTTTGTGAAGTCTACTGATGTAAAAATGGCTTTATAAATTAATTTGATTTGATCTGATCCCTGCTCTATAGGGTTGGGACTGTGAGCAGTCAAGAGCAAATGTATCCATGTTGTCCTACTGTACTGAATCAGTTAAGACCAGTAAACTATACAGTATCTCTCCACCAGAACACAGAAGCTGCATCCCAAATAGCACCCTATTCCCCTTATAGTGCACTACTATTGACCAGGGCCAATAGAGTCCCATTTGGGACGCAGCCAGATAAAGAACATCCTCAACAACAACAACACTGTCCATCTCCATCTATAGTCTAAAGTAGCTGAAGGTAGGAATGAAAGACTCCGCCGGAGTCTGAAATGGCACCCTATTTCGTAGTGCACTACTTTTGACCAGGGCTTATAGGGTTCTGGTAAAAAATTGTGCACTCTATAGGGAATAGGGTGCCTTTCGGGACGAACCCCATGGCTAGCTACAGGGAGGGGACGGGACGAATTGAAAGATCCTCTCTTCTTGCTCAGGGGCATCGAGACGACGGATGAAAGATGACACTAACTGAAAGCAGATTGCACAGAGTTGTGTAATTAATGGCCGAGTGCACCCGAAGATCTGTTGAGACAGATATATTACTGTTTCCTGTGAAGTCATAGTACCATCTGTAACCAACAACGACATTATGGAGAAAAACGAAACATCTACTGTGAAAAATAAAATAAAATAATAAATAAAAACTAACATTTTAATATTTGGGTCTGAAACAGAGGGGAAAAACATTCTGTCTGACCTGTGCCACCACAGCGTTTCTAAACCCAGAGGCCCAACATCGCAAGACTTCCGGGAACGCTTCCGTATAGCACACTCGGCAGACCAGACTGGGGGGGTTTGGGCTTTGGCAAGTCAATGACATAATAGAAAAATTCATCCTGAGTTGTACATTTTCTCGAAATCTAAAGGCAAAACCTAGCCAATGTCTTAAGTAGCTGAAACTGTCATTACTGCAACCTTGTGAAAGTGTTAAACTGACACATTTGAATTTTCATTAAAAACAACTTTATATCGAATTCTTAGTCAGCACCTCTACACACGATACAGTTCACTCCACCGTTAGTCAGCACCTCTACACACGATACAGTTCACTCCACCGTTAGTCAGCACCTATACACACATGATACAGTTCACTCCACCGTTAGTCATCACCTCTACACACGATACAGTTCACTCCACCGTTAGTCAGCACCTCTACACACGATACAGTTCACTCCACCGTTAGTCAGCACCTCTACACACGATACAGTTCACTCCACCATTAGTCAGCACCTCTACACACGATACAGTTCACTCCACCGTTAGTCAGCACCTCTACACACATGATACAGTTCACTCCACCGTTAGTCAGCACCTCTACACACGATACAGTTCACTCCACCGTTAGTCAGCACCTCTACACACGATACAGTTCACTCCACCGTTAGTCAGCACCTCTACACACGATACAGTTCACTCCACCGTTAGTCAGCACCTCTACACACGATACAGTTCACTCCACCGTTAGTCAGCACCTCTACACACGATACAGTTCACTCCACCGTTAGTCAGCACCTCTACACACGATACAGTTCACTCCACCGTTAGTCAGCACCTCTACACACGATACAGTTCACTCCACCGTTAGTCAGCACCTCTACACACGATACAGTTCACTCCACCGTTAGTCATCACCTCTACACACGATACAGTTCACTCCACCGTTAGTCAGCACCTCTACACACGATACAGTTCACTCCACCATTAGTCAGCACCTCTACACACGATACAGTTCACTCCACCGTTAATCAGCACCTCTACACACGATACAGTTCACTCCACCGTTAGTCAGCACCTCTACACACGATACAGTTCACTCCACCGTTAGTCAGCACCTCTACACACGATACAGTTCACTCCACCGTTAGTCAGCACCTCTACACACGATACAGTTCACTCCACCGTTAGTCAGCACCTCTACACACGATACAGTTCACTCCAACGTTAGTCAGCACCTCTACACACGATACAGTTCACTCCACCGTTAGTCATCACCTCTACACACGATACAGTTCACTCCACCGTTAGTCAGCACCTCTACACACGATACAGTTCACTCCACCGTTAGTCAGCACCTCTACACACGATACAGTTCACTCCACCGTTAGTCAGCACCTCTACACACGATACAGTTCACTCCACCGTTAGTCAGCACCTCTACACACGATACAGTTCACTCCACCGTTAGTCAGCACCTCAACACACGATACAGTTCACTCCACCGTTAGTCATCACCTCTACACACGATACAGTTCACTCCACCGTTAGTCAGCACCTCTACACACGATACAGTTCACTCCACCGTTAGTCAGCACCTCTACACACGATACAGTTCACTCCACCGTTAGTCAGCACCTCTACACACGATACAGTTCACTCCAACGTTAGTCAGCACCTCTACACACGATACAGTTCACTCCACCGTTAGTCATCACCTCTACACACGATACAGTTCACTCCACCGTTAGTCAGCACCTCTACACACGATACAGTTCACTCCACTGTTAGTCAGCACCTCTACACACGATACAGTTCACTCCACCGTTAGTCAGCACCTCTACACACGATACAGTTCACTCCACCGTTAGTCAGCACCTCAACACACGATACAGTTCACTCCACCGTTAGTCAGCACCTCTACACATGATACAGTTCACTCCACCGTTAGTCAGCACCTCTACACACATTTTTGGGTGTGCATCAGCTCATGCCTTTTATTAGACATTCCCATCATTGACAGTACTGGACTACATCCTATTGACATCATTGACAGTACTGGACTATATCCTATTGACATCATTGACAGTACTGGACTATATCCTATTGACATTATTGACAGTACTGGACTATATCCTATTGACATCATTGACAGTACTGGACTATATCCTATTGACATCATTGACAGTACTGGACTATATCCTATTGACATCATTGACAGTACTGGACTACATCCTATTGACATCATTGACAGTACTGGACTATATCCTATTGACATCATTGACAGTACTGGACTATATCCTATTGACATCATTGACAGTACTGGACTATATCCTATTGACATCATTGACAGTACTGGACTACATCCTATTGACATCATTGACAGTACTGGACTATATCCTATTGACATCATTGACAGTGTAATGCACCTTGGTTGTAATGCACCTTGGTTGTAATTCACCTTGGTTGTAATTCATCTTGGTTGTAATTCATCTAGGTTGTAATTCATCTTGGTTGTAATGCACCTTGGTTGTAATTCACCTTGGTTGTAATTCATCTTGGTTGTAATTCATCTTGGTTGTAATTCATCTTGGTTGTAATTCATCTTGGTTGTAATGCACCTTGGTTGTAATTCACCTTGGTTGTAATGCACCTTGGTTGTAATTCATCTTGGTTGTAATGCACCTTGGTTTTAATTCACCTTGGTTGTAATGCACCTTGGTTGTAATTCACCTTGGTTGTAATGCACCTTGGTTGTAATTCATCTTGGTTGTAATTCATCTTGGTTGTAATGCACCTTGGTTGTAATTCATCTTGGTTGTAATTCATCTTGGTTGTAATTCATCTTGGTTGTAATTAATCTTGCTTGTAATGCACCTTACAATTAGTGGCATCAGTGAATTAGTGGCATCTGTCACGTTCGTTGTGTAAAGGAGCAGCGTGGTATGCGTACATAGTCGTTTATTTTAATAAACACCGACAAAATAACAAAATCCTACAGAACGTGAAGTTCAAGAGGCTAAACATCAAACAAGCCAAACAGAAACAAGATCCCACAACAAAGGTAGGCAACATGGCTGCCTAAGTATGATCCCCAATCAGAGACAGCGACCGACAGCTGCCTCTGATTGGGAACCACACCCGGCCAACATAGAAATATATAAATTAGATTTCACACCCTGACCAACCCAACTAGAGATCTCAATGTCAGGGCGTGACAGCATCAGTGAATTAGTGGCACCAGTGAATCTGTGTCTCTGGCAACATCTGGGTTAAGAGGTCTGGGGACCTTGCCTTACTGTGAATGTATGTGTGTGTGTGTGTGTGTGTGTGTGTGTGTGTGTGTGTGTGTGTGTGTGTGTGTGTGTGTGTGTGGAAGGGGAAATGGAAGGGGAAGGTGGTAATTAAGTTAACTCAATATAGCCCTCCCTGGTTTACAAAGTCGATCTGACATCATCTACAATTGATTCAAACACAGGGCTCTGCCCTCTCAATGGGACGTGGAGATATCCATGTTCTACCCTACCCTGTCCTGTCCTGTCCTGTCCTGCCTTACCCTGTCCTACCCTGTCCTGCTCTGTCCTGCCCTGACGTGTCCAGCCCTGTCCTGCCCTGTCTTGTCTTGTCCTGCCGTGTCCTGCCCTGTCCTGTCCTGTCGTGTCCTGCCTTACCCTGTCCTACCCTGTCCTGCTCTGTCCTGCCCTGACGTGTCCAGCCCTGTCCTGCCCTGTCTTGTCTTGTCCTGCCGTATCCTGCCCTGTCCTGTCCTGTCGTGTCCTGCCCTGTCCTGCTGTGTCCTGCCTTGTCCTGCCATGTCCTTCCATGTCCTGCCCTGTCCTGCCATGTCCTGTCCTGTCCTGTCATGTCCTGCCGTGTCCTGTCATGTCCTGCCATGTCCTTCCATGTCCTGTCCTGTCCTGTCCTGCCCTGTCCTGTCATGTCCTGCCATGTCGTGTCCTGTCATGTCCTGTCATGTCCTGTCCTGCCATGTCCTTCCATGTCCTTCCATGTCCTGTCCTGTCCTGTCCTGTCCTGTCCTGTCATGTCCTGTCCTGTCCTGTCCTACCCTGTCCTGTCCTGCCCTATCCTGTCTGGTCCTGTCTTGTCCTGTCCTGTCCTGTCCGGTCCTGTCCTGTCCTGTCCTGTCCTGTCCTAGCCACAATAGGGTGTATGATGTGACAGTATGGCACACCTCCATGTTGAAGAATATGAAGGCATATCCATAAATAAGATACAAATACATATTTATTTATTTTCTGCAGAAAAGTACAGTATGTGAAATTAATCGTCTGACCTTTTTCCAGTCTATGACAAGAGCTTACAAAACAGCAAATTAGACTAAATCGGCTTCAAACAAAAAATCATAGCAGGATGATGGTTGAATTATTGCTGGTCCAAATATATCCTGTCAGTCGTGCATAGAGCCAGGCCCACAGACGTTTCAGTGACAAAGGCTAAGCACAACTCAAACTCCATCAGACGTGTGCATGGTGTGAGGCTTGTGAGCAACCATATGAATGAATTCATAGTTTGTTGGTTTTGGTAGGTTCATACAAATGATAATTAGTGGTAGCTACAATCTGTAATACATTGTCAATGTCCCTGTCAAATAAATAAACGATTAACATTGAACTGACAGAAAGTGAATTGTCTCTGTCCTGAACACAACCTGTGGCCTGGAGTTATTTTACGTTGTGACTGAAGCAGCCTGCTGGGCTAATAATTAGCCTGGCCTCTAGATGATGACTTTCATTACATGCGTGGATGAACAACAATCCATGAGGTTCTTGATGTGTGACATACTGTAGAGGCCCTGTGTAATCTGAGATGGGACACTGGGTACAGAGGAAATAGGGTTGAGGGGAAACAGAGAAGGTGAAACAGGGGTAGAGGTGAAACAGGGTAGAGGTGAAACAGGGTAGAGGTGAAACAGGGTAGAGGTGAAACAGGGTAGAGAGGAAACAGGGTAGAGAGGAAACAGGGTAGAGGTAAAACAGGGTAGAGGTAAAACAGGGTAGAGGTGAAACAGGGTAGAGAGGAAACAGGGTAGAGGTGAAACAGGGTAGAGAGGAAACAGGGTAGAGAGGAAACAGGGTAGAGAGGAAACAGGGTTGGGGGGAACAGTAAAGAGAGGAAACAGGCTATTGAGGAAACAGTGAAGGAAACAGGAAATAGAGAGGAAACAGGGTAGAGGTGAAACAGGGTAGAGAGGAAACAGGGTAGAGGTGAAACAGGGTAGAGAGGAAACAGGGTAGAGAGGAAACAGGGTTGGGGGGAACAGTAAAGAGAGGAAACAGGCTATTGTGGAAACAGTGAAGGAAACAGGAAATAGAGAGGAAACATAGTGAGGAGGAAACAGGGTGGGGAGCAAGGTAAGGAAACAGGATAGGGAGGAAACAGGGTAACGAGGACATTGGGTAGAGAGGAAATAGTAGGGAGGAAACAGAGTAGGGAGGAAACAGAGTAGGGAGGAAACAGAGTAGGGAGGAAACAGAGTAGGGAGGAAACAGAGAGGAAGGAAACATGGGTAGAGATTAAACAGGATTAAGAGAAAATAGGGTAGGAAGGAAACAGAGAGGAAGGAAACAGGTTGGAGAGGAAACAGGAGAGCGAGGAAACAGGATTAGGAGAAAACAGGGTAGAGAGGAAACAGGTGAGTGAGGAAACGGAGAGGAAGGAAACAGGAAAGAGAGGAAACAGAAGCGCAAGGAAACAGGATGAGGAGAAAACAGGTTAGAGAGGAAACAGGAGAGTGAGGAAACGGAGAGGAAGGAAACAGGGTATATAGTAATTGTGTGGGTTGCTTGTAGCCTGGTCCCAGATCTGTTTGTGCTGTCTTGCCAGCTCCTATTGTCATTGTCAAGCCAAGTGGCAAGACAGTCCAACAGATCTGGCACCAGGCTAGGTTGTGGTGTATAATAACATAGGTATGACAAAACTTTCCTGTAAGGGTTGGTGTGAGGTGTGACCCAGGTGCGGTGCAGGATAGACAGTAGGCAGGAGGCAAGGATGGTGAAACAAGGATCTTTACTGGTGGTCCAAAAGCCAGGATACAAAACAACAGACTATACATGATAACAAATGAGGAGCACATAGCTCTCCAAAAAACAGGCTGACAGCAAACAATACGAAATACCAACTCTGACTGGAAAAACACAATGACACAGGGAGAACACTTCTCGAGTACCTGTAACTCCGTCACGTGATCCGACACTGATACGTACTGCCTGACATCAAGGAACAAGCAGAGAAAACGGAGCAAGGGAACACAGGGAAGTGAGGGCATAAATACACAGGTGAAATCAGATAGCCACAGGTGACACCAATAGGCAGATAATTAGTCACGACTGTGAGTGAGGAGGTGCCTATGGTTGTCGGAGGATGACACCTAGTGGGTCGCTCCGGAACTGCGACCCACTCCTGTAACATGTTCCCTGTCTCTTGACAACTAACCTTGTCCCCAGGACCAACTGCTAGAGAGAGAGAGCAGGCTGGTTAGATTATTCCCTTCAAGAATATCCATAACACTACAATGACACAAGGAGGTTGGTGGTTAAGTGTTACAGAGTTTGATTCTATGCTACACTTTGCAAACAGGGGCTGATGTTATTTTTATCCATGTTATTGTATCACATCCTGTCTTCAGTGACGCTCCTTTAAAGGGTGATGACTCTAATGACAATATTTAGGGAGAAACAATGGATACAGCACCTGTGCCAGGAACTGTGTTCGGCACAGAGCTCCAAACTGTCTTCCTAGCTGTCTTCCCTCCTACAGCACTCTGTTTAGCTTTACAGCAACAGGTCTAAAGGGTCGTTACCAGGACAACCACTTCTTACATCAGCTAGAGGCATTGAGAGTGTGGGTGCCCTGGCTTCAGGGCCAGAACAGTGGAGCAGGAGATGGACATCTCTATTACCAGTCACCCTGTCAGAACGTATTCAGTGTCTATTCATATCCCTCAGATCTGCTAACATGGAAGGGGTATGGGGCCAAAGGGAAGATGAGGGTGCGAATCTGCACCTGCTAGTCACCCCGTCAGAGAACTCCCTCCTGGTTGTCCAAACAGCCAGATGAGGATATGACTCAGCAGTCGTTAATTCTCCTGCAAGGCCCATCGTAGCGAGGCTCATCATAGCGAGACCCATTATAGCGAGGCCCATCCTAGCGAGTCCCATCATAGCGAGGCCCATCCTAGCGAGTCCCATCAGAGTGAGGCCCATCCTAGCGAGACCCATCCTAGCGAGACCCATCCTAGCGAGTCCCATCCTAGCGAGGCCCATCCTAGCGAGACCCATCCTAGCGAGGCCCATCCTAGCGAGACCCATCAGAGTGAGGCCCATCCTAGCGAGGCCCATCCTAGCGAGGCCCATCCTAGTGAGACCCATCCTAGCGAGGCCCATCCTAGCGAGAGCCATCAGAGTGAGGCCCATCCTAGCGAGACCCATCCTAGCGAGGCCCATCCTAGCGAGGCCCATCCTAGCGAGACCCATCAGAGTGAGGCCCATCAGAGTGAGGCCTATCCTAGCGAGGCCCATCCTAGCGAGGCCCATCCTAGCGAGGCCCATCCTAGCGAGGCCCATCCTAGCGAGGCCCATCCTAGTGAGGCCCATCCTAGTGAGGCCCATCCTAGCGAGTCCCTCAGAGTGAGGCCTATCGTAGCGAGGCCCATCCTAGCGAGTCCCATCAGAGTGAGGCCCATCCTAGCGAGTCCCATCCTAGCGAGGCCAATCCTAGCGAGTCCCATCAGAGTGAGGCCCATCCTAGCGAGGCCCATCAGAGTGAGGCCCATCCTAGCGAGTCCCATCAGAGTGAGACCCATCAGAGTGAGGCCTATGGTAGCGAGTCCCATCCTAGCGAGTCCCATCAGAGTGAGACCCATCAGAGTGAGGCCTATGGTAGCGAGGCCCATCCTAGCGAGTCCCATCAGAGTGAGGCCTATCGTAGCGAGGCCCATCCTAGCGAGTCCCATCAGAGTGAGGCCTATCATAGCGAGGCCCATCCTAGCGAGTCCCATCAGAGTGAGGCCCATCCTAGCGAGACCCATCAGAGTGAGGCCCATCAGAGTGAGGCCCATCCTAGCGAGGCCCATCCTAGCGAGACCCATCCTAGCGAGACCCATCCTAGCGAGACCCATCCTAGCGAGTCCCATCATAGCGAGGCCCATCCTAGCGAGGCCCATCCTAGCGAGACCCATCCTAGCGAGGCCCATCCTAGCGAGACCCATCCTAGCGAGGCCCATCCTAGCGAGGCCCATCCTAGCGAGGCCCATCCTAGTGAGGCCCATCAGAGTGAGGCCCATCCTAGCGAGGCCCATCCTAGCGAGACCCATCAGAGTGAGGCCCATCCTAGCGAGACCCATCCTAGCGAGACCCATCCTAGTGAGGCCCATCCTAGCGAGTCCCATCATAGCGAGGCCCATAGTCAGTCAGGGAAGTGCTTATCAGCAACACACATTGTGATAGAAACACAGGATTCAATCAGGGGTTTAATCCCAGATCCCTTTAACAAAAGGTTCACTAGTAAGACACGTATTGACTGGGGCAGACTCTTAGCAGGCACGTCTGCCTTGGCAGAGTCTTTGCATTTCCTTCTTAAGAGTTTGTGCTTTTAAATGTCAAACAGCTGCTTTACATCAGTGCTTCTACAATGATTGTTGACTAGAGTAGAGTGTTACTCTGCATAAGAGCAGAAATTATTTTTTAGAACGGTCTCAAAAAACATCCCTCAATCATCTGTCTGGTATTGTACTGTGGCGCTAATTTGTTTGTCGGGAGTGGTTCAATGAGCCCACGAGGGGTTCTCTCCTCCTCTAGTGAAATAAAAGAGAGAAATCCAAGTGCTACTGGCCGGTAAGTGGCCTATCGGTGGCCAAAGAAACCAGGTTCCTGGGGTCTGTGGGGAGGGAGCAACATCACAGAATAATCAGATATAAATGCATTTCGTAGAACAGACAGACATGATTTTCTGCCCTGTAGAATTGGGCAATCATCATGTCAGCTGCTCTATTCATTACAATTATATCTGCAGTTTTGTGAAGAACGTGAACCTTTCAGCTCATTGAACAAACCCACCTGGTGTCTTGTCTTATTGCTGAGAGGAACCAAAGAAGAGAAGCAGAATAGTGGCGATTGGTTGAGTCTCACTGGGAGGTCCTGGGAACCCCCCCCCCCCCCCCCCCCCCCCCTCCTCTATACCGTGGGGTCTAATTAGCCTCCGTCAAAACGATTCAGCGTCCTCATCTGCAACACCTGGTGTAGCAACAACGGCGTTGTTCTGTACTGTTAGGCTACTGTAAACACTGAAAGGGCAAATATTAGTGAGGCGCTGCTAGCTGCTTGTGGATACAACCATTGAACCACCCATCATCATAATTGTATATCTCAGCTTGTCTGTGAGTGTATATGATGTCACTGCTGTGTGTGTTACTGTGTGTGTGTGTGTGTGTGTGTGTGTGCGCGCGCCTCCGTGCGTGCATTTTTATTTTCACATGTACAGTGAGGGGAAAAAAGTATTTGATCCCCTGCTGATTTTGTACGTTTGCCCTCTGACAAAGAAATGATCAGTCTATAATTTTAATGGTAGGTTTATTTGAACAGTGAGAGACAAAATAACAACAAAAAAATCCAGAAAAACGCATGGCAAAAATGTTATGAATTGATTTGCCTTTCAATGAGGGAAATAAGTATTTGACCCCCGTCTCAATCTGAAAGATTTCTGGCTCCCAGCTGTCTTTTATACAGGTAACGAGCTGAGATTAGGAGCACACTCTTAAAGGGAGGAGGAGGAATGCTGCCTATGACCCCAAGAACACCATCCCCACTGTCAAACATGGAGGTGGAAACATTATGCTTTGGGGGTGTTTTTCTGCTAAGGGGACAGGACAACTTCACCGCATCAAAGGGACGATGGACGGGGCCATGTACCGTCAAATCTTGGGTGAGAACCTCCTTCCCTCAGCCAGGGCATTGAAAATGGGTCGTGGATGGGTATTCCAGCATGACAATGACCCAAAACACACGGCCAAGGCAACAAAGGAGTGGCTCAAGAAGAAGCACATTAAGGTCCTGGAGTGGCCTAGCCAGTCTCCAGACCTTAATCCCATAGAAAATCTGTGGAGGGAGCTGAAGGTTCGAGTTGCCAAACGTCAGCTTCGAAACCTTAATGACTTGGAGAAGATCTGCAAAGAGGAGTGGGACAAAATCCCTCCTGAGATGTGTGCAAACCTGGTGGCCAACTACAAGAAACGTCTGACCTCTGTGATTGCCAACAAGGGTTTTGCCACCAAGTACTAAGTCATGTTTTGCAGAGGGGTCAAATACTTATTTCCCTCATTAAAATGCAAATCAATTTATAACATTTTTTACGTGCGTTTTTCTGGATTTTGTTGTTGTTATTCTGTCTCTCACTGTTCAAATAAACCTACCATTAAAATTATAGACTGATCATGTCTTTGTCAGTGGGCAAACGTACAAAATCAGCAGGGGATCAAATACTTTTTTCCCTCACTGTATTTATAATAATAATAATAATAATATGCCATTTAGCAGACGCTTTTATCCAAAGCGACTTACAGTCATGCGTGCATACATTTTTATTTTATTTTTTTTGTGTATGGGTGGTCCCGGGGATCGAACCCACTACCTTAGCGTTACAAGCGCCGTGCTCTACCAGCTGAGCTACAGAGGCATTTTACAGCTAGACCAGTCTGGTAAGAAAATATAAGTCCAGAGTTAACATCCATTGAGCCAGCATGAAGTACTCAGGGACCATCAGCATACCATTTCAGCTGTAGATTAGAACCTCTATACATTAAGTTCTTAGGGACCATCAGCATACCATTTCAGCTGTAGATTATAACCTCTATACATTAAGTTCTTAGGGACCATCAGCATACCATTTCAGATATAGATTAGAACCTATATACATGCAGTTCTTAGGGAAATAACATACCATTTCAGCTATAGATTAGAACCTATATACATGAAGTTCTTAGGGACCATCAGCATACAATTTCAGCTATAGATTAGAACCTATATACAGTGGGGGAAAAAAGTATTTAGTCAGCCACCAATTGTGCAAGTTCTCCCACTTAAAAAGATGAGAGAGGCCTGTAATTTTCATCATAGGTACACGTCAACTATGACAGACAAAATTAGGAAAGAAAATCCAGAAAATCACATTGTAGGATTTTTAATTAATTTATTTGCAAATTATGGTGGACAATAAGTACTTGGTCAATAACAAAAGTTTCTCAATACTTTGTTATATACCCTTTGTTGGCAATGACACATGTCAAACGTTTTCTGTAAGTCTTCACAAGGTTTTCACACACTGTTGCTGGTATTTTGGCCCATTCCTCCATGCAGATCTCCTCTAGAGCAGTGATGTTTTTGGGCTGTCGCTGGGCAACACGGACTTTCAACTCCCTCCAAAGATTTTCTATGGGGTTGAGATCTGGAGACTGGCTAGGCCACTCCAGGACCTTGAAATGCTTCTTACGAAGCCACTCCTTCGTTGCCCGGGCGGTGTGTTTGGGATCATTGTCATGCTGAAAGACCCAGCCACGTTTCATCTTCAATGCCCTTGCTGATGGAAGGAGGTTTTCACTCAAAATCTCACGATACATGGCCCCATTCATTATTTCCTTTATATGGATCAGTCGTCCTGGTCCCTTTGCAGAAAAACAGCCCCAAAGCATGATGTTTCCACCCCCATGCTTCACAGTAGGTATGGTGTTCTTTGGATGCAACTCAGCATTCTTTGTCCTCCAAACACGACGAGTTGAGTTTTTACCAAAAAGTTCTATTTTGGTTTCATCTGACCATATGACATTCTCCCAATCCTCTTCTGGATCATCCAAATGCACTCTAGCAAACTTCAGACGGGCCTGGACATGTACTGGCTTAAGCAGGGGGACACGTCTGCACTGCAGGATTTGAGTCCCTGGCGGCGTAGTGTGTTACTGATGGTAGGCTTTGTTACTTTGGTCCCAGCTCTCTGCAGGTCATTCACTAGGTCCCCCCGTGTGGTTCTGGGATTTTTGCTCACCGTTCTTGTGATCATTCTGACCCCACGGGGTGAGATCTTGCGTGGAGCCCCAGATCGAGGGAGATTATCAGTGGTCTTGTATGTCTTCCATTTCCTAATAATTGCCCCCACAGTTGATTTCTTCAAACCAAGCTGCTTACCTATTGCAGATTCAGTCTTCCCAGCCTGGTGCAGGTCTACAATTTTGTTTCTGGTGTCCTTTGACAGCTCTTTGGTCTTGGCCATAGTGGAGTTTGGAGTGTGACTGTTTGAGGTTGTGGACAGGTGTCTTTTATACTGATAACAAGTTCAAACAGGTGCCATTAATACAAGTAACGAGTGGAGGACAGAGGAGCCTCTTAAAGAAGAAGTTACAGGTCTGTGAGAGCCAGAAATCTTGCTTGTTTGTAGGTGACCAAATACTTATTTTCCACCATAATTTGCAAATAAATTCATTAAAAATCCTACAATGTGATTTTCTGGAAAAAAAATTCTCAATGTCTGTCATAGTTGACGTGTACCTATGATGAAAATTACAGGCCTCTCTCATCTTTTTAAGTGGGAGAACTTGCACAATTGGTGGCTGACTAAATACTTTTTTTCCCCACTGTACATGCAGTTCTTAGGGAAATAACATACCATTTCAGCTATAGATTAGAACCTATATACATGCAGTTCTTAGGGACCATCAGCATACCATTTCAGCTATAGATTAGAACATATATACATGAAGTTCTTAGGAACCATCAGCATACCATTTCAGCTATAGATTAGAACCTATATACATGAAGTTCTTAGGAACCATCAGCATACCATTTCAGCTATAGATTAGAACCTATATACATTAAGTTCTTAGGGACCATCAGCATACCATTTCAGCTATAGATTAGAACCTATATACATGCAGTTCTTAGGGAAATAACATACCATTTCAGCTATAGATTAGAACCTATATACATGCAGTTCTTAGGGAAATAACATACCATTCCAGCTATAAATTAGAACCTATATACATGAAGTACTCAGGGACCATCAGCATACCATTTCAGCTATAGATTAGAACCTATATACATGAAGTTCTTAGGGACCATCAGCATACCATAATAATAATAATAATAATAATAATATGCCATTTAGCAGACACTTTTATCCAAAGCATGATAGAACCTATATACAGTGGGGAGAACAAGTATTTGATACACTGCCGATTTTGCAGGTTTTCCTACTTACAAAGCATGTAGAGGTCTGTAATTTTTATCATAGGTACACTTCAACTGTGAGAGACGGAATCTAAAACAAAAATCCAGAAAATCACATTGTATGATTTTTAAGTAATTAATTTGCATTTTATTGCATGACATAAGTATTTGATACATCAGAAAAGCAGAACTTAATATTTGGTACAGAAACCTTTGTTTGCAATTACAGAGATCAAACGTTTCCTGTAGGTCTTGACCAGGTTTGCACACACTGCAGCAGGGATTTTGGCCCACTCCTCCATACAGACCTTCTCCAGATCCTTCAGGTTTCGGGGCTGTCGCTGGGCAGTACAGACTTTCAGCTCCCTCCAAAGATTTTCTATTGGGTTCAGATCTGGAGACTGGCTAGGCCACTCCAGGACCTTGAGATGCTTCTTACGGAGCCACTCCTTAGTTGCCCTGGCTGTGTGTTACGGGTCGTTGTCATGCTGGAAGACCCAGCCACGACCCATCTTCAATGCTCTTACTGAGGGAAGGAGGTTGTTGGCCAAGATCTCGCGATACATGGCCCCATCCATCCTCCCCTCAATACGGTGCAGTCCTCCTGTCCCCTTTGCAGAAAAGCATCCCCAAAGAATGATGTTTCCACCTCCATGCTTCACGGTTGGGATGGTGTTCTTGGGGTTTAGACCAAAAAGCTCTATTTTTGTCTCATCAGACCACATGACCTTCTCCCATTCCTCCTCTGGATCATCCAGATGGTCATTGGCAAACGTCAGACGGGCCTGGACATGCGCTGGCTTGAGCAGGGGGACCTTGCGTGCGCTGCAGAATTTTAATCCATGACGGCGTAGTGTGTTACTAATGGTTTTCTTTGAGACTGTGGTCCCAGCTCTCTTCAGGTCATTGACCAGGTCCTGCCGTGTAGTTCTGGGCTGATCCCTCACCTTCCTCATGATCATTGATGCCCCACGAGGTGAGATCTTGCATGGAGCCCCAGACCGAGGGTGATTGACCGTCATCTTGAACTTCTTCCATTTTCTAATAATTGCGCCAACAGTTGTTGCCTTCTCACCAAGCTGCTTGCCTATTGTCCTGTAGCCCATCCCAGCCTTCTGCAGGTCTACAATTTTATCCCTGATGTCCTTACACAGCTCTCTGGTCTTGGCCATTGTGGAGAGGTTGGAGTCTGTTTGATTGAGTGTGTGGACAGGTGTCTTTTATACAGGTAACGAGTTCAAACAGGTGCAGTTAATACAGATAATGAGTGGAGAACAAGAGGGCTTCTTAAAGAAAAACTAACAGGTCTGTGAGAGCCGGAATTCTTACTGGTTGGTAGGTGATCAAATACTTATGTCATGCAATAAAATGCAAATAAATTACTTAAAAATCATACAATGTAATTTTCTGGATTTTTGTTTTAGATTCCGTCTCTCACATTTGAAGTGTACCTATGATAAAAATTACAGACCTCTACATGCTTTGTAAGTAAGAAAACCTGCAAAATCGGCAGTGTATCAAATACTTGTTCTCCCCACTGTACATGCAGTTCTTAGGGACCATCAGCATACCATTCCAGCTATAAATTAGAACCTATATACATGAAGTACTCAGGGACCATCAGCATACCATTTCAGCTGTAGATCATAACCTCTATACATTAAGTTCTGAGGGACCATCAGCATACCATTTCAGATATAGATTATAACCTCTATACATTAAGTTCTGAGGGGACCATCAGCATACCATTTCAGCTGTAGATTAGAATCTCTATCCCTTACTTGGTA
>NC_140016.1:3710862-3853362 GCF_964263955.1 Coregonus lavaretus
ATGGTTTGTTGAGATCGTTGTGGAAGAACTTGACTTGAGTGTTGACCTCAACCCCATCGAACACCTTTGGGATGAATTGAATTGCTGAAATTTTGGGAAAAAAGCTTCAAATAGCCCCCGCGATATGCAACTTTTCAGGGAAGTTAGGAACCAATATACACAAGCAGTCAGGAAAGCAAAGGCTAACTTTTTCAAACAGAAATGTGCATCCTGTAGCACTAACTCCAAAAAGTTTTGGGACACTGTAAAGTCCATGGAGAATAAGAGCACTTCCTCCCAGCTGCCCACTGCACTGAGGCTAGGAAACACTATCACCACCAATAAATCTACAATAATCGAGAATTTCAACAAGCATTTTGCTACAGCTGGCCATGCTTTCCATCTGGCTACCACTACCCCGGCCACCAACTCTGCACCCTCTGCTGCAAATTGCCCATGCCCCCCCCGCTTCTCCTTCACACAAATTCAGACAGCTGATGTTTTGAAAGCGCTGCAAAATCTGGACCCCTACCAATCAGCTGGGTTAGACAATCTGGACCCTTTCTTTCTAAAACTAGCCGCCGAAATTGTCGCAACCCCTATTACTAGTCTGTTCAACCTCTCTTTCATAACGTCTGAGATCCCCAGAGATTGGAAAGCTGCCGCGGTCATCCCCCTCTTCAAAGGGGGTGACACTCTAGATCCAAACTGCTACAGACCTATATCCATCCTGCCCTGCCTTTCGAAAGTATTTGAAAGCCAAGTTAACAAACAGATCACCGACCATTTCGAATACCACCGTACCTTCTCCGCTATGCAATCCGGTTTCCGAGCTGGTCATGGGTGCACTTCAGCCACGCTCAAGGTCCTAAACGATATTATAACCGCGATTGATAATAGACAGTACTGTGCAGCCGTCTTCATCGACCTGGCCAAGGCTTTCGACTCTGTCAACCACCGCATTCTTATTGGCAGACTAAATAGCCTTGGTTTCTCAAATGACTGCCTCGCCTGGTTCACCAACTACTTCTCAGATAGAGTTCAGTGTGTCAAATCGGAGGGCCTGTTGTCTGGACCTATGGCAGTCTATATGGGGGTGCCACAGGGTTCAATTCTTGGGCCGACACTTTTCTCCGTGTATATCAATGATGTCGCTCTTGCTGCTGGTGACTCTCAGATCCACCTCTACGCAGACGACACCATTTTGTATACATCTGGCCCTTCATTGGACATTGTGTTAACAAACCTCCAAACGAGCTTCAATGCCATACAACACTCCTTCAGTAGCCTCCAACTGCTCTTAAACACTAGTAAAACTAAATGCATGCTTTTCAATCGAACGCTGCTGGCACCCGCCCACCCGACTAGAATCACCACTCTCGACGGGTCTGACCTAGAGTATGTGGACAACTACAAATACCTAGGTGTCTGGTTAGACTGTAAACTCAACTTCCAGACTCACATAAAGAATCTCCAATCCAAAGTTAAATCTAGAATCGGCTTCCTATTTCGCAACAAAGCCTCCTTCACTCATGCTGCCAAACATGCCCTCGTAAAACTGACTATCCTACCGATCCTTGACTTCGGCGATGTCATTTACAAAATAGCCTCCAACACTCTACTCAGCAAATTGGATGTAGTCTATCACAGTGCCATCCGTTTTGTCTCCAAAGCCCCATACACTACCCACCACTGTGACCTGTACGCTCTTGTTGGCTGGTCCTCACTACATGTTCGTCGTCAAACCCACTGGCTCCAGGCCATCTATAAATCACTGCTAGGCAAATCCCCGCCTTATCTTAGCTCATTGGTCACCATAGCAGCACCCACCCGTAGTCTGCGCTCCAGCAGGTATATCTCACTGGTCATTCCCAAAGTCAACACCTCCTTTGGCCGCCATTCCTTCCAGTTCTCTGCTGCCAATGACTGGAACGAATTGCAAAAATCTCTGAAGCTGGAGACTCTTATCTCCCTCAATAACTTTAAGCATCAGTTGTCAGAGCACCTTACCGATCACTGCACCTGTACACAGCCCATCTGAAATTAGCCCACCCAACTACCTCATCCCTATATTGTTATTTATTTTGCTCTTTTGCACCCCAGTATCTCTATTTGCACATAATCTCTTGCACATCTAGCATTCCAGTGTTAATACTATTGTAATTATTTTGCACTATAGCCTATTTATTGCCTTACCTCCATAACTTGCTACATTTGCACACACTGTATATATATTTTCTGTTGTATTTTTGACTTTATGTTTTTTTACCCCATATGTAACTCTGTGTTGTTTTTATCGCACTGCTTTGCTTTATCTTGGCCAGGTCGCAGTTCAGATGGCTCATTCATCACAAAACCAACTGATATTGCCAACTACTTTAATGATTTTTTCATTGGCATGATTAGCAAACTCAGGCATGACATGCCAGCAACAATTGCTGACACTACACATCCAAGTATATCTGACCAAATTATGAAAGACAAACGTTGTAATTTTGAATTCCGTAAAGTGAGTGTGGAAGAGGTGAAATAATTATTGTTGTCTATCAACAATGACAAGCCACCGGGGTCTGACAACTTGGATGGAAAATTACTGAGGATAATAGCAGACGATATTGCCACTCCTATTTTCAATTTAAGCCTACTAGAATGGAGGGAAGCAAAAGTAATTCCACTACCCAAGAATAGTAAAGCCCCCTTTACTGGCCCAAATAGCCGACCAATTAGCCTGTTACCAAGCCGTAGTAAATTATTGGAAAGAATTGTGTTTGACCAGATACAATGCTATTTTACTGTAAACAAATTGACAACAAACTTTCAGCATGCTTATAGAGAAGGACATTCAACAAGCACAGCACTTACACAAATGACTGATGATTGGCTGAGAGAAATTGATGATAAAAAGATATTGGGGGCTGTTTTGTTAGACTTCGGTGCGGCTTTTGACATTATCGATCATAGTCTGCTGCTGGAAAAAATGTGTTATGGCTTTAATATTGTGGATAAAGAGTTACCTGTTGGAAGCTTCTCCAACATAATCCAGGTAGAATCAGGAATTCCCCAGGGCAGCTGTCTAGGCCCATTACTTTTTTCAATCTTTACTAACGACATGCCACTGGCTTTGAGTAAAGACAGAGTGTCTATGTATGTGGATGACTCAACACTATACATGTCAGCTACTACAGCGACTGAAATGACTGCAACACTTAACAAAGAGTTGCAGTTAGTTTCAGAGTGGGTGGCAAGGAATACGTTTCTAAAACTAAAAGCACTGTATTTGGAACAAATCATTCACTAAACTCTAAACCTCAATCCAATCTTGTAATAAATAATGTGGATATTGAGCAAGTTGAGGTGACTAAACTGCTTGGAGTAACCCTGGATTGTAAACTGTCATGGTCAAAACATATTGATACAACAGTAGCTAAGTTTGGGAGAAGTCTGTCCATAATTAAGCGCTGCTCTGCCTTCCTAACAACAGTATCAACAAGGCAGGTCCTACAGGCTCTAGTTTTATCGCACCTGGACTACTGTTCAGTCATGTGGTCAGGTGCCACAAAGAGGGACAGGAAAATTGCAATTGGCTCAGAACAGGGCAGCACGGCTGGCCCTTGGATGTACACAGAGAGCAAACATTAATAATATGCATGTCAATCTCTCCTGGCTCAAAGTGGAGGAGAGATTGACTTCAGCACTGCTTGTATTTATGAGAGGTATTGACATGTTGAAAGCACCGAACTGTCTGTTTAAACGACTAGCACACAGCTCAGACACCCATGCATACCCCACAAGACATGCCACCAGAGGTCTCGTCACATTCCCCAAGTCCAGAACAGACTATGGGAGGCGCACAGTACTACATAGAGCCATTACTACATGGAACTCTATTCCACATTAGGTAACTGATGCAAGCAGTAGAATCTGATTTAAAAAAAAACAGATAAAAATCCACCTTATGGAACAGCGGGGACTGTGAAGCAACACAAACATAGGCACAGACACATGCATACACACACACATGATAAAATACACACTGTATACACACGTACACATGGGTTTTGTGTTGTAGATATGTGGTAGTGGAGTAGGGGCCTGAGGGCACACACTTAGTGTGCTGTGAAATCTGTTATGAATGTATTGTAATGTTTTTTTAAATGTATAACTGCCTTAATTTTGCTGGACCCCAGGAAGAGTAGATGCTGCCTTGGCAGCAGCTAATGGGGATCCATAATAAATACAAATACAAATACAAGCCTAATCGCCCAACATCAGTGCCCTACGTCACTAATGCTCTTGTGGCTGAATGTAAGCAAGTCCCCGCAGCAACGTTCCAACATCTAGTGGAAAGCCTTCCCAGAAGAGTGGAGGCTGTTATAGCAGAAAAGTGGGGACCAACTCCATATTAATGGCCATGATTTTGGAATGAGATGTTCGACGAGCAGGTGTCCATGTACTTTTTGTCATGTAGTGTATATAGAGAGCAATATTTCACGTAAGTATTGTCCTCTAGGACAGTGGTTTTCAAACCTCTCTTCGGGGACCCCCAGACATTTCACAATTTGATTGGAGCCCTGTACTAGCTAAACTATTAAACCTAATCAAGAGCTTGGTATTTAGGTGAATCGGGTGTGATAGCTTTAGAATAGGACAAATATATGGAACGGCTGTGGGTTGAAAACCCCTGCTCTAGGATAACAGCTGGTTGAGTTATTGTTTTAGAACAGTGCCATCTAGTGGAGGTTGTTTGTAGTCAACAGTTCATTCAAAACGGGTTGTTGGGGGGGGGGGTTATGGGGGCCCAGAACCGAGTTTGGGAAACCCTGCATCAGGATACTGTATAGTGTAAAGACAGCTGTACAGAAGCGCCATCCCACCTGACTTTATCAGTCAGCCACAGCCCTGAGATAAGGTTCCTCAGAAGGCGTCTTCATTGCCCCCAACAGCTCAGTAACACGTGCCCAACATTGTGGGCCCCTAATGTTTTTGTTACTGTGTTTCCTGTTTTACATGTCAGTGCGCCTAATATATTTAAGGTTAATGCAGTCACTCTGACCTTTGGAGAGGATTTAAAGAAAGGAGAATACCATTATTTTATTTTTTAACAATATGTTTATTAGGTTTTCCAAGTAAAAGTGTACAGAAACAGTCTGTAACAAGAATTCCCCCCCCCCCAAAAAACCATACAAATAACTAAGAACAAATGATGTACAAAACTATGCCTCATGGAATGACATTTATTTTCTCCAACATAAAATGTAATGATTAATGTGTGTATCATTACTGAGGTTAGAACTGGTTAACTGTTGGGTACTAATAACTAGTTAATTTATGCTGTAGAGCTAGAAACATTAAGCATACGGTTACTCTATATTATAGCATATTTAAATGTATGCATTTGTGTAAGGCACCTTTATTAAGATGTTTTCTTAATTTAAGAAATGAGTATTTACACTTTACAAATACATTGTATTATGGCAATAGTGCAGATAGTTCTCAAGTCGCTCACCACTTTCATTCTGTAAGGATTCAAATAATCTTCCAGGTGAAACCTTTGGGGTGTCCAAGGACAAGAGGATAGCTGTCAAGATAATGTTTCATTCAGTGGACATACTGTACTCTATCATATTCCTGTGTATTACCGGTGTAGACACTAGAGACCCCTGAAGAACTGCAGAGAGAGTTCATAGCCCAGAAACATGGTGGCACTCATGGGGAAGCCTCGGATAGCGTTCACTGAGGCTCCGCGGAAGAAGACCTGAAGAGAGAGAGAGAGAGAAAATAATTACTAAATGTATAATTTAAAAAAAGGAATTCAATTAAACGTAACATCCTACTTTCATAACAGCCAACCAAAACAAATATCTAGCTGAAACCACATGGTTCAAGCCCATTCAAGCTCATTCAGGCCAAGTACCTATCTTGTCAATGATTGTCAGGTATTGATCAAATGTCCGTGCTCAGTCTCTGTCTGCCAAAAACACATTCGAACAAGATCATCAGTCTGGTCACTTGGAATTGGGGGGGGTGTGACACAACACTATTGGCTTTCTACTATTCTATTACGTCACAAACTGACCAAAACCTGTTTGAACTCCCCCTTAACCCAGGAACGACCTTGGTAGTTTGATCATAACTTTTTTTTTGTGGAACAGATCTTGTCTCGCCTTGTGACTTTTACAGGACATGTCGGGTTGAGTTCACCTGAGTTTAACTTTTAAATCAAATCAAATCAAATCAAATTGTATTGGTCACATGCGCCGAATACAACAGGTGCAGACATTACAGTGAAATGCTTACTTACAAGCCCTTAACCAACAGTGCATTTATTTTAAACAAAAAAAAGTAAAAATAAAACAACAACAAAAAAAAAGTGTTGAGAAAAAAAAGAGCAGAAGTAAAATAAAGTGACAGTAGGGAGGCTATATATACAGGGGGGTACCGGTGCAGAGTCAATGTGCGGTGGGCACCGGCTAGTCGAGGTAGTTGGGGTAATTTTAAACTGAAGGGACTAACGCTAACAGCTACTAGCACTGTCAGCAATTGTCTATGTTGCCACAAAGCTACACCAAAACCACACATATAGGCTACTGTATTACTTTCCAAATGAAATGTACTGATGAATCAATCTTTAAATTGCTACACTGTGGCTTGGTTTCCCGTACAAAGATTAGGCCTACGCATGGACAAAGAAGCATGCTCAACGAAGGATCTTCACTGAAAGCGCTGCTTAGTCCAGGTCTATGGGCTTAATCGGAGTACGGGGGGAAACAGGCCCAGTGTTCGTTTGCTCACATGTATCCCCTCTGTCTTGTAGCTCTGGACGATGCAGTGTACAATCCCTCTGTATTTCCTTGTGTGGAGGGCGTCCGCCTGTAGTCTGCTCTTCACCACGTCAGCTGGAGTAGCTGTGACCCACGAGATAGAACCTTGTAGACAGGAGAAGGTCAGAGGTCAGGAGACGTACATTAGCATGGAGCAACAGTAGAGATGATCTATGATGTTATAGAAGTCCTTGTAACAGGATTTTGGCTACAGTCAGGGCATGTTCAAGTCGGCAAAGCTTTATATGTAATAATAATAATAATAAATAATACATGAATCATTTGGTGGTAGAGAAGACTACAGTACTCGCAAATAAAGGTCACTACAGTTCAGAGTTTAGCTACCACAGAGGTACAACCAGTGTTGGGTACTTGTAACAGGGATTACGTAATCAGATTACATCAACCCAGATTACTTTTTCTATTTTTTTACGGATTACAGTTACATTCTTAAAAACAGCCAATTACATTTTTGGAAAACTTCATGTAATATCAAGATGTTTCTTCAAACACACTGAACTGGCAGGTTTTTTTTTTTAACTGTCCTGAGACACACTGCCAGGAAGTTACCTTTCAGTGGGAATGTAAGCTTTTTCCTTCTGTTCTAATGTATTCAAAATCTCAAAAATTGCCAAATGTCCTCTCCTTGTTGCTTTCCACACAATTTTGTTTTGTTTTAACCAAAAACATCAGACCCCCCTCTTACTGAGAACTACGGTAGCAAAGGGAGGGTAAACTACCAGAATTCTGTTATATTTCAAGAATTTTATGTAATCTATCACAAGATGTGGTCCTCTGTAGCTCAGCTGGTAGAGCACGGCGCTTGTAACGCCAAGGTAGTGGGTTCGATCCCCGGGACCACCCATACACAAAAAAAATGTATGCACACATGACTGTAAGTCGCTTTGGATAAAAGCGTCTGCTAAATGGCTTATTATTAAGATGGCCCTTTTGAGTACTTCATATCATCAGAGATGTTTGTAATAATCTCTAGCCCTCTGTGTGACCACATGTAATATAATATGAAATAATTAAATGAGATGATTTAAAAATTAAAAAAAACAGTGACAACACTGTAAAACATTATCCTGAAATATAAACCACCAACTTAATGAATACCATTGATGTTTAATAAAAGGGTTTCAACATGAAATATCCTTTACAGTGGCTTGCGAAAGTATTGGCATTTTTCCTATTTTGTTGCCTTACAACCTGGAGTTAACCTGGCCCTCTGTAGCGCAGTTGGTAGAGCGCAGTTGGTAGAGCATGGCGTTTGCAACGCCAGGGTTGTGGGTTCGATCCCCACGAGGGGGCCAGTATCATAGAAAATGTATGCACTCACTAACTGTAAGTCGCTCTGGATGAGAGCGTCTGGAAAATATGGATTTTTGGGGGGGTTTGTATCATTTGATTTACACAACATGCCGACCACTTTGAAGATGCAAAATATGTTTTATTGTGAAACAAACAAGAAATAAGACAAAAAAACTGAAAACTTGAGCGTGCATAACTATTCACCCCCCCCCCCCAAGGTCAATACTTTGTAGAGCCAACTTTTGCAGCAATTACAGCTGCAAGTCTCTTGGGGTATGTCTCTATAAACTTGGCACATCTAGCCACTGGGATGTTTGCCCATTCTTTAAGGCAAAACTGCTCCAGCTCCTTCAAGTTGGATGGGTTCCGCTGGTGTACAGCAATCTTTAAGTCATACCACAGATTCTCAATTGGATTGAGGTCTGGGCTTTGACTAGGCCATTCCAAGACATTTAAATGTTTCCCCTTAAACCACTCGAGTTTTGCTTTAGCAGTATGCTTAGGGTCATTGTCCTGCTGGAAGGTGAACCTCTGAAGACTGAAACAGGTTTCCATCAAGAATTTCCCTGTATTTAGCGCCATCCATCATTCCTTCAATTCTGACCAGTTTCCCAGTCCCTACCGATGAAACACATCCGCACAGCATGATGCTGCCATCACCATGCTTCACTGTGGGGATGGTGTTCTCGGGGTGATGAGAGGTGTTGGGTTTGCGCCAGACATAGCGTTTCCTTGATGGCCAAAAAGCTCAATTTTAGTCTCATCTGACCAGAGTACCTTCTTCTATATGTTTGGGGAGTCTCCCACATGCCTTTTGGCGAACACCAAACGTGTTTGCTTATTTTGTTCTTTAAGCAATGGCTTTTTTCTGGCCACTCTTCTGTAAAGCTCTGTGGAGTGTACGGCTTAAAGTGGTCCTATGGACAGATACTCCAATCTCCGCTGTAGAGCTTTGCAGCTCCTTCAGGGTTATCTTTGGTCTGTTTGTTGCCTCTCTGATTAATGCCCTCCTTGCCTGGTCCGTGAGTTTTGGTGGGCGGCCCTCTCTTGGCAGGTTTGTTGTGGTGCCATATTCTTTCCATTTTTTAATAATGGATTTAATGGTGCTCCGTGGGATGTTCAAAGTTTCAAATATTGTTTTATAACCCAACCCTGATCTGTACTTCTCCACAACTTTGTCCCTGTCCTGTTTGGAGAGCTCCTTGGTCTTCATGGTGCCGCTTGCTTGGTGGTGCCCCATGCTTAGTGGTGTTGCAGACTCTGGGGCCTTTCAGAACAGGTGTATATATACTGAGATCATGTGACAGGTCATGTGACACTTAGATTGCACACAGATGGACTTTATTTAACTAATTACGTGACTTCTGAAGGTAATTGGTTGCACCAGATCTTATTCAGGGGCTTCATAGCAAAGGGGGTGAATACATATTCACGCACCACTTTTCCGTTATTTATTTTTTGAATTTTTTGAAACAAGTAATTTTTTCCATTTCACTTCACCAATTTGGACTATTTTGTGTATGTCCATTAAAATCTATTTAAATTACAGGTTGTAATGCAACAAAATTGGAAAAAACGCCAAGGGGGATGAATACTTTTGCAAGGCACTGTATATATTTTTTCACACTCTTGTATTTATTTTACCATGTCACTATGTCTTTGTTGTCAATGTTTTGGGGCCAAACTGGTGGCAGGTTCTGAAACAAGTCAACAGTAGGAAGAGTTTTTAATTAGTTAAATAGTTAATTGAAATGAATGCCATTGTTGATTAGATTTTTGTTCCATTAATTAGGCTTGAACCATATGGTCTAAATTAAATCAACAACACCTTTCTCGAAGACTCAAACGGAAGCAAGTATTCATAAATAATCGTTCTCTTAAATTAAAGCCTATTCTTGTGGGAAGTTGCTATAATATGCTATTTAGCAGACGCTTTTATCCAAAGCGACTTACAGTCATGTGCGCATACATTTTTACGTATGGGTGGTCCCGGGGATCAAACCCACTACCCTGGCGTTACAAGCGCCATGCTCTACCAATTGAGCTACAGAGGACCACGAGTGCTATAGACCACCAAGTGCTAACAGTCATTATCTGGATAACGTGTGAAATACTTGATAATGTAGGTGATATCAACAGAGAAGTATATTTTCTGGGTGATTAAATATTGACTGGCTTTCATCAAGCTACCCACTCAAGAAAAAGCTTCAAACTGTAACTAGTGCCTGCAACCTGGTTCAGGTTATCAATCACCCTACCAGGGTAGTTACAAACAGCATAGGAATGAAATCATCAACATGTATTGAGCACATCTTTACTAATGCTGCAGAAATGTGCTTGAAAGCAGTATCCAGATCCATCTTATGTAGTGATCACAATTTAGTAGCCATCTCTAGGAAAACCAAAGTTCCAAAGGCTGGGCCTAATATAGTGTATAAGAGGTCATACAATAAGTTTTGTAGTGATCCCTATGTTGTTGATGTAAAGAATATGTGTTGGTCCGTGGTGTGTAATGAGGAGCAACCAGACACTGCACTTGACAGGTTTATGAAATTGCTTATCCCAGTTACTAATAACCATGCACCCATTAAGAAAATTACTGTAAAAACTGTTAAATCCCCGTGGATTGATGAGGAATTGAAACATTTTATGGTTGAGAGGGATGACGCACAAGGAATGGTAAATAGGTCTGGCTGCACAACCGATTGGAAAACGTACTGCAAATTGAGAACTCAGGTGACTAAACTGAATAAAAAGAAGAAGAAACTACACTATGAAACAAAGATAAATGACATAAAAGAATGATAGTAAAAATCTTTGGAGCGCCTTCAATTAAATTTGGGGAAAAATGGCAAACTCAGCGCCATCATTCATTGAATCAGATGGCTCATTCATCACAAAACCGACTGACATTGCCAACTACTTTCATAATTTTTTTCATTCACTGGTAAGATTAGCAAATTTAGGCATGACATGCCAGCAACAAATGCTGACACTACACATCCAAGTATATCTGACCAAATTATGAAAGACAAGCGTTGTAATTTTGAATTCCGTAAAGTGAGTGTGTGGAAGAGCTTAACAGTGATTGTTGTCTATCAACAATGACAAGCCACCGTGGTCTAGCAACTTGGATGGAAAATTACTGAGGATAATAGCGGACCATATTGCCACTCCTATTAGTTAATTACCAAAATTACTGAAGATTCCGGCAACCTTGGTAAACTACTGGTAGCTTTGCAACACTACTGAGAACTGAATCATCTGACATTTCATCAGGATCTCTGTGTCAAAAGGGAATGTTGTATTAGGCAATACAGTAACGTTGAAGGGCTCTGGCTAGTATACTTAGCCAGCTAGAAGGATGAAGTACGAAGCTAACGTGAAACGGAGCCGAACCTCAGCAGGTGCAAAAAATGGGCTACTAAATGATCATAATAACGTTGCTTTACAGAGAGAAGGCTACCGAGACAGACGTGGCGCTCAGTGGTGAGGCTGAGGCAGGCTGCAATGCATGCAGGAGGAAGCAGAGGAGACAGAGAGAGAGAGAGGGGACGTAAGCAGAGAGAGGTTAGTACAGTGGTTCCCAAACATGGGGTCGGGGCCCCATGAGGGGCTCCCTGAGAAAATCAGTACTAATGTTATCAGGAACTTTTTAAAAAGATGATATGTTTCAATATGAACATCTTCACATGGCCCATCATCCCTGTAGGCCGACATTAAAATACAACCACTGTATGTTTCAGTATGAACATCTCCACAGGACCCATCTTCCCTATAGGCCGACATTAAAATGCAATCAACATTCAAACAATACAGTTCTAAAAATGTCATAAAATGTCCTTGATATCGGTGGTTGTTCGTCTTATCATCTCCATCGATGGAGTTTTTACCACTACATCACTGATAATACAGAAACGTAAGTAATATTCTAATAATTATTGTGAATGTGATAATACGATCATCTGTGTGCTCCACTGATGTCTGTTTGTACGGAGCTTGATTAGTAATGCCTATGAATACAAATGTGAATGCTATGTATTTTGACAAAAGAGATACAGTATCTATGTAAAGAGTTGATGATTTTATGCAATTCATCATTGCAACTGACTGAACAGTCGCTGATGCTACGTGTCAGTGTGTATCATTTCTCATATTTCAGGGGTATAGCATTACAGCTGTATAGCTAATAGGCTAGGTGTTTATCGATGGACTGAGGTGAATGAACCTACAGCAGCCGAGGTCATAATGGCTGGGGTCATTCTTGCTGTTCTCCAAATAGCATTTTAAAGTTGTTTTAATTGTATAGAAATGCAGTCTACCCCCTTCCGGACCTCACTAAAACTCAAACCCTGGTTACGGCCCTGCTAGCAACGTCAGGATTGAGGGTTCGATTGACTTATGGGCCTAATAACCCTCAGCCAGTAGATTCTCTGGCCTGGCGGAGACCAAAACCAGCCCGCGGGTTCAACAGAACGCTCCTTTAGCTTTCTGTTTGCTTCCACCAAGACCAACTAGCAACAGTAACATCACCATTCATCCATAAACACCTTCCAGTTACCTGCCAGTCCTCCAGACAGCCATATAGAACAGGGATGAGGTGACGACCTCCCTTCGGGGGATAGCCAGCGACGGAACAACGCGTAGGGGATGAAGTACAGCGTGTACCCAGGGACGTCTCTCAGGACCATGGCCCCGGCCCCTCTGTAGAGCCCCTGGATCCCCTCCGTCTGCAGTGTGGAGCTGATACAGTGGATGGGCCCCCTGTAGGTCGGCTGGCCCTGGAGAGTCACGGAGCGCACAGCGATGTTACCGTTCCCGTTTCCGGTTGTCCCGGCAATGTTCAGGTTCTCTAAAATACACAAGGATACAAACAATAAAAGATGAGATTGTACTTGACTTTATTGACCGCTGAGGCAGAAAGAGGAGAGTTTGGATTAAGGTTCTTATGCGGAAGGAGGCTTTAACTACATACCAGAACAACAGGTGATGGTCAACATTTAACCCATGTATTTTATGATGCCCTATACCGTAAGATCCATGAGGCAACACACAAGGACGTGTGGTGCATCACCATATAAAAGGTGCAGCAATTTCCGTCTTCAAAACGGTGACTGGTGACTCATCACTGGTGTAGGACATTGACAGGTGATTATGACGCCTTTAGTTTATCAACCTCTGAGTGTGCTGGTTACGATCCATGGGCTGCATCATCTCAAACTAGCTCGTCTGAGTTGCTGTTGTGAAATATTAATGGCTGTTGAAAAACCTTATGGGGCACTGAACCTGAATAGGCAAATGATACGTTGTCTCTGGTTCGTTGAATTGTCAACCTATTCTGTTCTGTTCTACTCTAGACCTCTGAGTAAAGTCCCACTAAAATGAGCTGTCTAAACCCATGGGTACTGTAGGCACTGTCCCTTCTAGAATGGTCTGAAGGATAGTTATACTAAAGGAAATACCTTCTAGAATGGTCTGAAGGATAGTTATACTAAAGGAAATACCTTCTATAATGGTCTGAAGGATACTTATACTAAAGGAAATACCTTCTAGAATGGTCTGAAGGATAGTTATACTAAAGGAAATACCTTCTAGAATGGTCTGAAGGATAGTTACACTAAAGGAAATACCTGCTAGAATGGTCTGAAGGATAGTTATACTAAAGGAAATACCTTCTAGAATGGTCTGAAGGATAGTTACACTAAAGGAAATACCTGCTAGAATGGTCTGAAGGATAGTTATACTAAAGGAAATACCTGCTAGAATGGTCTGAAGGATAGTTATACTAAAGGAAATACCTGCTAGAATGGTCTGAAGGATAGTTATACTAAAGGAAATACCTGCTAGAATGGTCTGAAGGATAGTTATACTAAAGGAAATACCTGCTAGAATGGTCTGAAGGATAGTTACACTAAAGGAAATACCTGCTAGAATGGTCTGAAGGATAGTTATACTAAAGGAAATACCTGCTAGAATGGTCTGAAGGATAGTTATACTAAAGGAAATACCTGCTAGAATGGTCTGAAGGATAGTTATACTAAAGGAAATACCTGCTAGAATGGTCTGAAGGATAGTTATACTAAAGGAAATACCTGCTAGAATGGTCTGAAGGATAGTTATACTAAAGGAAATACCTGCTAGAATGGTCTGAAGGATAGTTATACTAAAGGAAATACCTGCTAGAATGGTCTGAAGGATAGTTATACTAAAGGAAATACCTGCTAGAATGGTCTGAAGGATAGTTACACTAAAGGAAATACCTTCTAGAATGGTCTGAAGGATAGTTATACTAAAGGAAATACCTTCTAGAATGGTCTGAAGGATAGTTATTATGACGCCTTTAGTTTATCAACCTCTGAGTGTGCTGGTTACGATCCATGGGCTTCATCATCTCAAACTAGCTCGTCTGAGTTGCTGTTGTGAAATATGAATGGCTGTTGAAAAACCTTATGGGGCACTGAACCTGAATAGGCAAATGATACGTTGTCTCTGGTTCGTTGAATTGTCAACCTATTCTGTTCTGTTCTACTCTAGACCTCTGAGTAAAGTCCCACTAAAATGAGCTGTCTAAACCCATGGGTACTGTAGGCACTGTCCCTTCTAGAATGGTCTGAAGGATAGTTATACTAAAGGAAATACCTTCTAGAATGGTCTGAAGGATAGTTATACTAAAGGAAATACCTTCTAGAATGGTCTGAAGGATAGTTATACTAAAGGAAATACCTGCTAGAATGGTCTGAAGGATAGTTATACTAAAGGAAATACCTTCTAGAATGGTCTGAAGGATAGTTATACTAAAGGAAATACCTTCTAGAATGGTCTGAAGGATAGTTATACTAAAGGAAATACCTTCTAGAATGGTCTGAAGGATAGTTATACTAAAGGAAATACCTTATAGAATGGTCTGAAGGATAGTTATACTAAAGGAAATACCTTATAGAATGGTCTGAAGGATAGTTACACTAAAGGAAATACCTTCTAGAATGGTCTGAAGGATAGTTATACTAAAGGAAATACCTTATAGAATGGTCTGAAGGATAGTTACACTAAAGGAAATACCTTCTAGAATGGTCTGAAGGATAGTTATACTAAAGGAAATACCTTCTAGAATGGTCTGAAGGATAGTTACACTAAAGGAAATACCTGCTAGAATGGTCTGAAGGATAGTTATACTAAAGGAAATACCTGCTAGAATGGTCTGAAGGATAGTTACACTAAAGGAAATACCTTCTAGAATGGTCTGAAGGATAGTTACACTAAAGGAAATACCTGCTAGAATGGTCTGAAGGATAGTTACACTAAAGGAAATACCTTCTAGAATGGTCTGAAGGATAGTTACACTAAAGGAAATACCTTCTAGAATGGTCTGAAGGATAGTTATACTAAAGGAAATACCTTCTAGAATGGTCTGAAGGATAGTTACACTAAAGGAAATACCTTCTAGAATGGTCTGAAGGATAGTTACACTAAAGGAAATACCTTCTAGAATGGTCTGAAGGATAGTTATACTAAAGGAAATGCCTTCTATAATGATCTGAAGGATAGTTACACTAAAGGAAATACCTTCTAGAATGGTCTGAAGGATAGTTACACTAAAGGAAATACCTGCTAGAATGGTCTGAAGGATAGTTACACTAAAGGAAATACCTTCTAGAATGGTCTGAAGGATAGTTACACTAAAGGAAATAGCTTCTAGAATGGTCTGAAGGATAGTTATACTAAAGGAAATACCTTCTAGAATGGTCTGAAGGATAGTTACACTAAAGGAAATACCTTCTAGAATGGTCTGAAGGATAGTTACACTAAAGGAAATACCTTCTAGAATGGTCTGAAGGATAGTTACACTAAAGGAAATACCTTCTAGAATGGTCTGAAGGATAGTTATACTAAAGGAAATACCTTCTAGAATGGTCTGAAGGATAGTTATACTAAAGGAAATACCTTCTAGAATGGTCTGAAGGATAGTTATACTAAAGGAAATACCTTCTAGAATGGTCTGAAGGATAGTTACACTAAAGGAAATACCTTCTAGAATGGTCTGAAGGATAGTTACACTAAAGGAAATACCTTCTAGAATGGTCTGAAGGATAGTTACACTAAAGGAAATACCTGCTAGAATGGTCTGAAGGATAGTTATACTAAAGGAAATACCTGCTAGAATGGTCTGAAGGATAGTTACACTAAAGGAAATACCTGCTAGAATGGTCTGAAGGATAGTTACACTAAAGGAAATACCTTCTAGAATGGTCTGAAGGATAGTTACACTAAAGGAAATACCTTCTAGAATGGTCTGAAGGATAGTTATACTAAAGGAAATACCTTCTAGAATGGTCTGAAGGATAGTTACACTAAAGGAAATACCTTCTAGAATGGTCTGAAGGATAGTTATACTAAAGGAAATACCTTCTAGAATGGTCTGAAGGATAGTTACACTAAAGGAAATACCTTCTAGAATGGTCTGAAGGATAGTTATACTAAAGGAAATACCTTCTAGAATGGTCTGAAGGATAGTTATACTAAAGGAAATACCTTCTAGAATGGTCTGAAGGATAGTTATACTAAAGGAAATACCTTCTAGAATGGTCTGAAGGATAGTTATACTAAAGGAAATACCTTCTAGAATGGTCTGAAGGATAGTTACACTAAAGGAAATACCTTCTAGAATGGTCTGAAGGATAGTTATACTAAAGGAAATACCTGCTAGAATGGTCTGAAGGATAGTTATACTAAAATAAATACATTCTAGAATGGTCTATAATGTTGTATTGGGCTTTAACTTTACCTGCTAAACAGGGCAGAGTCTGCAACTGCAGTCTGATCTTAACAAGGTCGACCGGAGCTCCGAGTCCCACTGACATCAGCCCAGTCAACATGCTGGCCAGGGTCAGGTCCAACATACCACATGGCTGCCTCCCATCACCATAGCGGAACTTGCTTATAACCCTCTGCGTGTTGTTGAAGAGCCCAAACACCACTGAGTTATACACAGTGATGCTGGCCAGGGGGAAGGAGAGACCCTTGAAGAAGCCAGCAACCTAGGTGGAAGAAAAATGTGACGTTTTATGCAACAGTGTGTTTAGCAGAAGGTCTGGGTCCCAGTATACCACATGGTCTTTGGCAGCTTTAAGGTTTATTTTTTCCCCCCTCCCAGAGCGCTCTCCACTTCTTTCCAGGTTGTTCTCCCTCCCAGCCCGGAGAGAGGCTACAGAGGGAATATTCACAGCAAGGCTCAAGGATATTGATAAAACAAAAGCACAGTTGCTTCAAAAGTCACATTTTTCTTTCCAGAACTGTCACAGCTAGGTCTACAGTATAATCTACAGATGAGTGTGTAAAATGAATATGATAATGAACTTTTACAGTAGTTGTCGAGGCTGACACTTAATGTCCAAGGCCTCTACAGTTCTTTAGGAAACTATACCAATGCCATGATGACAAATGGTTTATAATAATAAAAATATGCCATTTAGCAGACGCTTTTATCCAAAGCGACTTACAGTCATATATGTATACATTTTCTTTTGACGTATGGGTGGTCCCGGGGATCGAACCCACTACCCTGGTGTTACAAGCGCCATGCTCTACCAATTCAGCTACAGAGGACCACATGCCAAGAATTATCCCATGGCCTCCCATGGATTACTGTGGGTTCGATTCCCATTGGGATCCATACAATATGTCTATGCATGCATGACTGTAAGTAGCTTTGGATAAAAGTGTCTGCTAAACGGCCTGTATTACATTTAGACTACGAGAGCAGTGACATATCCACTTACAGTTTCCTTTCTGTAGATTTGGAGGACACAGTGGAGGGTGCTCCTGTATCCTTTCCCGGCTTGTAGACGAGTCTGTTGGGTAGAATCATAGAATGGGAAATGTTAAGAACTTCAACATTTCTACCTAAAACATTGGCCTACACAATCTACAACATGTAGGCTAGGTGATGTGATGCGTGGTAACTCGTTTTACTGTTACTGCAGGCCTATTGCCTACTAAATGGTAACTGTGTATGTGCAGATAAACTAATGTTGCATGTTTGGTAAAAACTCAAGGATTGACATTAAGGTGTGACCTATTGCCTAGAGCAAGTGAACTGAACAGTTGGACAAGTTGAGCCTGCTCTGAGGTCGCCCCCATTGGGCAGTTTTTATTTTATTTATTTTTTTATGTTTACGGACAACAACGAAACTGCAAGCATTGATCTGTCTGGTTCCCCTCCATTGTTTAAATGAAAGAGACATTTTATGGATTTTTTCCCCGATGGGCAAGTGCCTTTCAGACCTTAATGTAAATCCCTGATTTAAACCCGCAGGAGGCTGGTGGCACTTTAATTGAGGAGGACGGGCTCATGGTAATGGCTGGAGTGGAATTGGTGGAATGGTATCAAATACATCAAACACATGGTTTCCATGGTTTCCATGTGTTTGACGCCATTCCATTTGCTCCGTTCCAGACATTATTATGGGCTGTCCTCCTCTCAGCAGCCTCCACTGTTTAAACCTCATCGGACAGTTTCCTGGACACAGATTAATCCTATTCCTGGACTTAAACTCAAGATAAACAGAGAATCTCCATTGAAAATGCATTTTAGTCCAGGACTCGGCTTGATCAGTGTCTGGGAAACCAGTCCTTTCTGTGTTGAACTGTGTCCTCATATGTACCTTGACTGTGTCCAGCGGATGACCCACAATAACACTGGACGCTCCTATTGGAAAAACAGATGGAAACAACATTTAGAGGAGTGAGAAGGGAAGATAGGGGTGGGAGAGAGAAGAGAGAGGAGATAGAGGAGATAGAGTGTAAGAGAGTGGGGAGAGAGGAGAGAGAGAGAGAGAGAGAGAGAGAGAGAGAGAGAGAGAGAGAGAGCACACATTCAAATACCTATCAAAATTGGCTAAATCTAATTTAATGTGTCATTGAATCCCCCCCCCCCCAGTGCTATCTGGCCATAAATCGACAGTACACCATGGCAAAGAGACAGAGCTGCATTTCCTCACCAAATGTAAAAAATATAAAACAATGAGTGTCATTTCCCCAAATGTTAAACCCTTATTCAAGGTTTCAAGACCTCTCTGATGAGAATAGGCTACCCGTCCTGTTGGGGGAGGACGCGGAGAGCTGTGGGTTGGCAGCGCACTACATTGCTGCCTTCCATAAGATGAGGGACAGTGTCTGACAGACCAACCGACCTGCACATGTCCTCTATGCTTATTGTTATTGTTCAATCTATGGTTATTTTGACCCTTGGTTATTGTTGTTACTGATTGTCCCGTTGACAATCTTCATTATTATTGTTTTAATTATGTTCATATCGTAAATGTATCACTTAATCTCCAAAGTACGCGTTTGGCAATGTACATTGTTACATCATGCCAATAAAGTAAATTGAATTGAAAGAGAGTGAGATAGGGGGAGGGGGAGAGAGCGAGAGATAATAATAATATATAATGTTGTTTCAGTGGCACCCTGCCTAGAACATCCGACCCTTCTCGGACAATAGAACTACAGTACCACAGATTTCAGGGAAATACAGAGAGAACTGGGAGAATCATGTCCCGGCCAGACAGTCTCAGCAGCATTTTAAAACGCTACCACTGCTCTAGCTCTGCTTAGGGATCATTCTGACTCAACGTTTGCAAAAACAAACTTAGGCCGTTAATGTTCATAACTACAGTAGTCTGCCTATAGGCGAATAACGGGCGATGAAGAGTGAGACCACTTACAGCATTCCACATATTTCATTATGCAATGTGCAACTACTAAAGCCCCCTACTGGCCGTTTCAGGTAGCGCGCCTTGCAGAAGTAGAATATGTAAAAGGAAGAGTTTTTCTCAAACTAAATAGTCAAACATGTAGTACTGGTTATTTAATTATTAACTACCTGTTGATTGCATGTTAAATGTTGAGTGTTTGATCAAAATGATCAAATGTCAAGCTCTATGTGGGCAATTAGATTTGGAAAATCTGTGCATTGTTTAAACTTTGTTCCAATTATTCATTTTTTATTTCTAATCGAACATAGATTAGACATAGGCCTAAATAGCAAACATAGCAAATGTATTAAAATAAAAAACATACAAAAGTTTGTTTGTTTAACACACATGATGATAAACAAACAACAAAATCGATATGTTGTCCTCTGTAGCTCAATTGGTAGAGCGTGGCGCTTGAAACGCCAGGGTAGTGGGTTCGATCCCCGGGACCAACCATACGTAAAAATGTATGCACGTAAGTCGCTTTGGATAAAAGCGTCTGCTAAATGTCATGTTATATTATATATACGCAATAGTCCAACCACTCATCCAAACATAAAACGTGTTATTCTACAGCTAATTGACTAGTTGAAAAATAACGGACACTCACCTCCAATCCACCCTGCAAGGAAGTCATCTAAATGAAAACCATTCATTTTTGGATGCTCTTAATAACTTTTATTTTGTCACTGTCACCAGTTATCTTAATTGTCTGGAATTGAAAGTCGATGCAGACACGCGGGGTAGGCTATCTGAGAAACAAAGTAAAACTAAGTAACGTTCCTAGCATCTATGTAAACCTCTAGATAGGTGTAGGAGGGTCTGTAAACATATTAACGTTTGGAGGGATTGGGCGTCTCTAAACCAATCAGCATCTAGGATATCTGTTTAACACTTGCGGTCTCAAAACAATGGGCTGATTCGTTTTGCACGGCCCGGTACCCCAGTTTAGTAGAGATTTCAAGTCAGGACAAATGGGATGGCCTAAAATGTGCATTCGCTGCTCAAACGGGGCACCGGGCCATGCAAAACAAACTTGCCCAGTTACTTGCCCTGCAGTCATTCAAGCGGTCCTAAATTGTTTGTGCACAATGTGCAGTTGGGAATAAAAAACGTCATAAATACTGTAAACCAAGAGGAATGTGGATGTAAACAAAATATAAGCTTCATTGGCCACTTACATAATTAGCCACATGGAAGGAGACTGATGTATAAAGCCAGCATTTTAGTACAAATGCATAATGGACATGTGGTCTTGGCTATATCATATCACAAAACATTTACTTTATCAACTTATTTGGGCAAAACAAATAAACTCCATAAACGTTGTGCAGCATAGCTTTTCTCTTATTTTTTTAGTCGTTAATAAATTATTTTCCTATTTAATAGGCTATAGGGACGCCAGGTAGCTTAGTGGTTAAGAGCGTTGTGCCAGTAACCAAAAAGGTCGCTGGTTCTAATCCCCGAGCCGACCAGGTGAAAAATCTGTCGATGTGCCCTTGAGCAAGGCACTTAACCCTAATTGCTCCTGTAAATCGCTCTGGATAAGAGTGTCTGCTAAATGACGTAAATGGAAATATACCAAACTAACCATATATATTGTGAAAGAGGAGATAACAAGGTTTTAGACACACCCTAGAAGTATTGCCTAGAAAAACACACAGATAGCACTCGAAGATAAGAAACCATTGCACTGCATGATGGAAAATTACAAGCAAAACATGGTGCCAGAAGTGGGACAGACACTTTTTCTGTTTGCTTGCACCTCTGGACCTCAAGACTCATTCAGAAAAACCCAATTACTATAAAAACCTAAACTAGCATGTGCATTTAGTGAAAGTATTCATACCCCTTGACTCATTCAATTTTTTTTGTGTTACAACCTGAATAAAAAATTATATATATATATATATTTCACCCATCTACACACAATACTCCATAATGACAAAGTGAAAACATGTTTTTAGACATTTTTGCAAATGTATTGAAAATAAAATACAAAATATCTAATTGACATAAGTATTCACACCCCGGAGTCAAGTCTTTGCACACCTGGGTTGTACAATACTTGCACATTATTCTTAAAAAAATTATTAAAGCTCTGTCCAGTTGGTTGTTGATCATTGCTAGACAGCCATTTTCAAGTCTTGCCAAATATTTTGAAGCAGATTTAAGTAAAAACTGTAACTAGGCCACTCAGGAACATTCAACGTCGTCTTGGTAAGCAACTTCAGTGTACACCCAACTAGTACCGGGTCGGACCCTGATGGGGTTCTGTGCAGGCTATAATAGTGATTGTGAACGTTTACACAGACTTGAGACCCTGATCTGAACATTAATGCTTTCTATGATTACATTAGAGGACATGTGTTGTTACAGTAACCTCATTGTGATCATGGATGTGTTACTCATTTTAAGGTTGAATTTTACATTAGTTTGTGAGATGGCCTTAACATTAGGCTATCTACTGTCTTAGAAAAGTAATATTGAATTGTTCTTGGTTAAACTGCTTGCAAATCTACTGCTTGGATAGTTCCATCCGAGCCACTGGCTTAATCCTATTCTTTAACTTTTATTTTTGGATGAGATGGAGACGTGAATCCAACATATAATTTGTTAACAAACTGGAATTAAAGCCAGACTCAGTACGTTAAATAACCTGTAGAGGGTTGATAGGCTATTTACCCTATTGCAAATCTGATATTGAATTGTGTTTGGTCGTGAATGCAAGCAAATATCAACTTTTGAGGGAGACGTATCTTCGGCTTGGATATTTCCATTGGTGCCACCTGAGTCTGGCTTTAATTCCGGTTTGTCTACAAATTAATAATTGATATGTTGATTTGATCATATTCTTTAACTTTTATTTTTGGTTGAGATAGAGACATGAATACAACATTAACATATTAAATATAACTTGTAGATTCCATTTGAAATCAACCAAAGCTTGAAACCCTAGGCCTACAGTTGAAGTCAGAAGTTTCCATACACTTAGGTTGGAGTCATTAAAACTCGTTTTTCAACCACTTCACAAATGTCTTGTTAACAAACTATAGTTTTTGCAAGTCGGTTAGGACATCTACTTTGTGCAAGTAATTTTTCCAACAATTGTTTACAGACAGATTATTTCACTTATAATTCACTGTATCACAATTCCAGTGGGTCAGAAGTTTACATACACTAAGTTGACTGTGCCTTTAAACAGTTTGGAAAATGCCAGAAAATGATGTCATGGCTTTAGAAGCTTCTGATAGGCTAATTGACATAATTTGAGTCAATTGGAGGTGTACCTGTGGATGTATTTCAAGGCCTACCTTCAAATTCAGTGCCTCTTTGCTTGACATCATGGGAAAATAAAAAGAAATCAGCCGAGACCTCAGAAAAATATTTGTAGACCTCCACAAGTCTGGTTCATCCTTGGGAGCAATTTCCAAACGCCTGAAGGTACCACGTTCATCTGTACAAACAATAGTACGCAAGTATAAACACCATGGGACCACGCAGCCGTCATACCGCTCAGGAAGGAGACGCATTCTGTCTCCTAGAGATGAACGTACTTTGGTGCGAAAAGTGCAAATATATCCCATAACAACAGCAAAGGAACTTCTGAAGATGCTGGAGGAAACAGGTACAAAGGTATCTATATCCACAGTAAAACGAGTCCTATATCGACATAACCTGAAAGGCCGCTCAGCAAGGAAGAAGCCACTGCTCCAAAACCGCCATAAAAAAGCCAGACTACGGTTTGCAACTGCACATGGGGACAAAGATCGTACTTTTTGGAGAAATATTCTCTGGTCTGATGAAACAAAAATGGAACTGTTTGGTCATAATGACCATCGTTATGTTTGGAGGAAAAAGGGGGGGCTTGCAAGCCGAAGAACACCATCCCAACCATGAAGAACGGGGGTGGCAGCATCATGCTGTGGGGGTGCTTTGCTGCAGAAGGGACTGGTGCACTTCACAAAATAGATGGCATCATGAGGAAGGAAAATTATTTGGATTTATTGAAGCAACATCTCAAGACATCAGTCAGGAAGTTAAAGCTTGGTCACAAATGGGTCTTCCAAATGGACAATGACCCCAAGCATACTTCCAAAGTTGTGGCAAAATGGCTTAAGGACAACAAAGTCAAGGTATTGGAGTGGCCATCACAAAGCCCTGACCTCAATCCTATAGAAAATGTGTGGGCAGAACTGAAAAAGCGTGTGCGAGCAAGGAGGCCTACAAACCTGACTCAATTACACCAGCTCTGTCAGGAGGAATGGGCCAAAATTCACCCAACTTATTGTGGGAAGCTTGTGGAAGGCTACCCAAAACATTTGACCCAAGTTAAACAATTTAAAGGCAATGCTACCAAATACTAATTGAGTGTATGTAAACTTCTGACTCACTGGGAATGTGATGAAAGAAAGAAAAGCTGAAATAAATGATTTTCTCTACTATTATTCAGACATTTCATATTCTTAAAATACAGTGGTGATCCTAACTGACCTAAGACAGGGAATTTGCACTAGGATTAAATGTCAGGAATTGTGAAAAAATGTATTTGGCTAAGCTGTATGTAAACTTCCGACTTCAACTGTAAATATATTGTCTGTTTTTAGTTGAATCCTGGGTTGAACTGAAACAATAGCTGTTGATTACTTCCATAATGTTATATAGGCCTAAACAGTATCATTGATGATATATTGATAAAGTATGGTTACATTTCATTTGCTCTGTTGAACCTACCCTTTGGAATAACTTTGATAACAACAGTGAATCTAATAAGTGGAGATTTCTCAATCATTCTCACTATAGCACATTGGATATAATAGTCAGAGAAATATATCAAAGCTGGGCTTGGTTAACACCCTGGATGGGAGACCGAAGGAGGCGCTGCTCAGACTGTTTTTCTTCTGATAGTGGATATAACGTTGAAGATCTGATGTTGTTTTAAAAGTATACATTAAATATATTTCATACAAGGTTTGTCTATGTAGAAAATTGCTTACCATGATGACAAACCTGTGGTTTAAATTTTACCCTCAAAACAACAGTTGATTACTTTTTTTTCTCCAAATCCAATGTATTTTCCACGTAGATTCCACATCACAATACACTGAGAAATTACATTGAAAAAAATGTGGATTCAACCAGTTTGTGCCCAGTGGGGTGGGGTTACTTTTCACAGACGTTTACAGACCTCAGTTAAAAGCACATGGTGGGTATAAGATGGCATAGCTGATGCACAAGTCGTGCCCAGGCATCATATGTATTTTGGCCATGTTTCTCATGCCCGTCTACCTACATACTTACAAATAGTGAATAAGGAACCCATCACTAGCTTTTCTTAGGGATAGTGTATGGTTATTTTACCAATATATTTTACAATTATTTAATAAGTGAATTAATTAATGAATGATTTAATGAATGAATTAATGTGCTTTTAAATCCTTAGTACTCCGTCTGTAGCCTAAACTAGCTGACTGTCTGAAAGGCAGTTTAAGGACACATGGTAAATGTTTTATTGTCACGCACACCAGATAGGTGCAGTGAAATGTGATCAGCCTTGAAACATTTAGACTTTTCTGTGAACAGGGTGCCAAAGTGTTGGTCTGACTGCCTTTTCTGGAGGAAATAAGACACTTGGAGTCAAAGGAGCGGTGAAAACAGTGTTGTTTTACATTTAATAAACATACATATGTAGGATCTTAATTTGATCACTCTTTTGTTGCTGAGAATTTTCCTGCACGGCAGGAAATGCAAACTTGTAGTGTGTTCAAGGTTTAAAAAGGCTTCTAAAGTTTGTAATTTACACTTTAAAATGTCAGACTTGATTTGTTGTAACGAAAAAGAAAATAAATCCCTATACAAAATATTAATGAATTATAATACACATAATAATTCACATTTGCTGTTGTTGCAGGATTCTTTTCATGCTGTAGCAAACTGGCTGAATATAAGATCCTACATCTGTAAGCAAATCTCTCAGAAAGTTCAAAGATAAACAAAAAGTAGCTCTAGATCACTAGTTCTCTCATTTATGCAGACATCAGCATAAATATCATAAACATCATGAAAGACTTTATGTTTTCCTGTTGTATTTTTTGCAATTTGTCATGTCTTTACTAATAGCTCATTCTGTTCTTTGGAAAGTCTTGGATTAATCTTTTATGATTTACTTCCTTCCACTAGAGGGCAGGAGAGTTCAGCGTTTGTAGATAGAGGACCTCTTTCCATTAATTCAGACCTTTGTTCTTGGTTAAAGACTTCTCAACGTCACAATTTAAATTATGGCCAGCCTTTACCCACTGGCTATGGATTTATGTCACGGACCATGTGATTCCAATAGAATTCCTTGAGGGACAGATTAGACCAGAGGTCAAATAGCCTATGCTATGAGGAATAAATACATATTTCATTCTTAGAAAAAAAAAATCAGTTTAGCCAATAGGCTATGCTATTTCCTTATGTATTGATATTGTTTCTTATACATATCATAATGTAAAAAAACAACAACCATACATTAGGAGTTAGCATAACCTATTGGCTAAAGAGATTTGTGATTGCAACCTAGCTGGTTTGTAAAAGTATAACAATTAACACAAAGAATTTCCCCGAGGAGCATTGTGCTATAACTAGGGCCCTGTGTTTTGGTTAATCATTTCACATGACCTTTATTTACATTTTAAGCCTTTTCCAGAAATGAGAATTAGACCAAAAATAAAAGTAATTGTCTGAGGACAGTGCTGGACCATCTGGCATGAAAATAAAAGGGGACAGTTTGATGTAAAGCTTTAAATAAAGGTTAAAATCCAGGTCGTGTGACATGATTAACCAAAACACAGGGCCCTAGTCTAGTTTATTACCCTCTGAGCTCTATAACCTCCTCATAAGTAATATTATATTGTTGGGGTATTCCTTGGTCAAAGATGTTTATTGTGCACATTCACAATGCACGTCAAATCAAAAGAGACGAGAGAGAAGCGCTCAGATTTCAGATTCAGATTTCATTGAAGAATTACACATTGTCCTGGTTGAAGAAGGGATCCACAGTGTGGACGCATCCCAAATGACACCCACACCATGTATAATGTGCTACTTTTGACCAGAGCCCCGTGGACCAAGTGGTCAAAAGTAGTAGACTATATATAGGGAAAAGGGTGCCATTTGGATAATCAAAGACTATATGTTTTCCTTCTGTATTTTTTTAAATGTTCAGGTCTAGACTCGTCACTCATTCTGTTCTATGGAAAGTCTTAGAGAAATCTTTTATGATTCATTTCCTTCCACTAGGGGGCAGGATACGTCAATGTTTGGATATAGAGGACTCTGCCATTAGTTCAATCTTTGTTCTTCGTGAAGACTTCTCAAAGTCACAGGTTGGTGTCCACTTGCAGGTCCCCCAGATAGCATATGAACACATCATAAGCCATGATTTTTGACCAGGGAATACCCCCACAGTATCATATTACTTATGAGGAGGTTGCAGAGCTCAGATGGTAATAAACTAGACTAGGGCCCTGTGTTTTGGTTAATCATGTGACATGACCTGGATTTTAACCTTTATTTAAAGCTTTTTCATCAAACGGTCCCCTCTTCTTTTTATGTCAGATGTTACAGCTTAAATATATATATATATATATATATATATATATATATATATATATATATATATATATATATATATATTTTTTTTTTTTTTATCTCAGCCTCATGGCAAAATGTGTAAAATAGCATGAGATTAGCTACACTACCAGCTTGTCGAACATCTCATTCCAAAATCATGGGCATTAATATGGAGTTGGTCCCCCCCTTTGCTGCAATAACAGCCTCCATCCACTCTTCTGGGAAGGCTTTCCACTAGATGTTGGAACATTGCTGCGGGGACTTGCTTCCATTCAGCCACAAGAGCATTAGTGAGGTTGGGCACTGATGTTGGGCGATTAGGCCAGGCTCGCAGTCAGTGATCCAATTCATCCCAAAGGTGTTCCATGGGGTTGAGGTCAGGGCTCTGTGCAGGCCAGGCAAGTTCTTCCACACAGATCTCGACAAACCATTTCTGTATGGACCTCGCTTTGTGCACGGGGGCATTGTCATGCTGAAACAGGAAAGGGCTTTCCCCAAACTGTTGCCACAAAGTTGGAAGCAGAGAATCGTCTAGAATGTCATTGTATGCTGTAGCATTAAGATTTCTCTTCACTGGAACTAAGGGGCCCGAACCATGAAAAACAGACGATTTTTACACGCTTCAGCACTCTGCGGTCCCGTTCTATGAGCTTGTGTGGCCTACCACTTCGCGGCTGAGCCGTTGTTGCTCCTAGACGTTTCCACTTCACAATAACACTTACAGTTGACCGGGGCATCTCTAGCAGGGCAGAAATGTGATGAACTGACTTGTTGGAAAGGTGGCATCCTATGACGGTGCCACGTTGAAAGTCACTGAGCTCTTCAGTACTGGCCATTCTAATGCCAATGTTTGTCTATCGAGATTGCATGGCTGTGTGCTTGATTTTATACACCTGTCAGAAACAGGTCTGGCTGAAATAGCAGAATCCACTAATTTGAAAGGGTGTCCACATACTTTTGTATAAAACTGGGACCTTGTGGGGGCCCCACGAAACTGAGGTACACCACTGCATATAGGAAGTAGCGTAAGGTACAGTGGGGAGAACAAGTATTTGATACACTGCCGATTTTGCAGGTTTTCCTACTTACAAAGCATGTAGAGGTCTGTCATTTTTAACATAGGTACACTTCAACTGTGAGAGACGGAATCTAAAATCCAGAAAATCACATTGTATGATTTTTAAGTAATTAATTTGCATTTTATTGCATGACATAAGTATTTGATACATCAGAAAAGCAGAACTTAATATTTGGTACAGAAACATTTGTTTGCAATTACAGAGATCATACGTTTCCTGTAGGTCTTGACCAGGTTTGCACACACTGCAGCAGGGATTTTGGCCCACTCCTCCACACAGACCTTCTCCAGATCCTTCAGGTTTCGGGGCTGTCGCTGGGCAATACAGACTTTCAGCTCCCTCCAAAGATTTTCTATTGGGTTCAGGTCTGGAGACTGGCTAGGCCACTCCAGGACCTTGAGATGCTTCTTACGGAGCCACTCCTTAGTTGCCCTGGCTGTGTGTTTCGGGTCGTTGTCATGCTGGAAGACCCAGCCATGACCCATCTTCAATGCTCTTACTGAGGGAAGGAGGTTGTTGGCCAAGATCTCGCGATACATGGCCCCATCCATCCTCCCCTCAATACGGTGCAGTCGTCCTGTCCCCTTTGCAGAAAAGCATCCCCAAAGAATGATGTTTCTACCTCCATGCTTCACGGTTGGGATGGTGTTCTTGGTGTTGTACTCATCCTTCTTCTTCCTCCAAACACGGCGAGTGGAGTTTAGACCAAAAAGCTATATTTTTGTCTCATCAGACCACATGACCTTCTCCCATTCCTCCTCTGGATCATCCAGATGGTCATTGGCAAACTTCAGATGGGCCTGGACATGCGCTGGCTTGAGCAGGGGGACCTTGCGTGCGCTGCAGGATTTTAATCCATGACGGCATAGTGTGTTACTAATGGTTTTCTTTGAGACTGTGGTCCCAGCTCTCTTCAGGTCATTGACCAGGTCCTGCTGTGTAGTTCTGGGCTGATCCCTCACCTTCCTCATGATCATTGATGCCCCACGAGGTGAGATCTTGCATGGAGCCCCAGACCGAGGGTGATTGACCGTCATCTTGAACTTCTTCCATTTTCTAATAATTGCGCCAACAGTTGTTGCCTTCTCACCAAGCTGCTTGCCTATTGTCCTGTAGCCCATCCCAGCCTTGTGCAGGTCTACAATTTTATCCCTGATGTCCTTACACAGCTCTCTGGTCTTGGCCATTGTGGAGAGGTTGGAGTCTGTTTGATTGAGTGTGTGGACAGGTGTCTTTTATACAGGTAACGAGTTCAAACAGGTGCAATTAATACAGGTAATAAGTGGAGAACAGGAGGGCTTCTTAAAGAAAAACTAACAGGTCTGTGAGAGCCGGAATTCTTACTGGTTGGTAGGTGATCAAATACTTATGTCATGCAATAAAATGCAAATTAATTACTTAAAAATCATACAATGTGATTTTCTGGATTTTTGTTTTAGATTCCGTCTCTCACAGTTGAAGTGTACCTATGATAAAAATTACAGACCTCTACATGCTTTGTAAGTAGGAAAACCTGCAAAATCGGCAGTGTATCAAATACTTGTTCTCCCCACTGTAGCTGTATAATAACTCCACTGTGCATATTGTATTATTGGATGGAACAGACAACTACTACCATAACATGATGAAAATATGTGCCTACGTTGTTATGGTAACAGACGATCAGACACGGTCATATTGATTGGTTGTACTGCACGTGTATGGTAAAGGAATCTCAGTTCAGGCTGTGACAAGAGAAGCTCTGTGGTGATTGTGGAAACATTTATATTGTTTACTGTAAAAATAGATTGTTTTTGAGGAGAAAAAGTACAATGTCCAAAACCACTGAAAATGGAAAATGTTTCAATAACAACAATACCTCAAGGGTAAAATAGTTTAGCCAGTTAATTATTTAATCAATAAGACATCCAGGGAGAATGAGTTTAGCCAGTACTTTAATTGTTAAAGTAATTTCTTATGTTTTATTTATTTTTCACACCAGATACAAACATACGCATACGAACACCAACTTACAGACACACACAAACAACGACTACATCTCCTCTAACCAGACCTCCATGTTCACACCTCCATCCCTAGTACCTCCATCATGTTCACACCTCCATCCCTAGTACCTCCATCATGTTCACACCTCCATCCCTAGTGTCTCCATGTTCACACCTCCATCCCTAGTACCTCCATCATGTTCACACCCCCATCCCTAGTGTCTGCATGTTCACACCTCCATCCCTAGTACCTCCATCATGTTCACACCTCCATCCCTAGTGTCTCCATGTTCACACCCCCATCCCTAGTACCTCCATCATGTTCACACCTCCATCCCTAGTGTCTCCATGTTCACACCTCCATCCCTAGTACCTCCATCATGTTCACACCTCCATCCCTAGTGTCTCCATGTTCACACCTCCATCCCTAGTGTCTGCATGTTCACACCTCCATCCCTAGTGTCTGCATGTTCACACCTCCATCCCTAGTGTCTCCATGTTCACACCTCCATCCCTAGTGTCTCCATGTTCACACCTCCATCCCTAGTGTCTCCATGTTCACACCTCCATCCCTAGTACCTCCATCATGTTCACACCTCCATCCCTAGTACCTGCATGTTCACACCTCCATCCCTAGTGTCTGCATGTTCACACCTCCATCCCTAGTACCTCCATGTTCACACCTCCATCCCTAGTGTCTGCATGTTCACACCTCCATCCCTAGTACCTCCATGTTCACACCTCCATCCCTAGTGTCTCCATGTTCACACCTCCATCCCTAGTACCTCCATGTTCACACCTCCATCCCTAGTGTCTCCATGTTCACACCTCCATGCCTAGTGTCTCCATCATGTTCACACCTCCATCCCTAGTACCTGCATGTTCACACCTCCATCCCTAGTGTCTCCATGTTCACACCTCCATCCCTAGTGTCTGCATGTTCACACCTCCATCCCTAGTGTCTCCATGTTCACACCTCCATCCCTAGTGTCTCCATGTTCACACCTCCATCCCTAGTACCTCCATGTTCACACCCCCATCCCTAGTGTCTGCATGTTCTCACCTCCATCCCTAGTACCTCCATGTTCACACCTCCATCCCTAGTGTCTCCATGTTCACACCTCCATCCCTAGTACCTCCATCATGTTCACACCTCCATCCCTAGTGTCTGCATGTTCTCACCTCCATCCCTAGTACCTCCATGTTCACACCTCCATCCCTAGTGTCTCCATGTTCACACCTCCATCCCTAGTACCTCCATCATGTTCACACCTCCATCCCTAGTGTCTCCATGTTCACACCTCCATCCCTAGTACCTCCATCATGTTCACACCTCCATCCCTAGTGTCTCCATGTTCACACCTCTATCCCTAGTACCTCCATCATGTTCACACCTCCATCCCTAGTGTCTCCATGTTCACACCTCCATCCCTAGTACCTCCATCATGTTCACACCTCCATCCCTAGTGTCTCCATGTTCACACCTCCATCCCTAGTACCTCCATCATGTTCACACCTCCATCCCTAGTGTCTCCATGTTCACACCTCCATCCCTAGTGTCTCCATGTTCACACCTCCATCCCTTGTACCTCCATCATGTTCACACCTCCATCCCTAGTGCCTCCATCATGTTCACACCTCCATCCCTAGTGTCTCCATGTTCACACCTCTATCCCTAGTACCTCCATCATGTTCACACCTCCATCCCTAGTGTCTGCATGTTCACACCTCCATCCCTAGTGTCTCCATGTTCACACCTCCATCCCTTGTACCTCCATCATGTTCACACCTCCATCCCTAGTGCCTCCATCATGTTCACACCTCCATCCCTAGTGTCTCCATGTTCACACCTCTATCCCTAGTACCTCCATCATGTTCACACCTCCATCCCTAGTGTCTCCATGTTCACACCTCCATCCCTAGTACCTCCATCATGTTCACACCTCCAGCCCTAGTGTCTCCATGTTCACACCTCCATCCCTAGTGTCTCCATGTTCACACCTCCATCCCTAGTACCTCCATCATGTTCACACCTCCATCCCTAGTACCTCCATCATGTTCACACCTCCATCCCTAGTGTCTCCATGTTCACACCTCCATCCCTAGTACCTCCATCATGTTCACACCTCCATCCCTAGTGTCTCCATGTTCACACCTCCATCCCTAGTACCTCCATCATGTTCACACCTCCATCCCTAGTGTCTCCATGTTCACACCTCCATCCCTAGTGTCTCCATGTTCACACCTCCATCCCTACTGTCTCCATGTTCACACCTCCATCCCTAGTACCTCCATCATGTTCACACCTCCATCCCTAGTGTCTCCATGTTCACACCCCCATCCCTAGTGTCTCCATGTTCACACCTCCATCCCTAGTACCTCCATCATGTTCACACCTCCATCCCTAGTGTCTCCATGTTCACACCTCCATCCCTAGTACCTCCATCATGTTCACACCTCCATCCCTAGTGTCTCCATGTTCACACCTCCATCCCTAGTGTCTGCATGTTCACACCTCCATCCCTAGTACCTCCATGTTCACACCTCCATCCCTAGTGTCTGCATGTTCACACCTCCATCCCTAGTGTCTGCATGTTCACACCTCCATCCCTAGTGTCTCCATGTTCACACCTCCATCCCTAGTACCTCCATGTTCACACCTCCATCCCTAGTGTCTCCATGTTCACACCTCCATCCCTAGTGTCTCCATGTTCACACCTCCATCCCTAGTACCTCCATCATGTTCACACCTCCATCCCTAGTGTCTCCATGTTCACACCTCCATCCCTAGTACCTCCATCATGTTCACACCTCCATCCCTAGTGTCTCCATGTTCACACCTCCATCCCTAGTACCTCCATCATGTTCACACCTCCATCCCTAGTGTCTCCATGTTCACACCTCCATCCCTAGTACCTCCATCATGTTCACACCTCCATCCCTAGTGTCTCCATGTTCACACCCCCATCCCTAGTGTCTCCATGTTCACACCTCCATCCCTAGTGCCTGCATGTTCACACCTCCATCCCTAGTACCTCCATCATGTTCACACCTCCATCCCTAGTGTCTGCATGTTCACACCTCCATCCCTAGTGTCTCCATGTTCACACCTCCATCCCTAGTGCCTCCATCATGTTCACACCTCCATCCCTAGTACCTCCATTGTGTTCACACCTCCATCCCTAGTGTCTGCATGTTCACACCTCCATCCCTAGTGTCTGCATGTTCACACCTCCATCCCTAGTGTCTGCATGTTCACACCTCCATCCCTAGTGTCTGCATGTTCACACCTCCATCCCTAGTACCTCCATGTTCACACCTCCATCCCTAGTGTCTGCATGTTCACACCTCCATCCCTAGTACCTCCATGTTCACACCCCCATCCCTAGTGTCTCCATGTTCACACCTCCATCCCTAGTGTCTCCATGTTCACACCTCCATCCCTAGTACCTCCATCATGTTCACACCTCCATCCCTAGTGTCTCCATGTTCACACCTCCATCCCTAGTACCTCCATCATGTTCACACCTCCATCCCTAGTGTCTGCATGTTCACACCTCCATGCCTAGTACCTCCATCATGTTCACACCTCCATCCCTAGTACCTACATGTTCACACCTCCATCCCTAGTGCCTGCATGTTCACACCTCCATCCCTAGTACCTCCATCATGTTCACACCTCCATCCCTAGTGTCTCCATGTTCACACCTCCATCCCTAGTGTCTCCATGTTCACACCTCCATCCCTACTGTCTCCATGTTCACACCTCCATCCCTAGTGTCTCCATCATGTTCACACCTCCATCCCTAGTACCTCCATCATGTTCACACCTCCATCCCTAGTGTCTCCATGTTCACACTTCCATCCCTAGTGCCTCCATCATGTTCACACCTCCATCCCTAGTGTCTCCATGTTCACACCTCTATCCCTAGTACCTCCATCATGTTCACACCTCCATCCCTAGTGTCTCCATGTTCACACCTCCATCCCTAGTACCTCCATCATGTTCACACCTCCAGCCCTAGTGTCTCCATGTTCACACCTCCATCCCTAGTGTCTCCATGTTCACACCTCCATCCCTAGTACCTCCATCATGTTCACACCTCCAGCCCTAGTGTCTCCATGTTCACACCTCCATCCCTAGTGTCTCCATGTTCACACCTCCATCCCTAGTACCTCCATCATGTTCACACCTCCATCCCTAGTGTCTCCATGTTCACACCTCCATCCCTAGTGTCTCCATGTTCACACCTCCATCCCTAGTACCTCCATCATGTTCACACCTCCAGCCCTAGTGTCTCCATGTTCACACCTCCATCCCTAGTGTCTCCATGTTCACACCTCCATCCCTAGTACCTCCATCATGTTCACACCTCCATCCCTAGTACCTCCATGTTCACACCTCCATCCCTAGTGTCTCCATGTTCACACCTCCATCCCTAGTGCCTCCATCATGTTCACACCTCCATCCCTAGTACCTCCATCATGTTCACACCTCCATCCCTAGTACCTCCATCATGTTCACACCTCCATCCCTAGTGCCTGCATGTTCACACCTCCATCCCTAGTACCTCCATCATGTTCACACCTCCATCCCTAGTGTCTCCATGTTCACACCTCCATCCCTAGTGTCTGCATGTTCACACCTCCATCCCTAGTACCTCCATCATGTTCACACCTCCATCCCTAGTGTGTCCATGTTCACACCCCCATCCCTAGTGTCTCCATGTTCACACCTCCATCCCTAGTGTCTGCATGTTCACACCTCCATCCCTAGTGTCTGCATGTTCACACCTCCATCCCTAGTGTCTGCATGTTCACACCTCCATCCCTAGTGTCTGCATGTTCACACCTCCATCCCTAGTACCTCCATGTTCACACCTCCATCCCTAGTGTCTGCATGTTCACACCTCCATCCCTAGTACCTCCATGTTCACACCTCCATCCCTAGTGTCTGCATGTTCACACCTCCATCCCTAGTACCTCCATCATGTTCACACCCCCATCCCTAGTGTCTCCATGTTCACACCTCCATCCCTAGTGTCTCCATGTTCACACCTCCATCCCTAGTACCTCCATCATGTTCACACCTCCATCCCTAGTGTCTCCATGTTCACACCTCCATCCCTAGTACCTCCATCATGTTCACACCTCCATCCCTAGTGTCTGCATGTTCACACCTCCATGCCTAGTACCTCCATCATGTTCACACCTCCATCCCTAGTACCTACATGTTCACACCTCCACCCCTAGTGCCTCCATCATGTTCACACCTCCATCCCTAGTGTCTCCATGTTCACACCTCCATCCCTAGTACCTCCATCATGTTCACACCTCCATCCCTAGTGTCTCCATGTTCACACCTCCATCCCTACTGTCTCCATGTTCACACCTCCATCCCTAGTACCTCCATGTTCACACCCCCATCCCTAGTGTCTCCATGTTCACACCTCCATCCCTAGTACCTCCATCATGTTCACACCTCCATCCCTAGTGTCTCCATGTTCACACCTCCATCCCTAGTGTCTCCATGTTCACACCTCCATCCCTAGTACCTCCATCATGTTCACACCTCCATCCCTAGTACCTCCATGTTCACACCTCCATCCCTAGTACCTCCATGTTCACACCTCCATCCCTAGTGTCTGCATGTTCACACCTCCATCCCTAGTACCTCCATCATGTTCACACCCCCATCCCTAGTGTCTCCATGTTCACACCTCCATCCCTAGTGCCTGCATGTTCACACCTCCATCCCTAGTACCTCCATCATGTTCACACCTCCATCCCTAGTGTCTCCATGTTCACACCTCCATCCCTAGTGTCTGCATGTTCACACCTCCATCCCTAGTACCTCCATGTTCACACCTCCATCCCTAGTGTCTCCATGTTCACACCTCCATCCCTACTGTCTCCATGTTCACACCTCCATCCCTACTGTCTGCATGTTCACACCTCCATCCCTAGTGTCTCCATGTTCACACCTCCATCCCTAGTGTCTCCATGTTCACACCTCCATCCTTAGTGTCTCCATGTTCACACCTCCATCCCTAGTGTCTCCATCATGTTCACACCTCCATCCCTAGTACCTCCATCATGTTCACACCTCCATCCCTACTGTCTGCATTCTCACACCTCCATCCCTAGTGTCTGCATTATTGTTTGCCACCTGGCCCTTAAATTGCTATTTCATCCCTTTTTCAAGTACACCTGGTCCAGAAAGCACACATGCAAAACACAACACATCATTATATCTGTGTATTTGCCAAGTGAAAATAGCGCAAGACTTAAAAAGGTTAAAAAATATAACACATCACATGCAAATACAAATCGAGTTGAGACCAGGTATGGAGCTTGGCCGTACTGCACAGACCACAGAGGCCAGGACAGTCACAGAGGGCCAAACCCTCCTCCTCTTCCTCCTCCTCTTCCTCCTCCTCATTGTCTCCAGGGGAGGGAGATGTGCTTGGCTAAGGTCTAAACAAGAATGAGGTGCTTTATGTAAAGCAAGGTTGTATTTGACCCTACAGCTGCATGTTGAGGGTGAGGCAGCGTAATGCGGAGTGACAGTTATAAAACAGCACGGGGCTGCTAGTCTAGTTGTGAGTGTGGCATGGCGTGGGGAGAGGGGAGGGGAGGCCATGTTGGTTCTGACTGGCCCTGTCCTGGCCCGCAGCTTGGAAAACTAAAGGATTCTTCTGAAAGATGGAAAACAAGAAAGTAGAAGGAGGAAGGATGTTTTTCAAGAGCTTATTTCCCCAACTGAAGTCATAAACTGAACCAGGCAACTGAACCAGCATCTTGTGATTCCATATGGTGGTTATTTTCTAGTTTCTGGAAAGAGGGTCTATTATGAGTTATGGAATGATACTGTTTATTTCTTCTGCTCTGTGTTACTAAGATTCCATGTGGCTTTATTAAAATGTTTCTCTATATTATAGACTAGTTTCTAGAATGAGGCCCCTGAATAAAACAGTGTTTCTCTCTCTGTTGCTATGTGGTGGTAAGATTCCACATTTCCCCGACAACAAGCCGCCTGGCCCTGTGTCTGCTCTCTGGAGGCAGTCCTTCAGCTCTTCCTCTTCCTCTTCCTCTTCTCCCCCTCTCCTCTCACCCCGAGCAGCCGCCCGGGAGAAAGAAATAAACAATGTGAACTCCTGCGGGATGCGTTGTTTTACTAAAGCTCTCTTCCATGTGTTCTGCCTCCCTGTGATGTCATCTGCTCTCTCCAGGCAGAGTGTGTGTGTTCAACTCTCAGTTGCTCTGTGTCTGCATCTGAAATGGCACCCTACTAGCTTTATATTGTACTAAAGTAGTGCACTAGAAAGGGAATAGGGTGCCATTTGGGACGCACACCCAGTCTTGAAGAGTCTTGACGTCTTTGTAGCAATTAGGGGGTTGAGGTAGACGGCCTTCATAGACAAGGCCACGGTGTTCAAATACCAAATATCAAAGTCAAAATGCCAAATAGGAGAACGGAGCCGTGCGGCCTAGACCACGATTAATACTTACATTAGCAGATGATGTATTGAACTTTGGAAAAACAAAGCAGACTATTCTGTGTTTCCTCTGAGGTGATGCTCCAGTCTGTCTGTCTTTAGGGCTTTATTCATTGCTGGTTAGGTCTTTGCAGTGTTGCCAAGCGGTTGCGGAGAGTGCCTGAAAGTGAACAGTCATTGGTCGTGTCTGAGCTGTCAGAGCTTCTCAATCATTTTAAATATATCTGCAGGATCAGGATGACTCTACCATTATCTTCATCTTTTGACATACTTGACTTGACTGTTAGGCGCATACTGTAGTCCTTTGACAAGTCTTTTACTCATTCATACACTATAATCACACTTATCAGAGCAGCAGATCATTCTAAATGGTCTGTTGAATCGATGTGATGTAACACCAGTGATTTCTCTCATTTGGCTACACGATTACGTGTCAATCGTGTTCATTAATGATTTGATACAAACAAACTGCAAAGTGTTTCAAATTAAGGCTGCATTTATCTCCCACTGGAATCTTATCCGAACAGCCACCTTTGCCTGCTCTGTTCACATGGGGTTCGAATGGTTCCATTCGTGGGTTCCATTAGATGTTAAGCGTTCCGATGTCCATACTTGTTAGAATGCATGCCCAGGATGTTGTTTCACAATACAGAGCGTGCTAGCTAGTGTGAATACTGAAACAGACGAACATTAAAGCTTGTTGTTGCTCCTGCCTCATTTTACAAGTCACACGAGAATATGAGAATCTGCCACCTGGAATATGGGTCATTCTGTTTGATAATATCTGGACTGCAAAGTAGTGTTCCCCTCCCTAGTATTAGGGTCTGTCAAAAGAGAGCAAATACTTTGCCTGGTAATTTACCAGTTTGAGAATTGTGTTGATGTTTTGTCCAATCTATGGTGTTATGTCACCCCCTGCAGCTGTCCATGTTCACGTGCACTGTGGTGTATTTTAAATCAGCCTCAAAGCCTGTACCTGGCCGTTACCAGATGCTCTAAATATCACGGTTGGTGTAAAACCCATTTCAATTCCAGTCAATTCAGAAAGCAAAACAAAATTCAAATTCAACATTTTCCTCATTGAAAAGCATTGAAGAGAATTGGAATTGCAATTTCAGTGTACTTCCTGAATTGACTGGCATTTAAATGGAATTGACCCCAAACTTGCTAAATACCATTACCATTGGGTATATAAGCTGGTGTTGTACCACATGGTCTGGATCTCAGCCTAGCAAAGCCTCTGACTGATTGGTGGTGCAGTCCGCTAAGACAGTTGGCCCATAGTTTAACGGGGTGGATGTCTTCGGGGGCGGCAGGGTAGCCCAGCGGTTTAGAGTGTTGGCCAGTAACTGAGAGATTTACATTTACATTTAAGTCATTTAGCAGACGCTCTTATCCAGAGCGACTTACAGTTAGTGAATACATCTTTTCTTTTTTTTATACTGGCCCCCCGTGGGAATCGAACCCACAACCCTGGCGTTGCAAACGCCATGCTCTATCAACTGAGCTACATCCCTGCCGGCCATTCCCTCCCCTACCCTGGACGACGCTGGGCCAATTGTGCGCCGCCCATGAGTCTCCCGGTCGCGGCCGGCTGCGACAGAGCCTGGATTCGAACCAGGATCTCTAGTGGCACAGTTAGCACTGCGATGCAGTGCCTTAGACCACTGCGCCACTCAGGAGCCCCTAGGGTTCTTTGAACCAAGATTGCTGGTTCAAATCCTTGAGCTCACAGCTGACTATCAGAATATAGCTGACTAGGTGAAAAATCTGTCGTTGAGCGCGGCACTTAACCCTAATTACTACTGTAAGTCTGCCAAGTTATGTAAATGTTTGTATGTGTTTAGTCTGCGGCTGGCTCCATCAGGTAATTAGTACACTGTCCGTACTGGTTAATTACAGTATGTTCTGCTTCCTTTGAGCCATGTCACTGTTCTCTGTAAGTCAGCCATAAAAACACCTGTTCCTTGTCTCATGAATAAAGTCACACTCTTCTCCTGGCCTTGGGACTTGACTTGATAATGTCATTGCTGTAAGTAGGAGTGAATCCCCATCCTGGCATCCGGCCACAGCATCCTCCATGTCCTATCCATTACCTAGGGTGCATCCCAAACCGTAGCCTATTCCCTATATAGTGCACTACTTTCGATCAGATCCCAATATGCCCTGGTCAAAAGAAGTGCACTATATTGGTAATAGGGAGCCGTCTGGGATGCATACCTAGTCTTGACCTGGGCAGAGACGATTTGCTAGAGCCTCAAAACAACGTTGGACCATTACATCATTACATCACCAATGTTTATTGGGAAAAGACTCGAGGCGAGAGGAGAGAAACATATTAAAAACGTTCATTATACAAATTTGTCCTGTGAGCACACAGGGACACTAAAATGTTTATTACGTCAGGATGTAAGCAAAGCCAATCTTCATGTAACAGTGTTGCTTCCGTCCCTCTCCTTGCCCCAACCCTAGCTAGCCATTTGACATCGGATACACTTAGTAAACATTTTTGGGTGAGGGAAAAAAACACAACTGACCTTGACAATAACTGACCTTGATTAAATACTTTTAAAATGATCATAGTGCAACAGTGCATGCAAAATGTTACACGCATAAACCTTTGCTATTGTTTGTTAACCTCGCCAAATACGTACTGTTTTGGCCGATACTATTAGAATTCAACTCATACATCACAGAGGAATCTATCAAGGTCGTTGTGGTGAACAAAGAACAGAGTAATGCATGATTAAATGTTTCCAGTGTTTCTGATTTTAAAGGTCAGCATTAGCTACCTGTATCCCTCTGAATACCAAGTACCACTCCTACCACTACCCTGTCCTCCAAGGTCTCAATCACTTTCATAGGGACATTTATGATGCAAGTATTAAGGCCTAATTAATTATCTTGAAGATTGCAAAGTAAAAAATGATATATTTAAGATGTTCTGTCCGTCAGCTGAATTTCTGAACCTCTTTTACAACCTTCAAACAGAACAGGTTCACTCTCCTCTAGGTACCGAGGTAAAGCAGCTGAGGTAAAGCAGGTGTTGTAAACAGATTTTGAGGAATGAAAGCGGCCCGTGTTCGAGGCAGACATCAGCTACGTGCCAAATGGCACCCTATTCCCTATATAGTGCAGTCCTTACGACCAGGGGCCCATAGTGTATATACGGAGTTTGTAGGGAATAGGGTTCCATTTGGGAAGGACACATCCACTTGGTTTACCAGGAACAGATGGCTAAGACAGGAGGACATGAGAAGAATCCAGTCACAGTATCTTGGAATAGGTGTTATTGCTGTTCTGTTGTTTTATAGTTTAGCCATCAAAACCCCTGGTCTGTTCTGTTGTTTTATAGTTTAGCCATCAAAACCCCCGGTCTGTTCTGCTGTTTTACAGTTTAGCCATCAAAACCCCCTGGTCTGTTCTGTTGTTTTATAGTTTAGCCATCAAAACCCCCGGTCTGTTCTGTTGTTTTACAGTTTAGCCATCAAAACCCCCGGTCTGTTCTGTTGTTTTACAGTTTAGCCATCAAAACCCCCGGTCTGTTCTGTTGTTTTACAGTTTAGCCATCAAAACCCCCGGTCTGTTCTGTTGTTTTACAGTTTAGCCATCAAAACCCCCGGTCTGTTCTGTTGTTTTATAGTTTAGCCATCAAAACCCCCGGTCTGTTCTGCTGTTTTATAGTTTAGCCATCAAAACCCCCGGTCTGTTCTGTTGTTTTATAGTTTAGCCATCAAAACCCCCGGTCTGTTCTGTTGTTTTACAGTTTAGCCATCAAAACCCCCGGTCTGTTCTGTTGTTTTATAGTTTAGCCATCAAAACCCCCGGTCTGTTCTGTTGTTTTATAGTTTAGCCATCAAAACCCCCGGTCTGTTCTGTTGTTTTATAGCTTAGCCATCAAAACCCCCGGTCTGTTCTGTTGTTTTACAGTTTAGCCATCAAATCCCCCGGTCTGTTCTGTTGTTTTATAGTTTAGCCATCAAAACCCCCGGTCTGTTCTGTTGTTTTATAGTTTAGCCATCAAAACCCCTGGTCTGTTCTGTTGTTTTATAGTTTAGCCATCAAAACCCCCGGTCTGTTCTGTTGTTTTATAGTTTAGCCATCAAAACCCCCGGTCTGTTCTGTTGTTTTACAGTTTAGCCATCAAAACCCCCGGTCTGTTCTGTTGTTTTATAGTTTAGCCATCAAAACCCCCGGTCTGTTCTGTTGTTTTATAGTTTAGCCATCAAAACCCCCGGTCTGTTCTGTTGTTTTATAGTTTAGCCATCAAAACCCTGGTCTGTTCTGTTGTTTTACAGTTTAGCCATCAAAACCCCCGGTCTGTTCTGTTGTTTTATAGTTTAGCCATCAAAACCCCTGGTCTGTTCTGCTGTTTTATAGTTTAGCCATCAAAACCCCCGGTCTGTTCTGCTGTTTTACAGTTTAGCCATCAAAACCCCCGGTCTGTTCTGTTGTTTTATAGTTTAGCCATCAAAACCCCCGGTCTGTTCTGTTGTTTTATAGTTTAGCCATCAAAACCCCCGGTCTGTTCTGTTGTTTTATAGTTTAGCCATCAAAACCCCCGGTCTGTTCTGTTGTTTTATAGTTTAGCCATCAAAACCCCCTGGTCTGTTCTGTTGTTTTATAGTTTAGCCATCAAAACCCCCTGGTCTGTTCTGTTGTTTTATAGTTTAGCCATCAAAACCCCTGGTCTGTTCTGTTGTTTTACAGTTTAGCCATCAAAACCCCCGGTCTGTTCTGTTGTTTTATAGTTTAGCCATCAAAACCCCCGGTCTGTTCTGCTGTTTTATAGTTTAGCCATCAAAACCCCCGGTCTGTTCTGCTGTTTTATAGTTTAGCCATCAAAACCCCCGGTCTGTTCTGCTGTTTTATAGTTTAGCCATCAAAACCCCCGGTCTGTTCTGTTGTTTTATAGTTTAGCCATCAAAACCCTGGTCTGTTCTGTTGTTTTATAGTTTAGCCATCAAAACCCCCGGTCTGTTCTGTTGTTTTATAGTTTAGCCATCAAAACCCCCGGTCTGTTCTGCTGTTTTATAGTTTAGCCATCAAAACCCCCGGTCTGTTCTGCTGTTTTATAGTTTAGCCATCAAAACCCCCGGTCTGTTCTGTTGTTTTATAGTTTAGCCATCAAAACCCCCGGTCTGTTCTGTGGTTTTATAGTTTAGCCATCAAAACCCCCGGTCTGTTCTGCTGTTTTATAATTTAGCCATCAAAACCCCCGGTCTGTTCTGCTGTTTTATAGTTTAGCCATCAAAACCCCCGGTCTGTTCTGTTGTTTTATAGTTTAGCCATCAAAACCCCCGGTCTGTTCTGTTGTTTTATAGTTTAGCCATCAAAACCCCCGGTCTGTTCTGTTGTTTTATAGTTTAGCCATCAAAACCCCCGGTCTGTTCTGCTGTTTTATAGTTTAGCCATCAAAACCCCCGGTCTGTTCTGTTGTTTTACAGTTTAGCCATCAAAACCCCTGGTCTGTTCTGTTGTTTTATAGCTTAGCCATCAAAACCCCCGGTCTGTTCTGTTGTTTTATAGCTTAGCCATCAAAACCCCCGGTCTGTTCTGTTGTTTTATAGTTTAGCCATCAAAACCCCCGGTCTGTTCTGCTGTTTTATAGTTTAGCCATCAAAACCCCCGGTCTGTTCTGCTGTTTTATAGTTTAGCGATCAAAACCCCCGGTCTGTTCTGCTGTTTTATAGTTTAGCCATCAAAACCCCCGGTCTGTTCTGCTGTTTTATAGTTTAGCCATCAAAACCCCCGGTCTGTTCTGTTGTTTTATAGTTCAGCCATCAAAACCCCCGGTCTGTTCTGTGGTTTTATAGTTTAGCCATCAAAACCCCCGGTCTGTTCTGTTGTTTTATAGTTTAGCCATCAAAACCCCCGGTCTGTTCTGTTGTTTTACAGTTTAGCCATCAAAACCCCCGGTCTGTTCTGTTGTTTTATAGTTTAGCCATCAAAACCCCTGGTCTGTTCTGTTGTTTTATAGCTTAGCCATCAAAACCCCCGGTCTGTTCTGTTGTTTTATAGTTTAGCCATCAAAACCCCCGGTCTGTTCTGCTGTTTTATAGTTTAGCCATCAAAACCCCCGGTCTGTTCTGTTGTTTTATAGTTTAGCCATCAAAACCCCCGGTCTGTTCTGTTGTTTTATAGTTTAGCCATCAAAACCCCTGGTCTGTTCTGTTGTTTTATAGCTTAGCCATCAAAACCCCTGGTCTGTTCTGTTGTTTTATAGTTTAGCCATCAAAACCCCTGGTCTGTTCTGTTGTTTTATAGTTTAGCCATCAAAACCCCTGGTCTGTTCTGCTGTTTTATAGTTTAGCCATCAAAACCCCCGGTCTGTTCTGCTGTTTTATAGTTTAGCCATCAAAACCCCCGGTCTGTTCTGTTGTTTTATAGTTTAGCCATCAAAACCCCCGGTCTGTTCTGTTGTTTTATAGTTTAGCCATCAAAACCCCCAGTCTGTTCTGTTGTTTTATAGTTTAGCCATCAAAACCCCCTGGTCTGTTCTGTTGTTTTATAGTTTAGCCATCAAAACCCCCGGTCTGTTCTGTTGTTTTATAGTTTAGCCATCAAAACCCCCGGTCTGTTCTGTTGTTTTATAGTTTAGCCATCAAAACCCCCGGTCTGTTCTGTTGTTTTATAGCTTAGCCATCAAAACCCCCGGTCTGTTCTGTTGTTTTATAGTTTAGCCATCAAAACCCCCGGTCTGTTCTGTTGTTTTATAGCTTAGCCATCAAAACCCCCGGTCTGTTCTGTTGTTTTATAGTTTAGCCATCAAAACCCCCGGTCTGTTCTGTTGTTTTACAGTTTAGCCATCAAAACCCCCGGTCTGTTCTGTTGTTTTACAGTTTAGCCATCAAAACCCCCGGTCTGTTCTGTTGTTTTACAGTTTAGCCATCAAAACCCCCGGTCTGTTCTGCTGTTTTACAGTTTAGCCATCAAAACCCCCGGTCTGTTCTGTTGTTTTATAGTTTAGCCATCAAAACCCCCGGTCTGTTCTGTTGTTTTACAGTTTAGCCATCAAAACCCCTGGTCTGTTCTGTTGTTTTACAGTTTAGCCATCAAAACCCTCGGTCTGTTCTGTTGTTTTATAGCTTAGCCATCAAAACCCCCGGTCTGTTCTGTTGTTTTATAGTTTAGCCATCAAAACCCCCGGTCTGTTCTGCTGTTTTATAGTTTAGCCATCAAAACCCCCGGTCTGTTCTGTTGTTTTATAGTTTAGCCATCAAAACCCCCGGTCTGTTCTGTTGTTTTATAGTTTAGCCATCAAAACCCCCGGTCTGTTCTGTTGTTTTATAGTTTAGCCATCAAAACCCCCGGTCTGTTCTGTTGTTTTATAGTTTAGCCATCAAAACCCCCGGTCTGTTCTGCTGTTTTATAGTTTAGCCATCAAAACCCCCGGTCTGTTCTGTTGTTTTACAGTTTAGCCATCAAAACCCCCGGTCTGTTCTGCTGTTTTATAGTTTAGCCATCAAAACCCCCGGTCTGTTCTGCTGTTTTATAGTTTAGCCATCAAAACCCCCGGTCTGTTCTGTTGTTTTATAGCTTAGCCATCAAAACCCCCAGTCTGTTCTGCTGTTTTATAGTTTAGCCATCAAAACCCCCGGTCTGTTCTGTTGTTTTATAGTTTAGCCATCAAAACCCCCGGTCTGTTCTGTTGTTTTATAGTTTAGTCATCAAAACCCCCGGTCTGTTCTGCTGTTTTATAGTTTAGCCATCAAAACCCCCGGTCTGTTCTGTTGTTTTACAGTTTAGCCATCAAAACCCCCGGTCTGTTCTGTTGTTTTATAGTTTAGCCATCAAAACCCCCGGTCTGTTCTGCTGTTTTATAGTTTAGCCATCAAAACCCCCGGTCTGTTCTGTTGTTTTACAGTTTAGCCATCAAAACCCCCGGTCTGTTCTGTTGTTTTATAGTTTAGCCATCAAAACCCCCAGTCTGTTCTGCTGTTTTATAGTTTAGCCATCAAAACCCCCGGTCTGTTCTGTTGTTTTATAGTTTAGCCATCAAAACCCCCGGTCTGTTCTGTTGTTTTATAGTTTAGCCATCAAAACCCCCGGTCTGTTCTGTTGTTTTACAGTTTAGCCATCAAAACCCCCGGTCTGTTCTGTTGTTTTATAGTTTAGCCATCAAAACCCCCGGTCTGTTCTGTTGTTTTATAGTTTAGCCATCAAAACCCCCGGTCTGTTCTGTTGTTTTATAGTTTAGCCATCAAAACCCCCGGTCTGTTCTGTTGTTTTATAGTTTAGCCATCAAAACCCCCGGTCTGTTCTGCTGTTTTATAGTTTAGCCATCAAAACCCCCGGTCTGTTCTGTTGTTTTATAGTTTAGCCATCAAAACCCCCGGTCTGTTCTGTTGTTTTATAGCTTAGCCATCAAAACCCCTGGTCTGTTCTGCTGTTTTATAGTTTAGCCATCAAAACCCCCGGTCTGTTCTGTTGTTTTATAGTTTAGCCATCAAAACCCCCTGGTCTATTCTGTTGTTTTATAGTTTAGCCATCAAAACCCCCGGTCTGTTCTGTTGTTTTACAGTTTAGCCATCAAAACCCCCGGTCTGTTCTGTTGTTTTATAGTTTAGCCATCAAAACCCCCGGTCTGTTCTGCTGTTTTATAGTTTAGCCATCAAAACCCCCGGTCTGTTCTGCTGTTTTATAGTTTAGCCATCAAAACCCCCGGTCTGTTCTGTTGTTTTATAGTTTAGCCATCAAAACCCCTGGTCTGTTCTGTTGTTTTATAGCTTAGCCATCAAAACCCCCGGTCTGTTCTGTTGTTTTACAGTTTAGCCATCAAAACCCCCGGTCTGTTCTGTTGTTTTACAGTTTAGCCATCAAAACCCCCGGTCTGTTCTTGTTGTTTTATAGCTTAGCCATCAAAACCCCCGGTCTGTTCTGTTGTTTTATAGTTTAGCCATCAAAACCCCCGGTCTGTTCTGTTGTTTTATAGTTTAGCCATCAAAACCCCCGGTCTGTTCTGTTGTTTTATAGCTTAGCCATCAAACCCCTGGTCTGTTCTGTTGTTTTATAGCTTAGCCATCAAAACCCCCGGTCTGTTCTGTTGTTTTATAGTTTAGCCATCAAAACCCCCGGTCTGTTCTGTTGTTTTATAGTTTAGCCATCAAAACCCCCGGTCTGTTCTGCTGTTTTATAGTTTAGTCATCAAAACATACGGTCTGTTCTGTTGTTTTATAGTTTAGCCATCAAAACCCCCGGTCTGTTCTGTTGTTTTACAGTTTAGCCATCAAAACCCCCGGTCTGTTCTGTTGTTTTATAGTTTAGCCATCAAAACCCCCGGTCTGTTCTGTTGTTTTATAGTTTAGCCATCAAAACCCCCGGTCTGTTCTGTTGTTTTATAGTTTAGCCATCAAAACCCCCGGTCTGTTCTGCTGTTTTATAGTTTAGCCATCAAAACCCCTGGTCTGTTCTGTTGTTTTACAGTTTAGCCATCAAAACCCCCGGTCTGTTCTGCTGTTTTATAGTTTAGCCATCAAAACCCCCGGTCTGTTCTGTTGTTTTATAGTTTAGCCATCAAAACCCCCGGTCTGTTCTGTTGTTTTATAGTTTAGCCATCAAAACCCCCGGTCTGTTCTGTTGTTTTATAGTTTAGCCATCAAAACCCCTGGTCTGTTCTGTTGTTTTATAGCTTAGCCATCAAAACCCCCGGTCTGTTCTGCTGTTTTATAGTTTAGCCATCAAAACCCCCGGTCTGTTCTGTTGTTTTATAGCTTAGCCATCAAAACCCCCGGTCTGTTCTGCTGTTTTATAGTTTAGCCATCAAAACCCCCGGTCTGTTCTGTTGTTTTACAGTTTAGCCATCAAAACCCCCGGTCTGTTCTGTTGTTTTATAGCTTAGCCATCAAAACCCCCGGTCTGTTCTGTTGTTTTATAGTTTAGCCATCAAAACCCCCGGTCTGTTCTGTTGTTTTATAGTTTAGCCATCAAAACCCCTGGTCTGTTCTGTTGTTTTATAGCTTAGCCATCAAAACCCCCGGTCTGTTCTGCTGTTTTATAGTTTAGCCATCAAAACCCCCGGTCTGTTCTGTTGTTTTATAGCTTAGCCATCAAAACCCCCGGTCTGTTCTGCTGTTTTATAGTTTAGCCATCAAAACCCCCGGTCTGTTCTGTTGTTTTACAGTTTAGCCATCAAAACCCCCGGTCTGTTCTGTTGTTTTATAGCTTAGCCATCAAAACCCCCGGTCTGTTCTGTTGTTTTATAGTTTAGCCATCAAAACCCCCGGTCTGTTCTGTTGTTTTATAGTTTAGCCATCAAAACCCCCGGTCTGTTCTGTTGTTTTATAGTTTAGCCATCAAAACCCCCAGTCTGTTCTGTTGTTTTACAGTTTAGCCATCAAAACCCCCGGTCTGTTCTGTTGTTTTACAGTTTAGCCATCAAAACCCCCGGTCTGTTCTGTTGTTTTATAGTTTAGCCATCAAAACCCCCGGTCTGTTCTGCTGTTTTATAGTTTAGCCATCAAAACCCCCAGTCTGTTCTGTTGTTTTATAGTTTAGCCATCAAAACCCCCGGTCTGTTCTGCTGTTTTATAGTTTAGCCATCAAAACCCCCGGTTGTTCTGTTCTTTTATAGTTTAGCCATCAAAACCCCCGGTCTGTTCTGTTGTTTTATAGTTTAGCCATCAAAACCCCCGGTCTGTTCTGTTGTTTTACAGTTTAGCCATCAAAACCCCCGGTCTGTTCTGTTGTTTTATAGCTTAGCCATCAAAACCCCCGGTCTGTTCTGTTGTTTTATAGTTTAGCCATCAAAACCCCCAGGTCTGTTCTGTTGTTTTATAGTTTAGCCATCAAAACCCCCGGTCTGTTCTGTTGTTTTATAGCTTAGCCATCAAAACCCCCGGTCTGTTCTGTTGTTTTACAGTTTAGCCATCAGGTGGTCTGTGTAGAAATGTAACAACTATGCAGATTGGAGATTATGTAGAACCGAGGAGAGAGAAACAAACAAATCAAAGCAGCCTCTTGAGGAAAGGATGAAAGTAAGGTCTTCATTAGTGAGGCTACTGTAAAAGGGCTGTGTTTCTTGACCAGGTTCCCTGTGCAGGTATAGTGCACTACATGGGGTATAGGATACGATTCCAAATGCAGGCCTAGTTCTCAATGGGGGGTTGACCTCCCCAGGCGTATGATAAGTCAAGTGGGGGTCTGAACTGTGAAATAGGTTTTGACTGTCAGAATCTGCTTATACTTACACACTCTGCCAGTACAGTGACGGGTTAGGTGAGATGGCTTTTGTAATGGTGTCATCGTAAATTAAGTAAACGTCACGGAGAGTATTGTAGGTAATAGGGGTCATTCATTTCAACATGCTGGAGTGTATGAGATTGACGTGTAGTATGCGTTAACCTGCTGGAGTGTATGAGATTGACCTGTAATATGAGTCTTGTGAAAAAATAAGTCAATGTGCCCTTGAGCAAGGCACTTAACCCTAAATTGATAATGGCTGACCCTGGCCATGACCCCACTCTCCGAGGGTGTCTCAGTGGGAGTTGGGATACGCAAAAAAAAAAGCACATTTCCAATTCACACATGTATAATACACACTTGTACATGTGAAACAGGACAAATATAGCACCTACCAAATGATTACTACCTAATGTCACTGAAGGGAAATTTGAAAAAGGAGCGCAAACACTGAAATACATAAAGATGGCAAGAGAGTGACAGAAAGAGAGAATTTAAAGAAGGAAATATAAAAAAAAAAAAGTATATCATAAACCGGAGGCAAAGTGAGTAATACATGACCAGATTATACTTCTATCTATAAAAAAGCCCCGTCCTCTGTTAGGACTCTGTGAGGACGTTGTCACGAAGGTCAGGGAGCGTTGTGATGTGATGGTAGTGACATATCTTACAAATAATGTCACGGGGCTGTTATGCCTGTCAGTTAATCAGCTTCTTCCCTTCCTCAGACCGACCATCCATCCACAACATTAAATATCTATTCTTGTTTCAACAAACAAACAGTATCAATTGACGTTTTTTTTCTTTTTCTCACATAATCTCCCTCATACCTGATAATTATATTGAATACTGTGTATCCTACAGTCTATCAATCTACACTGTAAAAAAACAACACTTGATTCTTCAAAAAATACATGTATCTTTTTTTACAGTATTATAATTCTCAATTTGCTCCTAATAATGTTATTACATAGTATATACCCCCACCCTCCTAATAATGCTATTACATAGTATCTACCCCCCACCCTCCTAATAATGTTATTACATAGTATATACCCCCACCCTCCTAATAATGTTATTACATAGTATATACCCCCACCCTCCTAATAATGTTATTACATAGTATATACCCCCACCCTCCTAATAATGTTATTACATAGTATATACCCCAACCCTCCTAATAATGCTATTACATAGTATATACCCCCACCCTCCTAATAATGTTATTACATAGTATATACCCCCACCCTCCTAATAATGTTATTACATAGTATATACCCCCACCCTCCTAATAATGTTATTACATAGTATATACCCCCACCCTCCTAATAATGTTATTACATAGTATATACCCCCACCCTCCTAATAATGTTATTACATAGTATATACCCCAACCCTCCTAATAATGCTATTACATAGTATATACTCCCCACCCTCCTAATAATGTTATTACATAGTATATACCCCAACCCTCCTAATAATGCTATTACATAGTATATACTCCCCACCCTCCTAATAATGTTATTACATAGTATATACCCCCCACCCTCCTAATAATGTTATTACATAGTATATACCCCCACCCTCCTAATAATGTTATTACATAGTATATACCCCCACCCTCCTAATAATGTTATTACATAGTATAAACCCCCCACCCTCCTAATAATGTTATTACATAGTATATACCCCCACCCTCCTAATAATGTTATTACATAGTATAAACCCCCCACCCTCCTAATAATGTTATTACATAGTATATACCCCCACCCTCCTAATAATTATATTACATAGTATATACCCCCACCCTCCTAATAATGTTATTACATAGTATATACCCCCCACCCTCCTAATAATGTTATTACATAGTATATACCCCCACCCTCCTAATAATGATATTACATAGTATATACCCCCACCCTCCTAATAATGCTATTACATAGTATATACTCCCCACCCTCCTAATAATGTTATTACATAGTATATACCCCCCACCCTCCTAATAATGTTATTACATAGTATATACCCCCACCCTCCTAATAATTATATTACATAGTATATACCCCCACCCTCCTAATAATGTTATTACATAGTATATACCCCCACCCTCCTAATAATGTTATTACATAGTATATACCCCCACCCTCCTAATAATGTTATTACATAGTATATACCCCCACCCTCCTAATAATGTTATTACATAGTATATACTCCCACCCTCCTAATAATGCTATTACATAGTATATACCCCCCACCCTCCTAATAATGTTATTACATAGTATATACCCCCACCCTCCTAATAATTATATTACATAGTATATACCCCCACCCTCCTAATAATGTTATTACATAGTATATACCCCCACCCTCCTAATAATGTTATTACATAGTATATACCCCCACCCTCCTAATAATGTTATTACATAGTATATACCCCCCACCCTCCTAATAATGTTATTACATAGTATATACCCCCACCCTCCTAATAATGTTATTACATAGTATATACCCCCACCCTCCTAATAATGTTATTACATAGTATATACCCCCACCCTCCTAATAATGTTATTACATAGTATATACCCCCCACCCTCCTAATAATGTTATTACATAGTATATACCCCCACCCTCCTAATAATGTTATTACATAGTATATACCCCCCACCCTCCTAATAATGTTATTACATAGTATATACCCCCCACCCTCCTAATAATGTTATTACATAGTATATACCCCAACCCTCCTAATAATTATATTACATAGTATATACTCCCCACCCTCCTAATAATGCTATTACATAGTATATACCCCAACCCTCCTAATAATGCTATTACATAGTATATACCCCCACCCTCCTAATAATGTTATTACATAGTATATACTCCCCACTCACATTCACAGTCACAGTCACATTCACAGTCACAGTCACAGTCATAGTCACAGTCACAGCCACAGTCACAGCCACCATGCCATTAAAGCAGAGAGGATTTGTATTCTGCATGGCATCTAGCAGAGGTGCACCCAGGATAGGAGGGGGACAAAAGAGAGAGGGAGGCAGGCAGTTTTATTTGAATAAAAATGGAGGAGAAGGGATAACGTTTCCATGATGGTGGCTGTGCCGTGCCATGATAATGTAGCAGGGAAATTTATCCATATAATAGGTCAATGTCATCTCCGTCGCAGCCCCTCCACTCCCCTCTACTCCCTCCACTCCCTCCACTCCCCTCTACTCCTTCTACTCCCACCCACTCCCCTCCACTCCCCTCCACTCCCTCCACTCCCCTCTACTCCCTCCACTCCCTCCACTCCCCTCTACTCCTTCTACTCCCACCCACTCCCCTCCACTCCCCTCCACTCCCTCCACTCCCCTCTACTCCCTCCACTCCCTCCACTCCCCTCTACTCCTTCTACTCCCACCCACTCCCCTCCACTCCCCTCCACTCCCTCCACTCCCCTCTACTCCCTCCACCCCCCTCCACTCCCCTCCACTCCCTCCACTCCCTCCACTCCCCTCTACTCCCTCCACTCCCTCCACTCCCTCCACTCCCCTCCACTCCCCTCTACTCCCTCCACTCCCTCCACTCCCCTCCACTCCCTCCACTCCCCTCTACTCCCTCCACTCCCTCTACTCCCTCCACTCCCTCCACTCCCTCCACTCCCTCCACTCCCTCCACTCCCCTCCACTCCCTCCACTCCCCTCCACTCCCCTCCACTCCCTCCACTCCCCTCCACTCCCTCCACTCCCCTCTACTCCCTCCACTCCCTCTACTCCCTCCACTCCCTCCACTCCCCTCCACTCCCCTCCACTCCCTCCACTCCCCTCCACTCCCTCCACTCCCCTCCACTCCCTCCACTCCCTCCACTCCCTCCACTCCCCTCCACTCCCCTCTACTCCCTCCACTCCCTCTACTCCCTCCACTCCCTCTACTCCCCTCTACTCCCTCCACTCCCTCCACTCCCCTCCACTCCCTACCCTCCCCTCCACTCCCTCCACTCCCTCCACTCCCCTCCACTCCCCTCCACTCCCTCCACTCCCCTCTACTCCCCTCTACTCCTTCTACTCCCACCCACTCCCCTCCACTCCCTCCACTCCCCTCCACTCCCCTCCACTCCCTCCACTCCCCTCCACTCCCTCCACTCCCCTCCACTCCCTCCACTCCCTCCACTCCCCTCCACTCCCCTCCACTCCCTCCACTCCCCTCTACTCCCCTCTACTCCTTCTACTCCCACCCACTCCCCTCCACTCCCTCCACTCCCCTCCACTCCCTCCACTCCCCTCCACTCCCTCCACTCCCTCCATCCCCTCCACTCCCTCCACTCCCCTCCACTCCCTCCACTCCCTCCACTACCTCCACTCCCCTCAACTCCCCTCCACTCCCTCCACTCCCTCCACTCCCTCCACTCCCTCCACTCCCCTCCACTCCCTCCACTCCCTCCACTCCCTCCACTCCCCTCCACTCCCTCCACTCCCGCCACTCCCTCCACTCCCCTCCACTCCCCTCCACTCACCTTCAGAGCTACTCTCCTCCTCCACTGGCTTGGCTCCGTTGGCTTGGCTTGGTGGTGGAGGGGAAAAAGCTATTAAATCAGGTAGGATTCAAAAACATACCTGGTCCCGACCATAAATCTCTGTCTCCATTATAGTTCTGCCAATAGCAGCGCCATGCTGGCTGCACACACTCTTTATTGTGGAGGTTTGATGTATATTTCACCGGGCCGGGTGTGTGGGGCGGGAGTAGTGTGACAGAATGGGGTTTGGATATGAAGAAGCAGCTAGCTTCATTATGGCACCACAGGATCATCACTATGTGGAGCCAAACTGTCTGACAAGGGAGAGAGGAGGAGGAGAAGGAGAACTGGAGGGGAGAGAGAGAGAGAGAGAGAGAGAGAGAGAGAGAGAGAGAGAGAGAGAGAGAGAGAGAGAGAGAGAGAGAGAGAGAGAGAGAGAGAGAGAGAGAGAGAGAGAGAGAGAGAGAGAGAGAGAGAGAGAGAGAGAGAGAGAGAGAGAGCGAGAGAGAGAAATGAGAGTGTGTGAGAGAGAGAAGATGGATAGTGTGAGAGAGAGAGATGAGAGTGTGTGAGAGAGAGAGAAAGAGAGAGAGAAGATGGATAGTGTGAGAGAGAGAGAGAAAGAGAGAGAGAGAGAGAGAGAGAGAAGATGGATAGTGTGAGAGAGAAGATGGAGAGTGTGTGAGAGAGAGAGAGAGAGAGAGAGAAGATGGAGAGTGTGAGAGAGAGAGAGAGAGAGAGAGAGAGAGAGAGAGAGAGAGAGAGAGAGAGAGAGAGAGAGAGAGAGAGAGAGAGCGAGAGAGAAGATGGAGAGTGTGAGAGAGAGAGAGAGAGAGAGAGAGAGAGAGAGAGAGAGAGAGAGAGAGAGAGAGAGAGAGAGAGAGAGAGAGAGAGAGAGAGAGAGAGAGAGAGAGAGAGAGCGAGAGAGAAGATGGAGAGTGTGTGAGAGAATGAAGTAGAGGAAGGGAGGGAAATGGAAGTCAACCTGCTATACCATTAGTCTTGTCTCATGCTGCAGTGTAGAGGCAGGACGGCAGGCAGGCAATCACAAGCAGGCAGGGAGTCACAGGCTCCTTCGCCATCAAGCACATTTTGACAGGACTGCTGCAGCCACACAGCCACCATTAACAAATTGCTAAAAGAGACCACAGAGGATTGGAGGAGGTCTTGCATCGTCATAAAGAGACCACAGAGGATTGGAGGAGGTCTTGCATCGTCATAAAGAGACCACAGAGGATTGGAGGAGGTCTTGCATCGTCATAAAGAGACCACAGAGGATTGGAGGAGGTCTTGCATCGTCATAAAGTGATCACAGAGGATTGGAGGAGGTCTTGCATCTTCATAAAGAGACCACAGAGGATCGGAGAAGGTCTTGCATCGTTGTGACTGCTCAAAATGTACTTGATGGCGAAGGAGCCTGTGACTGCCTGCCTGCTTGTGATTGCCTGCCTGCCTGCCTGCCGTCCATTTGGGAACGGGCAATAGTGAAAAGTAAGCGAAATGTAACTAACTGTGTAAAATAATCATGGACATTGAAATGATAGGGCTGTGCAATTACATTATGTGCAACACTCAGGGACCTTCGACATTAAGGGGATGTGTAACATTGAGTAGAAGAGGGACAGCTGTGTAATGTGGAAGGGAGGGGTCAGAGTTCTTAAGCTGTCATTCTTCTTTGTTTTTTCATGAATGTGTATGGTTGATGTTGTGTCTGGCCTGTGCCATGTCTCTCTCCTTATCACAGTGCATTTTCTTGTAGGTAAAGAAAATCTGACAACAAAGAAATATCTAATCTAAGTTACTATACGCTCTCACTCTCTTCTAATCTATCGGGGCAAAAACCCTAGAACAGGCCTTCTCACTCAGAACTGCTGGCTGGAGAAAGAAAAGGAGAATAACTAGCATCCAGTAATGGATCATACTGTTCTGGCTTCTTCTCAGGAGCAGGCTGGAACAATGAAAACAGGCAGACTCCAGTGGAGTCTACAGACACTTGATCGTCTCCTCAGGAAGATTTCTCATAATCTAAACATTAGCAATTCAGATCATGATCAGGGCCGCAGGCTATTCTCCACCCCCTGCTTTATCATAGGCAGCGTCCCAAACGGCACCCTGTTCCCATATATATTTCACTACTTTTGACCAGGGCCCATAAGGCTTTGCTCAACAGTAGTGCACTATACAAGGGAATAGGCTGTCGTTTGGGATGCGGCAATAGCCATGCCTAACGTACCTGGAATCTGTGTTGATAACCAATTATGAATCAGCAGGAAGGAACTGAAGGAGGTTGTGATCTCACAATGCTGCCTCCCCCCACCATATGGACATTTACACAACGTCTGACAGAATGGGTTGCTGTGATACGCCATTGCAAATACCTGGGGATTTTATTTAACGAAAGATTTATTTCCAGGATGTTCTAAATGGAAACAACCAAGCATGCCAAGGACATGGTGTACAGCATACACCTACCCACCTCCTCCCAATCCTATAGTATATCTATACATACCCACCTCCTCCCAATCCTATAGTATATCTATAACTACCTACACTATATATAAAAAGTGTGTGGACACCCCTTCAAATTAGTGGATTCGGAAATATCAGCCACACACCTAAAACCGAGCATACAGCCATGCAATCTCAATAGACAAACATTGGCAGTAGAATGGCCTTACTGAAGAGCTCAGTGACTTTCAACATGGCACCGTCGCAGTTCGTCAAATTTCTGCCCTGCTAGAGCTGCCCCGGTCAATTCTAAGTGCTGTTATTGTGAAGTGGAAACATCTAGGAGCAACAACGGCTCAGCCGCGAAGTGGTAGGCCACACTGCCAGTGGAAATGCGTTCTCTGAAGCAATGAATCACTCTTCACTATCTGGCTGTCCGACGGACAAATCTGGGTTTGGCTGATGCCAGGAGAATACTACCTGCCCGAATGCATAGTGCCAACTGTAAAGTTTGGTGGAGGAGGAATAATGGTCTGGGGCTGTTTTTCATGGTTCGGGCTAGGCCCCTTAGTTCCAGTGAAGGGAAATCTTAATGCTACAGCATGCAATGACATTCTAGATGATTCTGTGCTTCCAACTTTGTGGCAACAGTTTGGGGAAGGCCCTTTCCTGTTTCAGCATGACAATGCCCCTGTGCACGAAGCGAGATCCATACAGAAATGGTTTGTCGAGATCGGTGTGGAAGAACTTGACTGGCCTGCACAGAACCCTGACCTCAACCCCATCGAACACCTTTGGGATGAATTGGAACGGCGACTGCGAGCCTGGCCTAATCGCCCAACATCGGTGCACGACCTCACTAATGCTCTTGTGGCTGAATGGAAGCAAGTCCCCGCAGCAATGTTTCAACATCTAACGGAAATCGTTCCCAGAAGAGTGGAGGCTGTTATAGCAGCAAAGGGGGGACCAACTCCACATTAATGCCCATGATTTTGGAATGAGATGTTTGACAAGCAGGTGTCCACATACTCTTGGTAATTTAGTGTACCTCCACCCAATCCTCCAGTGTACCATTATAATTGTTAGATACAGATAGAGTGAGGGAAAAAAGTATTTGATCCCCTGCTGATTTTGTATGTTTGCCAACTGACAAAGACATGATCAGTCTATAATTTTAATGATAGGTTTATTTGAACAGTGAGAGACAGAATAACAACAACAAAAATCCTGAAAAACGCATGTCAAAAATGTTATAAATTGATTTGCATTTTAATGAGGGAAATAAGTATTTGACCCCTCTGCAAAACATGACTTAGTACTTGGTGGCAAAACCCTTGTTGGCAATCACAGAGGTCAGACGTTTCTTGTAGTTGGCCACCAGGTTTGCACACATCTCAGGAGGGATTTTGTTCCACTCCTGTTTGCAGATCTTCTCCAAGTCATTAAGGTTTCGAGGCTGACATTTGGCAACTCGAACCTTCAGCTCCCTCCACAGATTTTCTTTGGGATTAAGGTCTGGAGACTGGCTAGACCACTCCAGGACCTTAATGTGCTGCTTTTTGAGCCACTCCTTTGTTGCCTTGGTCATGTGTTTTGGGTCATTGTCATGCTGGAATACCCATCCACGACCCATTTTCAATGCCCTGGCTGAGGGAAGGAGGTTCTCACCCAAGGTTTGACGGTACATGGCCCCGTCCATCGTCCCTTTGATGCGGTGAAGTTGTCCTGTCCCCTTAGCAGAAAAACACCCCCAAAGCATAATGTTTCCACCTCCATGTTTGACGGTGGGGATGGTGTTCTTGGGGTCATAGACAGCATTCCTCCTCCTCCAAACAGTTGAGTTGATGCCAAAGAGCTCGATTTTGGTCTCATCTGACCACAACACTTTCACCCAGTTCTCCTCTGACTCATTCAGATGTTAATTGGCAAACTTCAGACGGCCATGTATATGTGCTTTCTTGAGCAGGGGGACCTTGCGGGCGCTGCAGGATTTCAGTCCTTCACGGCGTAGTGTGTTACCAATTGTTTTCTTGGTGACTATGGTCCCAGCTGCCTTGAGATCATTGACAAGATCCTCCCGCGTAGTTCTGGGCTGATTCCTCACCGTTCTCATGATCATTGCAACTCCACGAGATGAGATCTTGCATGGAGCCCCAGGCCGAGGGAGATTGACAGTGCTTTAATGTTTCTTCCATTTGCGAATAATCACACCAACTGTTGTCACCTTCTCACCAAGCTGCTTGGCGATGGTCTTGTAGCCCATTCCAGCCTTGTGTAGCTCTACAATCTTGTCCCTGACATCCTTGGAGAGCTCTTTGGTCTTGGCCATTGTGGAGAGTTTGGAATCTGATTGATTGATTGCTTCTGTGGACAGGTGTCTTTTATACAGGTGACAAACTGAGATTAGGAGCACTCCCTTTAAGAGTGTGCTCCTAATCTCAGCTCGTTACCTGTATAAAAGACACCTGGGAGCCAGAAATCTTTCTGATTGAGAGGGGGTCAAATACTTATTTCCCTCATTAAAATGCAAATCAATTCATAACATTTTTGACATGCGTTTTTCTGGATTTTTTTGTTGTTATTCTGTCTCTCACTGTTCAAATAAACCTACCATTACAATTATAGACTGATCATTTCTTTGTCGGTGGGAAAACATACAAAATCAGCAGGGGATCAAATACTTTTTTCCCTCACTGTAACTGTAGGATATTATGGACCTATACCTATTCTGGACAAAACCTGAACCTCTTCCCGTTCCTACACCATAGGCTACAATTAGAATTTGTTGGACAGATAACTATAGAAGGATTGGGCTGTAATAAAATTGTAAACAGAATCATTGTTCATCATTAATATTGACTATAGTCAAAATGGATTATATAATGAATCCCAAAAAGTATCTCACAAACTCACTTTAGTCTAAAGCTCAGAGACAAGGCTGAGTGAATCTTCTCTGAAAAAGAAAGAGCTTGATATCTTGAAATCTACCCCTGAAAAGGAAATAGCTTGAAAGGGTACTTCTGCTTCAACATGCATAGATTGAATGGGTGTCGTAGCCACTCCTATTGCCGCTGCCAATTGAGCTATTGATCGGATCACTTAACGCCTCTCTGCAGGTGTTGAATTGGTGTCCGCTAGCCTCTCACGCTACACACTGCATCAACTAACGAATAGCCTGCTACTGTACAGACATGCCTAATCAAAGCTGGTGTCATCACTTCACAGCTCACAGAGAGAGTAGAGGTGATGGAGGTGAGACATATCTCACAGAGAGAGTAGAGGTGATGGTGGTGAGACATATCTCACAGAGAGAGTAGAGGTGATGGTGGTGAGACATATCTCACAGAGAGAGTAGAGGTGATGGTGGTGAGACATATCTCACAGAGAGAGTAGAGGTGATGGTGGTGAGACATATCTCACAGAGAGAGTAGAGGTGATGGTGGTGAGACATATCTCACAGAGAGAGTAGAGGTGATGGTGGTGAGACATATCTCACAGAGAGAGTAGAGGTGATGGTGGTGAGACATATCTCACAGAGAGAGTAGAGGTGATGGTGGTGAGACATATCTCACAGAGAGAGTAGAGGTGATGGTGGTGAGACATATCTCACAGAGAGAGTAGAGGTGATGGTAGTGAGACATATCTCACAGAGAGAGTAGAGGTGATGGTGGTGAGACATATCTCACAGAGAGAGTAGAGGTGATGGTGGTGAGACATATCTCACAGAGAGAGTAGAGGTGATGGTGGTGAGACATATCTCACAGAGAGAGTAGAGGTGATGGTGGTGAGACATATCTCACAGAGAGAGTAGAGGTGATGGTGGTGAGACATATCTCACAGAGAGAGTAGAGGTGATGGTGGTGAGACATATCTCACAGAGAGAGTAGAGGTGATGGTGGTGAGACATATCTCACAGAGAGAGTAGAGGTGATGGTGGTGAGACATATCTCACAGAGAGAGTAGAGGTGATGGTGGTGAGACATATCTCACAGAGAGAGTAGAGGTGATGGTGGTGAGACATATCTCACAGAGAGAGTAGAGGTGATGGTAGTGAGACATATCTCACAGAGAGAGTAGAGGTGATGGTGGTGAGACATATCTCACAGAGAGAGTAGAGGTGATGGTGGTGAGACATATCTCACAGAGAGAGTAGAGGTGATGGTGGTGAGACATATCTCACAGAGAGAGTAGAGGTGATGGTGGTGAGACATATCTCACAGAGAGAGTATACCACATATCCTGAGGCTGCATTTATTGTAGCAGGGTATTTTAACAAAGCAAATATGAGGAAAACGTGTTCTATCAACACATTGCATGTAGTACTCGCACTTCAAAAACTCTCAACCATTGTTACTCTCCTTTCCGGGATGGCTACAAGGCCCTCCCCCGCCCTCCATTCGGCAAATCAGGAGACAGCAGAGGGAGCACGCCCCCATCCACATCGACGGGCCGCAGTGGAGAAGATGAAAAGCTTCAAATTCCTCGGCGAACACATCACTGACAATCTGAAATGGTCCACCAACACAGACAGTGTGGCTGTATCACCACCTGGTATGGCAACTGCACCGCCCGAAACCGCAAGGATATCCAGAGGGTGGTGCGGTCTGCCCAAAGCATCACCAGGGGCACACTGCCTGCCCTCCATGACATCTACAGCACCCGATGTCACAGAAAGGCCAAAAAGATCATCAAGGACGTCAACCACCCGAGCCACGGTCTGTTCACCCCACTATCATCCAGAGGGCGAGGTCAGTACAGGTGGGACCGAGAGACTGAAAAAACAGCTTCTATCTCAAGGCCATCAGACTGTTAAATAGCCACCACTAGCTGGCCTCCGCCCAGTACCCTGCCCCAAACTTTAGTCACTGTCACCAGACTACCACCTGGTTACTCTAATGTGCACCTTATAGACTGCTGCCCTATTTACATAGACATGGAACACTGGTCACTTTAATAATGGAACACTGGTCTCTTTAATGTTTACATACTGTTTTACTCATTTAATAATGTATATACTGTATTCTAGTCAATACCATCCTATTCAACTATTGCTGTATGTACGGTGCATTCGGAAAGTATTCAAATCCCTTGACTTTGTCAACATTTTGTTAGGTTACAGCCTTATTCTAAAATTGATTAAATAGTTTTTTTCCCTCATCAATCTACACACAATACCCCATAATGACAAAGCAAAAACAGGTTTTTAGACATTTCTGATAATTTATTAAAAATAAAAACACTGAAATATCACATTTACATAAGTATTCAGACCCTTTACTCAGCACTTTGTTGAAGCACCTTTGGCAGTGATTACAGCCTTGAGTCTTCTTGGGTATGACGCTACAAGCTTGGCACACCTGTATTTGGGGAGTGTCTCCCATTCTTCTCTGCAGATCCTCTCAAGCTCTGTCAGGTTGGATGGAGAGCGTCGCTGCACAGCTATTTTCAGGTCTCTACAGGGCTATAGACGAGTACTGAGTCAATGGGAAGGGATACCAGGTAGTTGAGATAATTGACGTAATATTCACATGTACGATGCCTTCAAAGTATTCATACCCCTTCACTTAATCCACATTTTGGGTTACAGCCGGAATTCAAAATGGATGTAAAAAAAAAAATCTCACTCATCTACACACAATAGCCCATAATGACAGTGATACCATGTTTTTAGAAATCCTGACTAGTCTCCCAGTCCCTGCCGCTGAAAAACATCCCCACAGCATGATGCTACCACCACCATGCTTCACCGTAGGGATGGTGCCAGGTTTCCTCCAGACGTGACGCGTGACATTCAGACCAAAGAGTTCAATCTTGGTTTCATCAGACCAGAAAATCTTGTTTCTCATGGTCTGAGAGTCTTCAGGTGCCTTTTGGCAAACTCCAAGCGGGCTGTCATGTGCCTTTTACTGAGGAGTGGCTTCCGTCAGGCCACTCTACCATAAAGGCCTTATTGGTGGAGTGCTGCAGAGATGGTTGTCCTTCTGGAAGGTTCTCACATCTCCACAGAGGAACTCTTGAGCTCTGTCAGAGTGACCATCAGGTTCTTGGTCACCTCCCTGACCAAGGCCCTTATCCCCCGATTGCTGAGTTTGGCCGGGTGGCCAGCTCTAGGAAGAGTCTTGGTGGTTCCAAACTTCTTCAATTTAAGAATGATGGAGGCCATTGTATTTTTGGGTACCCTTCCCCAGATCTGTGCCGCGACACAATCCTGTCTCGGAGCTCTACGGACAATTCCATGGCTTGGTTTTTGCTTTGACATGCACTGTCAACTGTGGGACCTTATATAGGCAGATGTGTGCCTTTCCTAATCATGTCCAATCAATTGAATTTACCACAGGTGGACTCCAATCAAGTAGTAGAAACATCTCAAGGATGATCAATGGAAACAGGATGCACCTGAGCTCAATTTCGAGTCTCATAGCAAAGGGCCTGAATACTTATGTAAATAAGGTATTTCAATTTTGTATTTTTTACATTTGCAAAAATGTCTAAAAACCTGTTTTTGCTTTGTCATTATGGGGTATTGTGTGTAAAATCCATTTTAGAATAAGGTTGTAATGTAACAAAATGTGGAAAAAGTCAAGGAATCTGAATGCTTTCCCGAATGCACTCTAAACTATTCTATCCTAAGTATTCTACAGATATACTAAATATTCTATCCATTTACTGTCCATAATGTCTATACTTCCCATCACACATAAATTACCAGTCAAAAGTTTGGACACACCTACTAATTCAAGGGTTTGTCTTTATTTTTTACTATTTTCTACAATGTAGAATAATAGTGAAGACATCAAAACTATGAAATAACACATGTTGTAACCAAAAAAGTGTTAAACAAATCAAAATATATTTTAGATTTTAGATTCTTCAAAGTAGCCACCCTTTGCCTTGATGACAGCTTTGCACACTCTTGACATTCTTTCAACCAGCTTCACCTGGAATGCTTTTCCAACAGTCTTGAAGGAGTTCCCACACCTGTTTCCCATTATGTTTTATTGTGTTCCCTTTATAACCCTCTGTTTCTCATTGTGTATTGTGCGTAATTGTTTTGGTCTTTGCGGCAGTTGCCCATGTGTGCGGGTCGTATTATTTCCTCTCTGTATGAGGTTGCCTTTGTACTTTGTATTTGCACTGTATCCAGTAAAGTATCTGCCAGTAGCTCGGGTGTCCTGCTCTTGACTTCGCCTACCGCATACACGTCGCTGTGACAGAATTACGCACCATTAGACATGGAGTCAGCAGGAGCAGTGGTGCCAGCTGGATCTATGGAAGAGCGCGTAGAACACCAAGCGGCCATGATCCAGGCTCTCGGCACCGCCATGGAACAGGTGGTGAAAACCGTGGAGCGATGGGAAAGAAGAAGTTGGCCTACACCTCCTCCGACGATACCACCACCATCAGCTATGCCCATCGCTTCATCTCCGGGGTCCAGTGGGATTCGGCTCTCGCTCCCGAGGGCTTATGATGGCACAGCTGTCGGGTGTCAGGGTTTCCTGCTCCAGGTGGAACTCTACCTGGCAACCATCCACCCGGCGCCCTCGGGATACGAGAGCGTGTCCGCCCTCATCTCCTGTCTGTCCGGCAAGGCGCTGGAGTGGGCCAACGCAGAGTGGGGGGGAATAGACGCCACTACTGTCAACTATGCGGAGTTCACCCGCCGCTTCAGCGCAGTATTCGATCATCCACCAGAGGGTAAAGCGGCGGGTGAACGTCTATTCCACCTCCGACAGGGGAGGAGGAGCACGCAGGAGTTCGCACTGGACTTCCGGACGCTGGCTGCCAACGCGGAATGGAATGAGAGGGCCCTCATCGACCACTACAGATGTAGCCTGAGGGAGGACGTGCGTTGGGAATTGGCCTGCAGGGACACCAACCTAAACTTCGATCAACTGGTGGACATGTCGATTCGCCTGGACACCCTGTTGGCTACCCGCGGACGTCCGGACTCGGGGCCGTTCATTCCATCCCCCAGCACTTCCGAGCCGACCCCTATGGAGCTCGGAGGTGCTGGTACTAGGAGAGAGACCAGGAGAGAGGCCGTCCCCTGCATCAACTGTGGCCGCAGAGGACACACTGCTGGTCGGTGCTGGGGAGGGTCTCCTCGGAATCGAGGCAGTAGGCCGCGCAACGATGAGTCATTCCAGGTGAGTAGGCGCCCAACTCACCCAGAGCTCCCTGTTGCGCATATGTGTATTAAAGTTGTGTTTCCCGAGGTTTCTCCTCATTCCCAGCATAAGGCGCTAGTCGATTCAGGCGCAGCTGGGAATTTTATCGATCGCCAGTTCACCCATAAGTTAGGGATTCCTATAGATCCAGTGGATGTGCCCTTCCCTATCCATGCCCTAGATAGCCGCCCTTTGGGGTCTGGGTTGATTAGGGAGGTCACGGCGCCGCTCAGGATGAAAACGCAGGAGGGCCATGAGGAGATAATTTGGTTTTATTTGATTGACTCTCCTGCGTTTCCCGTGGTGTTGGGGCTTCCCTGGTTGACATCTCATGACCCCAAAATGTCATGGCAACAGAGGGCTCTCAAGGGATGGTCTGATCAGTGTGTCGGGAGGTGTGTGGGTGTTTCCATAGGGGCCACGACGGTGGAAAGTCCGAACCAAGTTCCCACCATGCACATTCCACCTGAATATGCCGATTTGGCTCTCTCCTTTTGTAAAAAGAAGGCGACTCAATTACCACCCCATCGACAGGGGGATTGTGCGATAAACCTCCAAGTAGGCGCTGCGCCTCCCCATAGTCATGTGTATCCTCTGTCTCAGGAGGAGACGGCGGCTATGGAAACATATGTCGCCGAATCGCTGAGACAGGGATACATACGGCCGTCCACTTCCCCTGCGTCCTCAAGTTTCTTTTTTGTGAAGAAGAAAGATGGGGGTTTACGCCCGTGTATTGACTACCGTGGTCTCAATCAGATCACCATCAAATACAGCTATCCTCTCCCTCTGATAGCTAGTATGACGGAGTCATTACACGGGGCGCGATTCTTCACAAAATTGGATCTCAGGAGTGCGTACAACCTGGTGCGCATTAGGGAGAGGGATGAGTGGAAGACAGCATTCAGGTCCACCTCGGATCACTCTGAGTACCTCGTCATGCCATACGGTTTAATGAATGCTCCTTCAGTCTTCCAATCGTTTGTGGATGAGATTTTCCGGGACTTGCATGGACAGTGTGTAGTGGTGTATATTGATGACATTCTAATATACTCCGCTACCCGCGCAGAGCATGTGTCCCTGGTTCGTCGGGTGCTTGGTAGACTGTTGGAGCATGATCTTTATGCAAAGGCGGAGAAATGTCTGTTCTTCCAGGAGTCCATCTCCTTCCTGGGACACCAGTTGTCCGCGTCAGGGGTGGAGATGGAGATTGACCGTGTTTCAGCCGTGCGCAATTGGCAGACTCCCTCCACGGTGAAGGAGGTGCAGCGGTTCTTGGGTGTTGCCAATTACTACCGGAGGTTTATCCGGGGCTTTGGGCAGGTAGCAGCTCCCATTACCTCCCTGCTAAAGGGGGGTCTTGTGCGTCTGCAGTGGTCGGCTGAGGCGGACAGGGCTTTTAGGCATCTGAAGGACCTGTTTACCTCGGCTCCGGTGCTGGCACATCCGGATTCCTCTTTGGCGTTCCAAGTTGAGGTGGATGCGTCCGAGGCTGGGATTGGTGCTGTACTGTCTCAGCGCTCGGGTACGCCACCTAAACTCCGCCCCTATGCTTTCTTTTCTAAGAAGCTCAGTCCGGCGGAGTGCAATTATGATGTGGGGGACAGGGAGCTGTTAGCTGTGGTGCAAGCCCTGAAGGTGTGGAGGCATTAGCTTGAGGGGGCTAAACACCCTTTTCTCATTTTGACTGACCATTGTAACCTGGAGTACATCCGGGCGGCGAGGAGGCTGAACCCTCGCCAGGCTAGGTGGGCTATGTTTTTCACCCGATTTGTATTTACGCTCACCTATAGACCAGGGTCACAGAACGCTAAGGCAGACGCCCTGTCCCGACTATATGACACAGAGGAGAGGTCCATTGAGCCTACTCCCATACTTCCGGAGTCTTGTATGGTGGCACCGGTGGTATGGGAGGTAGATGCGGACATCGAGCGGGCGTTACGTACCGATCCTACTCCCCCACAGTGTCCAGAGGGTCGGAAGTACGTGCCGCTTGAGGTTCGTGATCGATTAATATATTGGGCTCACATGTCACCTTCCTCTGGCCATCCTGGTATTGGTCAGACAGTGCACTGCCTTAGTGGAAAGTACTGGTGGCCCACTTTGGCTAAGGACGTGAGGGTTTATGTTTCCTCCTGCTTGGTGTGTGCTCAGTGTAAGGCGCCTAGACACCTACCCAGAGGGAAATTACAACCCCTACCCGTTCCACAACGACCGTGGTCTCACCTCTCGGTGGATTTTGTCACGGACCTTCCCCCCTCCCAGGGGAATACGACGATCTTGGTCGTTGTGGATCGGTTTTCAAAGGCCTGCCATCTCATTCCTATGCCAGGTCTCCCTACAGCCCTACAAACTGCTGACGCCCTGTTTACACACGTCTTCCAGCACTACGGGGTACCTGAGGATATAGTGTCTGATCGGGGTCTCCAGTTCACCTCTAGAGTCTGGAGGGCGTTTATGGAACGTCTGGGAGTCTCGATTAGCCTTACCTCAGGTTTTCACCCCGAGAGTAATGGGCAGGTGGAGAGAGTGAACCAGGATGTGGGTAGGTTTCTGAGGTCCTATTGCCAGGACCGGCAGGGGGAGTGGTCGGAATATATCCCCTGGGCAGAGATAGCCCAAAACTCACTTCGCCACTCCTCAACTAACCTTACGCCTTTTCAGTGTATGCTGGGTTATCAGCCGGTCCTGGCACCTTGGCATCAGAGCCAGATCGAAGCCCCTGCGGTGGACGAGTGGTTTCGGCGCTCGGAGGAAACCTGGAACGCTGCGCATGTCCATCTACAGCGAGCGATCAGGCGGCAAAAGGCGAGCGCCGATCACCACCGCAGTAAGGCTCCGGTGTATGCACCGGGAGATCGGGTCTGGCTCTCGACCCGAAACCTGCCCCTTCGCCTGCCCTGCTGGAAGCTGGGTCGGCGGTTTGTGGGGCCATTTAAAGTCCTGAGGAGATTGAACGAGGTATGTTATAGGTTACAACTGCCCATTACTTACCGCATTAACCCCTCGTTCCATGTGTCTCTCCTCAGGCCGGTAGTAGCTGGTCCACTCCAGGAGAGTGAGGTACGAGAGGCTCCTCCGCCCCCGTTGGACATCAAGGGGGTTCCGGTGTACTCAGTCCGTTCCATCTTGGATTCGAGGCGTCGGATGGGGGGCCTGCAGTATCTCGTGGAGTGGGAGGGGTACGGTCCGGAGGAACGGTGCTGGGTCCCTAGGAGGGACATCCTAGATCCCTCCATGTTGAGGGATTTCCACCGGAGTCATCCGACTCGCCCTGCTCCGCGTCCTCCTGGCCGTCCCCGAGGCTGGGGTCGGCGCACGGCTGGAGCCGCGCGTCAAGGGTGGGGTACTGTAACGGATTCAGTCGAGGCTGCTCCTCCTCCTTGCTCGGGCAGGCTTCGGCGTTCGTCGTCCCCGGAGTACTAGCTGCTGCCGATCTATGTTTCGGTGTTTGTCTTGTTTGGTCTTTATTGTTTACACCTGTTCCCCATTATGTTTTATTGTGTTCCCTTTATAACCCTCTGTTTCTCATTGTGTATTGTGCGTAATTGTTTTGGTCTTTGCGGCAGTTGCCCATGTGTGCGGGTCGTATTATTTCCTCTCTGTATGAGGTTGCCTTTGTACTTTGTATTTGCACTGTATCCAGTAAAGTATCTGCCAGTAGCTCGGGTGTCCTGCTCTTGACTTCGCCTACCGCATACACGTCGCTGTGACAAGCAGCAGAAAACTGGAATCACCTTGATGAGTTTACCTAGTTCAGCAACCAAGATCATTCTGTAAATAAGAGCAGCAGAAAACGATTTGTTTACATGCTAATGCCAAAATAACACAATGTGAGTTTCATTGAACTGTACCCTTGGGTTGCGTTTGACCAGAGCCCTATGGTCAAAAGTAGTGCACTATATAGGGAATAGGGTGCCATTTGTGGTGATTCCTTGGTCTCATTAGGACTTTTTAAAAATAATTCTAATGAACAACCAACTGACCAACTGTAAATGAATACCATGGCAGCATAGTGAATGGGACCCATTCATGTTTAAAAACGTAATTAACCTTTTTGGGGAAGTAGAGAGTAGAACATATACAAACACGTTTTCAAACTTAAGCTCAACATCAACAGGACACATCTACGTTCCAGCAGACAGTGACAAACATACTAAACAAAATATTTGTGTCTACTTTAAAAAAATAATTTTTATTTCCCCTTTATAGTCTAATGAGTCATGGACAGCACATCCAGAAAACACCTTATTTAAATAAATAATAAATAAAATAACAGTACACTAGAGTAGGTAAAGCACCAAACAGAACAGCTGTAGTGAAGACACTGGCCAATGGTAAATGGCTATAGCCTACACCGGAATCAATGACCAAATGACTCCCCAACTCTGATTCAATGCAGCATACTAAATGAGAAAAATATATATTGTACTGCCTTGCGCTCAGGCTGAAATGCTGCTGTAAGCTTTTTTAGGACAGCATTCAGTCTGACCTATCCACATAAAGTCTGTGGGCAGCAGTAAATGACCAGACAGTGTGTTAGAGAAGACTGGTATTGATTAGGACGAGGATGACAGCAGAGCTCTATTTAGATACTTATTAACTAGGACATACCACTACACACACAAAGACACACAGACACACACACACACACACAAAGACACACACACACACACACACACACACACACACACACACACACACACACACACACACACACACACACACACACACACACACACACACACACACACACACACACACACACACACACACACACACACACAAAGACACACACACACACACACACACAGACACACACACACACACACACACAGACACACACACAGACACACACACACACACACACAGACACACACACAGACACACACACACACACACACACACACACACACACACACACACGCACACACACACACACACACAGACACACACACACACACACACACAGACACACACACACACACACACACACAGACACACACACACACACACACAGATGGAGACACACATCTAAAAGTTCAACTGTATAAGTGAATGTAGTTACTGCTGCTACAATAGGTACATTATCCTCAAATACCTCTAACACATTTAAACAAATCTCTGGATAGCTCCTACAGAAGGAGCCGGCTGGCTTCAGTTGTGAAGAGCAGGAGCAGAACGTGTTTTAAACATACGGAGTAAATTGTGAGAGTTTTTCCTGGCTGGCCGAGCATCTACGGCGTGTGGAATTAGTTACTGGGTTCTTGGGGCTGGTGCTGCTGTTCAACCTCTGTCCTCTGTGTGTTTCTGAGTGCGTATGCGTGTTTATTTTTATTTTTATTTGTATTTTATTTCACCTTTATTTAACCAGGTTTAAGCCAGTTGAGAACAAGTTCTCATTTATAACTGCGACCTGGCCAAGATAAAGCAAAGCAGTGCGATAAAAACAACAACACAGAGTTACATATGGGGTAAAACAAAACATACAATCAATAACACAAAAGAAAATCTATATACAGTGTGTGCAAATGTAGTAAGTTATGGAAGTAAGGCAATAAATAGGCCATAGTGCAAAATAATTACAATTTAGTATTAACACTGGAGTGATAGATGTGCAGAAGATGATGTGCAAATAGAGATACTGGGGTGCAAATTAGCAAAATAAATAACAATGTAAATAACAATATGGGGATGAGGTAGTTGGGTGGGCTAATTTCAGATGGGCTGTGTACAGGTGCAGTGATCGGTAAGGTGCTCTGACAACTGATGCTTAAAGTTAGTGAGGGAGATAAGTGTCTCCAGCTTCAGAGATTTTTGCAGTTCGTTCCAGTCATTAGCAGCAGAGAACTGGAAGGAATGGCGGCCAAAGGAGGTGTTGGCTTTGGGGATGACCAGTGAGATATACCTGCTGGAACGCATACTACGGGTGGGTGTTGCTATGGTGACCAATGAGCTAAGATAAGGCGGGGATTTGCCTAGCAGTGATTTATAGATGACCTGGAGTCAGTGGGTTTGGCGACGAATATGTAGTGAGGGCCAGCCAACGAGAGCGTACAGGTCACAATGGTGGGTAGTATATGGGGCTTTGGAGACAAAACGGATGGCACTGTGATAGACTACATCCAATTTGCTGAGTAGAGTGTTGGAAGCTATTTTGTAAATGACATCGCCGAAGTCAAGGATCGGTAGGATAGTCAGTTTTACGAGGGCATGTTTAGCAGCATGAGTGAAGGAGGCTTTGTTGCGAAATAGGAAGCCGATTCTAGATTTAACTTTGGATTGGAGATGCTTGATGTGAGTCTGGAAGGAGAGTTTACAGTCTAACCAGACACCTAGGTATTTGCAGTTGTCCACATATTCTAAGCCGAGAGTAGTGATTCTAGTCGGGCGGGCAGGTGCAAGCAGCGTTCGATTGAAGAGCATGCATTTAGTTTTACTAAATGTTGGTGAACCAGGCGAGGCAGTCATTTGAGAAACCAAGGCTATTTAGTCTGCCAATAAAAATGCGGGGATTGAAAGAGTCAAAAGCCTTGGCCAGGTCGATGAAGACGGCTGCACAGTACTGTCTTTTATCGATCGCAGTTATTATATCGTTTAGGACCTTGAGCGTGGCTGAGGTGCACCCATGACCAGCTCGGAAACAAGATTGCATAGCGGAGAAGGTACGGTAGGATTCGAAATGGTCGGTGATCTGTTTGTTAACTTGGCTTTCAAATACTTTCGAAAGGCTGGGCAGGATGGATGAAGGTCTGTAACAGTTTGGATCTAGAGTGTCACCCCCTTTGAAGAGGGGGATGACCGCGAAAGAGAGGTTGAACAGGCTAGTAATAGGGGTTGCGACAAGTTCCGTGGCTATTTTTAGAAAGAAAGGGTCCAGATTGTCTAGCCCAGATGATTTGTAGTAGCTCTTTCAGGACATCAGCTATCTGAATTTGTGTGAAGGAGAAGCGGAGGGTGCAGAGCTGGTGGCTGGGGTAGGGGTAGCCAGGTGGAAAGCATGGCCAGCCCTGGCAAAATGCTTATTGAAATTCGCGATTATCATAGATTTATCGGTGGTGACAGTGTTTCCTAGCCTCAGTGCAGTGGGTAGCTGGGAGGAGGTGCTCTTATTCTCCATGGACTTTACAGTGTCCCAAAACTTTTTGGAGTTAGTGCTACAGGATGCACATTTCTGTTTGAAAAAGCTAGCCTTTGCTTTCCTAACTGATTGTGTATATTGATTTCTGACTTCCCTGAAAAGTTGCATATCGCGGGGGCTGTTCGACGCTAATGCAGTATGCCAGAGGATGTTTTTGTGCTGGTCAAGGGCAATCAAGTCTGGGGTGAACCAGGAGCTATATCTGTTCTTAGTTCTGCATTTTTTGAATGGGACATGCTTATTTAAGATGGAGAGGAAAGCACTTTTGAAGAAAATCCAGGCATCCTCTACTGACGGAATGAGGTCAATATCCATCCAGGATACCCGGGCCAGGTCAATTAGAAAGGCCTGCTCGCTGAAGTGTTTTAGGGAGCGTTTGACAGTGATGAGGGGTGGTCGTTTGACCGCGGACCCATTACGGACGCAGTTAATGAGGCAGTGATCGCTGAGATCCTGGTTGAAGACAGCGGAGGTGTATTTAGAGGGTAAATTAGTCAGTATGATATCTATGAGGGTGCCCATGTTTACGGTTTCTGAGTGCGTGTGTGCGTGCGTGTGCGTGTGTGTGTGTGCGCGCGTGCGTGTGTGAGTGTGCATGTGAGTGTGTTTGTGTGTGTGTGTGTGTGTGAGTGTGCGTGTGTGTGTGTGAGTGTGTGTGTGTGTGTGTGTGTGTGTGTATGGTGTATAACCTCTGCACCATGATGAAGGTCAAGAGCCCTGTTGGCATCCGGACAGAGCTCACATGAGCAAAGTTTTAATGTGAACTTATTAGACCCTCTAAACATTATGGCTGTTCTCGTTAAAGACGGCTCTTTTTCAACTCAAAGATCGAGTTGATCCTAAACAGCTGTTGTTGTTTATATATTTTAGCTCACCAACGGCAACTTCGGAATACAGAGCATAGAAAGTACTGATGAGAATGTTTAGAATGTGACTGATTATAGTCCATAGAGCTCCTATAGTCCCAGTCGGTATTAGATAGAACGTCACCACCCCGCCCGCCTTGGGGGAAAACGACCCATGGTTACCTTGGTTACCCCATTGGCTCACAGCAAAAACTTTACCTTTTTCAAACGCAATTTTCTTGTTGTGTCTGCTCGTTTTAGTCAATTACAAAACTATATTTAAGAAAAGTACAACATGTCTAAAGATGACTTTTCAGCATTGCCTGCTCCCGAGCGTCCTCACTACTTAGAAAAACGTAATATTGTAGGGCTTCCTTCATGCCCTCGCAGGCTCTATTTCCCTACGCGGGAGCGTTTTGAACCGCAGGTTGGGATTTTTGACCGATTACATGTACATGTACAACAACAGCTTTTTTTTTGCATATTTTGTTATTTCTGTATAATAGAAAATTGCAGACGTTGGCTCTTTTACAATGAGGCACAATGGGAAAATAATGTTTATTTTCCCCAATTTGTGGGCGTGGTCGAGGGGAATTCATTCTTATATGATGTGAATATCGACTTGGAGCGCAAACTGTGGGGGATGGAAGAAGGACACCAGATTGATGCACGTTGAACAAATCTGATCTAACAAAGTTTTTACTTCAACATAGTGTCAAATACACACATAAACAATGGGCAAAGTGTTATTCGAATTTTGTTTCAATTTGTCTAAGTCCTATATCATCAACTGATTTCAGCCAGTGTAAGCCTGTGGATTGACTGCATTGTTTGAACGGAATTTAGGCATTTTAACAGTTCGTTAAAATTTTTTATGGAATCATTACTCTAAAAGTGTCCAGCTAGCTCGCTAACAAACATACAGTGCAGATACATTCTTCAAATTCATTATTTTACACAAGATCTTATCACAGCACTGGCAAACCATAGTTGACCAACTCCCTGACCAAAATGGCTGACCTTTATCCCATCATAAGAAGGTTCATGTCCATTCTAGTATTCTAATTCCTAATTATATGGTGCAGTTCCTCTGAACTGTGACACGATTCAGAATACAGTGAAGAGAAGACTCCCTGCTCCATCTAGTGATTGCATTTTCTATTTTTGTCATGATGAAAGATTGTTTCGCTGAAGACTTTAGAGATATGTACCATCTAACATCTTTAAACAGTGATAAATCATATATAACATAAAGTAAATATCATAATATCTGGTCATTCAACAGTGTTCAATCATATGTAAAGTAAATCGCAAAGTAAAGTGGTAAAGCACAAATCATATTGCTATGTGAGGGTTACCCATGGTGATATACACTATGTGAGGGTTATCCATGGTGATATACACTATGTGAGGGTTACCCATGTTGATATACACTATGTGAGGGTTATCTATGTTGAAATACACTATGTGAGGGTTATCCATGGTGATATACACTATGTGAGGGTTATCCATGGTGATATACACTATGTGAGGGTTACCCATGTTGATATACACTATGTGAGGGTTACCCATGTTGATATACACTATGTGAGGGTTATCTATGTTGATATACACTATGTGAGGGTTACCCATGTTGCTATACTGCATTGTAGTTAGTCCTACAGTGGTAGAAGGATTCAGAAAATAGTTGATCATGATCTCTGTGCAAATTCTACTCACTCACATCTAAATAACAAAACGGTTGTGACTGACTGTGAATGATGAAGGATACACTATGGACTCAGCCATGCATTAGGTATGCTAAACATTTTACATTTACATTTACGTCATTTAGCAGACGCTCTTATCCAGAGCGACTTACAAATTGGTGCATTCACCTTATGATAGCCAGTGGGAACATCATACACATCCAACGCTACATTGATTTAACCATTCCCGTGCGTGTGAATATATGGGATATTTACATTCATTATGCAGCCAGTGTCAGGATGATTTGAATAGATGGCCCCTTCTTCTCCTTTGTTGTCTGTGCTGGCTGAACAGAGCTCCTCTTGTCTCTGTGTCAGTAGGGCTGTGCACTGCGTGGGGGTGCAGGCGTAGTGGGAGCAGAGCCTGCAATGCAGAGGCTGTCGGGAGGGACACAGATTGATTTGTAGCTATTGAGACAACACTGATACGCTGCTAAGACTATGGAACCACGTCAGCAATCGCTTCAGGACATTAGTGGGAGGTTGGAGGAAGAGGTGAGGAACAACACACTGCTTTGTTACTACCTTGTTTTTTTCCTGTTTATGGTCGGTGATGCTGAACTCTTTAGATTCTGCTGCCAAGCAGCAGTATCAAAGGGATTCTTTACCATAGAAAGAACATACCTGTCATGCATACTAACAATGAAATAAAGTGTTATATGTGCATTTTATAGTATCAAATCACTTTATTCCTGGATGTTTCATGGAACGAGGACACTGGAGAGAACTCGGACTGTTAGTAAGCAAGATGCGTGCTAAAGAATGTAATCCATTTTTAAAAGCTTTCTGTTCCAAGGAGGAGGAGCTACCTGAGGCCATGTGTTCCAAGGAAGAGGAGCTACCTGAGGCCATGTGTTCCAAGGTAGAGGAGCTACCTGAGGCCATGTGTTCCAAGGTGGAGGAGCTACCTGAGGCCATGTGTTCCAAGGAAGAGGAGCTACCTGAGGCCATGTGTTCCAAGGTAGAGGAGCTACCTGAGGCCATGTGTTCCAAGGTAGAGGAGCTACCTGAGGCCATGTGTTCCAAGGTAGAGGAGCTACCTGAGGCCATGTGTTCCAAGGTAGAGGAGCTACCTGAGGCCATGTGTTCCAAGGTGGAGGAGCTACCTGAGGCCATGTGTTCCAAGGTGGAGGAGCTACCTGAGGACATGTGTTCCAAGATAGAGGAGCTACCTGAGGACATGTGTTCCAAGGTAGAGGAGCTACCTGAGGCCATGTGTTCCAAGGTAGAGGAGCTACCTGAGGACATGTGTTCCAAGATAGAGGAGCTACCTGAGGACATGTGTTCCAAGGAAGAGGAGCTACCTGAGGCCATGTGTTCCAAGGTGGAGGAGCTACCTGAGGCCATGTGTTCCAAGGAAGAGGAGCTACCTGAGGCCATGTGTTCCAAGGAAGAGGAGCTACCTGAGGCCATGTGTTCCAAGGTAGAGGAGCTACCTGAGGCCATGTGTTCCAAGGAAGAGGAGCTACCTGAGGCCATGTGTTCCAAGGAAGAGGAGCTACCTGAGGCCATGTGTTCCAAGGAAGAGGAGCTACCTGAGGCCATGTGTTCCAAGGTAGAGGAGCTACCTGAGGCCATGTGTTCCAAGGTAGAGGAGCTACCTGAGGCCATGTGTTCCAAGGAGGAGGAGCTACCTGAGGCCATGTGTTCCAAGGTGGAGGAGCTACCTGAGGCCATGTGTTCCAAGGTGGAGGAGCTACCTGAGGCCATGTGTTCCAAGGTGGAGGAGCTACCTGAGGCCATGTGTTCCAAGGAAGAGGAGCTACCTGAGGCCATGTGTTCCAAGGTAGAGGAGCTACCTGAGGCCATGTGTTCCAAGGTAGAGGAGCTACCTGAGGCCATGTGTTCCAAGGAAGAGGAGCTACCTGAGGCCATGTGTTCCAAGGTGGAGGAGCTACCTGTTGTGGTGTAGCCAAGCTAGGGGTGGGAGAACATGAGAAAAGGAGCTTTCTTTAGAGTAATGGTTGGAGGTTGAGCCTCCATCGGATGAACAACCATGACAGAAATGAGAAAATCTACTCTCCTACTCTCCACTCTACCCAATTAATGTCATTCTCAGTTCAGAGTTCCACCAATATGACAGCTAGGTAAACAAACGTGGCCAAACACTGCCGCTGGCCCAGGGGGGAAAACACATTATAGAAAAAAAAGACTGCCTGTTGACACAAAGATAGGTGGTTCTTGTGCAATCTGGCTCCGTGGATGAAGTGGAGGGAACTTGAGTTCTCCTGGAGTCTCAATAGACTCGCGAGCCATCCTGATCTCACAAGCTTCTATGAATGGTGTAAGCTTGCGAGATCAGGGTGGCTCGTGAAGCTAGTCTCAATCCTATTGGTTCCCCAATACAATCAGGACAAACAGTAAGGCCCTCTGCGTTATTGCAATGCATATGACCCAAGATCATTATTAGCTCCATCCATGGATGTTAGGTAGGAAGTTCTCCTGCTGGAGTCTCAATCCTTTGGGGAAAACTGCTCCTATATAAACACTTGGATCCCCAGTACAGTAAGGACATCAACGCAAATCTACAGCTTCCCATGTGCCATTCACATGACCCAATTGTAACACGTTCATGAGTTTCCGCAAGACTTCCCACCGATGACATCTGCACCATTATCTGTTCCCTCAGCACGGCAGCAGTTGATGATGGAATAACAGTTAGCCTATGAAACACACACGAGTGAGCTCCTTACAGGATAGGTTGATTTATCTGTCCGTGTTCATTCCAGAAGCCAAACCCCTTCTATAAATTTTCTGGGACAGGGATATTAAATCCCTTACGGCCAAGTATAGGACTGGAATAACTTGGACCACGTCTCAAATGTCACTGTATTCCCTATATAGCCAATGGGGCTCTGGTTAAAAGTAATAATAGGGTACCAATTCAGTCACTATATAGGAAATAGGGTGCAATTTGGGATGCAACCATACTTGCCCTATGTCTGAAAGTCAAACACTTTAACACAATGCTGGAGCCTATTGGGATGCTGGTGGGATAGGGGTCCGTTAATTACATCGCTGTGAACAGCCAAGGGTAATTAACCATGTGTAAGGTGAGACGTTCTCCTGCAAATCATGCATGGCACCCTATTCCCTAGTGCACTACTTTTGACCAGGGTCCTATGGGCAGCAAGTGCAAAACACATACCCATCCGAAATGGCACCTACTCCGCATGTATAGTACATTACTATGGGCCCTGGTCAAAAGCAGTGCCCTATATAGGGATTGGTGTACCATTTCAGACACAGTCTATGTTTTGTACTTTCTCAGTATGGATGACTTCAGAGAAAGTGATGGGTGCTTATTCTGTTGACAAATAAACAGCAACATTGGCCCTACTAGTCGGGGCCTCCCATTAAAATATTCAGATGGGTTCTACTGCGTCACAAAGGTCACGTGGAACGAATCGTCTTCCCCCCCGATGAGAAACAATGAAGTCAACATCTTGGGTCATTATTAAAATGAGTAATGAGGTCAATTAAGATATCAACCGATTAGTTAAAGAGTATTACAAATTCGTAAATAAACAGTGTAGCTGCTGCATACATAATGGCACTATTCATCCTTGCTGGTTCTGTTTTCTCTCCTCCATATAATCTACTAATAATGATGTGTTTTCACAGCTTAAGGGAGATGGCAGCTTTCGTTGTCGTCTTGAGCAAGAAGGGAATACCATCCAACACATCTCTCTGCAGGCTTATGGTGATATCTTAGCCAACATGCTATGGGTTCTGTAGTAAGCTAAAGAAATCACGTCCTCCCAGAACGAGAGCTATAGGACTTGGAATCAATCAGGTTTAATACGAGTTGCAATAAGGGATCAAGCAATCAGTCAGGAGCAGAGAGATTTTCAACATCAAAGGAAGGACTCAGCGTTATTGTGTCTGTGTGTGTGTGTGTGTGTGTGTGTGTGTGTGTGTGTCTGTCTGTCTGTGTGTGTGTGTGTATGTCTGTGTGTGTGTGTGTGTGTGTGTGAGTGTGTGTGTGTGTGTGTGTGTGTGTGTGTGTGTCTGTCTGTCTGTCTGTGTGTGTGTGTGTGTGTGTGTGTGTGTGTGTGTGTGTGTGTGTGTGTGTGTGTGTGTGTGTGTGTGTGTGTGTGTGTGTGTGTGTGTGTGTGTGTGTGTGTGTGTGTGTGTGTGTGTGTGTGTGTGTGAGTGTGTGTGTGTGTGTGTGTGAGTGTGTGTAATCAGTATTTAGTCCTCATGGTCTCAGGCCCCTGTACTGGTACTCATGATTTAACTCAATAAGGCTGTCATAGAAGCAATAACAATCTAAAACAGTCTATTCCTAACAACAACAACAACAACAACAACAACAACAACAACCGTAAAATAGCAACACAGAGTAGGGCTTTGAATGTCAGAATGAACATTAAACTCTCCAGCTGGTATTTACAGTATCTTTACTGAGAAATTAAAGTGGGGACATCCTACACTGTGGTAGAATATATTGTTGGGGGGTAGTTTAGTGACGTACACACTATCCAGGATACACTTCCACATTCCATCCCCAGGCGGCAGCACCAACCGAGTCTAGGTGCTGAGCCAAGCCTTTATTTGCACACAGGTGTGAGTAATTAGGATGGATTGTGAATCTGAGGCCACCGGTAAGGTAGCTGTTTCCCTGGGCACAACGCCTGGTTGCATAGGCTGACTTCTCACATTTATGCACACATCCAATCAGCTTACAGACCATGTAACTAGGGCTAAGACCCCTAGACATAACGAGTCAGGTTACAGACCATGTAACTAGGACTAAGACCCCTAGACATAACGAGTCAGGTTACAATACACTTTAGCTGTCTCCATCTAATACTATTTTATGTCTCTTCATTATACACAGCACGCTTAAAGAATCCACGTGTGAGAGAATAATATGTTAATAAAACATACCAATCTTTTATTTTTCACTAGAGTCAAAATGGACTGTTGGGAACAGTTAAACAATGTTTAATTTATATACCATTAAATCCCACAGCACTGTACAGAGAAAGTGTGTGTGTGTGTACGTGTGTGTGCGTGTGTGTGCAGAGCGTGCTTGCCTGACTCTGTTTCTGTGTGTGTGTGTGTGTGTGTGTGTGTGTGTGTGTGTGTGTGTGTGTGTGTGTGTGTGTGTGTGTGTGTGTGTGTGTGTGTGTGTGCACTGCGTCTTTCAAAGGGGTTTCTTCTGGACTGATACAGAAGTGTCATTAATTTCCCATCTCCTTGATGTATTCCTGAAGGTCCATCCTCCCATCTAGATGGAGGGAAGTTATCTCCCTTTGTGGAGCAATTTCATAGCTCATAAATGGATTAGCTTTGCATAAATAAATAATCTATATGAGTACATTAGAAGTCTGCCCCTTGCAAAATTCTGCCCCCAAGGCTAAATTCGTAAGTAGCTTTAGTAAACATTAGTACTTAATATTTGACTTTCTCAATTTCCTTTTCATGAAAGCAAAATAGAAATCACAACCATGATGGAACCACTAATCATGACTGTGTGGTCAACCCCAACCATGATGGAACCACTAATCATGACTGTGTGGTCAACAGTAATCTACGAGATGAAGCCTATAGCGAAACATGCTGAACACTGTGTCACCAAAAATGTTCACCAAATAAACGTCAGCAATCCGATAAAATCAGCCTGGCATATTTGATTGAACACCAGCACTCTGCAGTTGTGACGTCTAATCTGGCAACATGCCTAGGCTGTAAAGTAAGCAGACCATTGAGAGATTGCATGGCTGGAAGTGAATGTGCAATTCATATAACCGCATGACATGAATGCAGAATGTAGCCTATAGGCTACCTGTTTAAACGTCCACGGCATCAACTGTGATGGCAGAAGGCAAACACAAACAGCCCCTGGAATGGAAAAGGCTTGATTGTGCATCGTCGTACGGCTCAGCTATTTGTGTGAATGAAGAGGTCAGTATTCTACTCCATTAAAGATATAGGCATGAACTGCAGTGTGTGTGTGTGTGTGTGTGTATGGGTGTGAATGTGCGTGTGTGAGTGTGCGTGTGTGTGTGTGTGTGTGTGTGTGTATGGGTGTGTGTGTGTGTGTGTGTGTGTGTATGTGTGTGTGTGTGTGTGTGTGTGTGTGTGTGTGTGTGTGTGTGTGAGTGTGTGTGTGTGAGTGTGAATGGGAGTGTGTGTGTGTGCTCGACTATGCTCGACTGTGTGTGTGTGTGTGTGTGTGTGCGTGTGTGTGTGTGTGTGTGTGTGTGTGTGTGTGTGTGTGAGTGTGAATGGGAGTGTGTGTGTGTGCTCGACTGTGTGTGTGTGTGTGTGTGTGCGTGTGTGTGTGTTCGTGTTTGCATGTCTGTGTGCTGTGCTCTCCAGTGACATTCATTAGATTGAGGGGATTCTAAAGGAGCACTTAAACGCCAGGATTAATAATGCCTGCTCTTGATGTGAACTGAACGTTTTGACACCTTCAGTCATGTTACCACAGCACTAGCAGTTAGCCTCTTCAGTCATGATACCACAGCACTAGCAGTTAGCCTAGTCCAGAGGCCCTTCAGTCATGTTACCACAGCACTAGTAGTTAGCCTAACCCAGAGGCCCTTCAGTCATGTTACCACAGCACTAGCAGTTAGCCTAACCAAGAGGCCCTTCAGTCATGTTACCACAGCACTAGCAGTTAGCCTAACCAAGAGGCCCTTCAGTCATGTTACCACAGCACTAGCAGTTAGCCTAACCCAGAGGCCCTTCAGTCATGTTACCACAGCACTAGCAGTTAGCCCCTTCAGTCATGTTACCACAGCACTAGCGGTTAGCCCCTTCAGTCATGTTACCACAGTCTAGCAGTTAGCCCCTTCAGTCATGTTACCACAGCACTAGCAGCTAACCCCTTCAGTCATGTTACCACAGCACTAGCAGTTAGCCCCTTCAGTCATGTTACCACAGCACTAGCAGCTAACCCCTTCAGTCATGTTACCACAGCACTAGCAGCTAACCCCTTCAGTCATGTTACCACAGCACTAGCAGCTAACCCCTTCAGTCATGTTACCACAGTCTAGCAGTTAGCCTAAGGCAGAGGCCACCAGGCTATTTTCTATTTCCCTAGCCAGGCTGAAGGTATGGCTGTATGGCTACGGCGCTTGTCCACAAATATTTGTTTAAATGATTCATGTTCTAAGGATATTTAGAAAGTGATCACATGTTTGGAAACTAATGGCAGCCAAGTTAATAATGGGTTTATTGATTGTTTTTCTATCACAAAGTGCAAGCAGCTTCGCCAATGAGATGTTTTAACTATCAACATAAATCATAGGGACTACACAGGACTGCATCCTAGTGAGGTTACATGTTGAAAGAAAACTATCATGTCACAAGCCACAACAAGCACATACACCAGGGTTCTTCAATTCCGGTCCTGGAGGGCCGAAACACTTCTGTTTTTTATTTCTACCTGGTAGTTAATTGCACTCACCTGGTGTCCCAGGTCTGAATTAGTCCCTGATTAGAAGGAGAGGATGAAAAACAGAGGTGTTTTGGCCCTCCAGGACCGGAATTGAAGAACCCTGACATACACCATCCCAACAATTCCCAAAGGTCCACTGAAGAGGGATATATGGATATTGTCTGAAAACGTACCAAATACGTGGACATTTTTCTAAGGTGTCAACCAACACACGACTCCAAAACTCAAGTTGTCAGTTCCTCCTGCAAACAGACCACTTAATTGTACCATAATTTTGAAAGAAGAATGGTTGATCTAACAAAGGCTTTCCAAGCAGAAAAACAATAATATATTGTCTTGGTATTCTGGTGGCTATGGATGGCAGAGCCTGCTGGCTGACGAGGCGGCCTCATGATATTTATGTTTTAATTAGTTATTTGATACATTTTTACGATGACCCTGGTACTTAAAGCTTGATTAATCTTAAATAAAATATAGGGGAATGCTGCATGTTTAAAAAAAAATGCATTTGTTTTGTGGGACTGTAGGTAGGTTACTAAATAATTGTGTCATTTGTGAGTGGAAAATTGAAGGTCATGTCCATGGGTGACGGTCCACAATTGAACACCACACAACGGTGCTTACACAATTGGATCATAATAGGTTTTTTGAATGTTTTTTTTTTTCACACAACACTAAACACAACAAAACACTAAACACAACAAAACACTAAACACAACACAACATAATAGTACAATAGGTTAACCAAATACTCCATTCTCTCTCGCTGACTACAAAGATAGAGTGGCGCCGGTACTTTCTAATTCCTATTGATGGCGATAGGGTTCCAAACGCAGATTTGATCACACTATAAGGATAGGTTGGCTAGGCCTTTATCTGTGTGGAGTCCCAAAATGAGAAAGCCATTTTTTTTCATCAACAATGGCTTCCATCCATGCAGCCAGGCAGCACTACCTCGTTCTAAGAGGCTCTATGTGGGGAGGATTGGCAGGATATTAAGGGCTTGCGTCCCAAATGGCTCCCTATTCCCTTATAGTGCACTACTTCATATTGCACGACCCCCATAGAACTCTGGTCAAAAGTAGTACACTACAAATGGAAATAGGGTGCCATTTGGGACGCTCCCAAGGTACGCTGCTGCAGAGGGAGAAACAAATAAATTCAGAAGGCAGTTCAGTTTAATTGTTTTTGAGCAATACTCTTGTCTCATTGCATTCTCCTCATAGTCACAAACCTCTCCTCCTCGAGGCCGTCTCGGTGACATTAAACAGTCACAGCTCTTTAATATCAGCAAAAGATCATATAACTCTTCTCATTAAGCCTCTCTGCTCTTGAGGTCAAAACTTTTGCTCCACAACAAGAATTACAGACATACAGTGAGGGAAAAAAGTATTTGATCCCCTGCTGATTTTGTACGTTTTCCCCACTGACAAAGACATGATCAGTCTATAATTTTAATGGTAGGTTTATTTGAACAGTGAGAGACAGAATAACAACAACAAAATCCAGAAAAACGCATGTCAAAAATGTTATAAATTGATTTGCATTTTAATGAGGGAAATAAATATTTGACCACCTCTCAATCAGAAAGATTTCTGGCTCCCAGGTGTCTTTTATACAGGTAACGAGCTGAGATTAGGAGCACACTCTTAAAGGGAGTGCTCCTAATCTCAGTTTGTTACCTGTATAAAAGACACCTGTCCACAGAAGCAATCAATCAATCAGTTTCCAAACTCTCCACAATGGCCAAGACCAAAGAACTCTCCAAGGATGTCAGGGACAAGATTGTAGACCTACACAAGGCTGGAATGGGCTACAAGACCATCGCCAAGCAGCTTGGTGAGAAGGTGACAACAGTTGGTGCGATTATTCGCAAATGGAAGAAACACTAAATAATTGTCAATCTCCCTCGGCCTGGGGCTCCATGCAAGATCTTACCTCGTGGAGTTGCAATGATCATGAGAACGGTGAGGAATCAGCTCAGAACTACACGGGAGGATCTTGTCAATGATCTCAAGGCAGCTGGGACCATAGTCACCAAGAAAACAATTGGTTTACACACTACGCCGTGAAGGACTGAAATCCTGCAGCGCCCGCAAGGTCCCCCTGCTCAAGAAAGCACATATACATGCCCGTCGGAAGTTTGCCAATTAACATCTGAATGATTCAGAGGAGAACTGGGTGAAAGTGTTGTGGTCAGATGAGACCCAAATCGAGCTATTTGGCATCAACTCAACTCGCCGTGTTTGGAGGAGGAGGAATGCTGCCTATGACCCCAAGAACACCATCCCCACCGTCAAACATGGAGGTGGAAACATTATGCTTTGGGGGTGTTTTTCTGCTAAGGGGACAGGACAACTTCACCGTATCAAAGGGACGATGGACGGGGCCATGTACCGTCAAATCTTGGGTGAGAACCTCCTTCCCTCAGCCAGGGCATTGAAAATGGGTCGTGGATGGGTATTCCAGCATGACAATGACCCAAAACACACAGCCAAGGCAACAAAGGAGTGGCTCAAGAAGAAGCACATTAAGGTCCTGGAGTGGTCTAGCCAGTCTCCAGACCTTAATCCCATAGAAAATCTGTGGAGGGAGCTGAAGGTTCGAGTTGCCAAACGTCAGCCTCGAAACCTTAATGACTTGGAGAAGATCTGCAAAGAGGAGTGGGACAAAATCCCTCCTGAGATGTGTGCAAACCTGTTGGCCAACTACAAGAAACGTCTGACCTCTGTGATTGCCAACAAGGGTTTTGCCACCAAGTACTAAGTCATGTTTTGCAGAGGGGTCAAATACTTATTTCCCTCATTAAAAGGCAAATCAATTTATAACATTTTTGACATGCGTTTTTCTGGATTTTTTGTTGTTGTTATTCTGTCTCTCACTGTTCAAATAAACATACCACTAAAATTATAGACTGATCATTTCTTTGTCAGTGGGCAAATGTACAAAATCAACAGGGGATCAAATACTTTTTTTCCCTCACTGTAGGTTGTGTCCCAAATGGCACCATCCTCTTTTCAAAAGTAGTGCACTATAAAGTGAATAGGGTGCCATTTTGGGACACAACCAGAAACTCCTCATTGTGTTTGAGAAGAATAAAGGTAATACTCCTCTAAGTACTGGCACAGCCAACCCTGTATTCTATTAAAAAACCATATACCCAGTAAAGCCGTAAACAGAGGAAGGGAATAATGAATTAGTCTAAGCAGTAAAGCCATTGAGCGACTCCATGGGTTTGAAGAGAGGTGATGATTATGCAGTTCTCGTTCTTTTCCCTCTGCGTGCTAACGCTAGGCCGGCTGGGGAAATGCTGGATTCAGCAGAGTGCCGGTTTAATATCCCATGTGCTACTCATTTCCACACTGCGCTGCATTTAGAAAATACTGTGTGTTCCGTGGCACAAATCGCACCCTATTCCCTGCATAGTGTACTATGAGCCCTGGTTAAAAGTAGTGCACTACATGTAGGGAATAGGTTGCCAGTCTCCTGGCTCCCTGCTGTAATGTTGAATCAGAGAAGTGACTGTGGCAATATATTGAGAAAGAACAAAAAAATCATAATGCATGCCGCTCCCTTCAAATTAGAGTGACTACAGTGAACACACATATCACCAAGGATGCAAACATCTACAATGTTAAAAAATAAAAATAAACATCATAACACAAAATGAAAGAAACCGTTTTTCAGTGTGATTGGTATGTCAGGAGAATTATCTTTATTTGATTCAGACACAAAGACTCATAGACACACAGCAGTTGAAAGGGGTGATCTGGAGGACGAACGTCTTGGATATCTTTCTGTCAAGCTGCTGTTGACAAGGCTTCCTTGGAGGGATGCTTTCAACCAGACCTTCATGGTGTGACTCAATGGGAGTCTCACGAGCTCACAGAGCACACAGACCTAACATGTTACTGAGGAGAGTCAGAGACTAGGGGGAGGCCTGAATGTCAGTCATTGCACACTGAAGGTTTGGAATGAATTGTTTCTCTAGAGCCTTATGTCAAGAATATAACACTCTCTGTAACCAATGAACCTGATGGGTTTTCTCTGCTCTTTTCCCAGCTTGACATTGCATTGGGACATCTCTATGTCACTTCTATGTGCAACCAGAGGAAAAAAAAACTCTAGACCACCTTTACTCCACACACAGAGACGCATACAAAGCTCTCCCTCGCCCTCCATTTGGCAAATCTGACCATAACTATTTCCTGATTCCTGCTTATAAGCAAAAACTAAAGCAGGAAGCACCAGTGACTCGGTTAATAAAAAAGTGGTCAGATGACGCAGATGCTAAGCTACAGGACGGTTTTGCTAGCACAGACTGGAATATGTTCCGGGATTTTTCAGATAGCATTGAGGAGTACCTCACCTTGAAACCTCACCTCTTTAAGGAACACCTGGGATAGGATAAAGTAATCCTTCTACCCCCCCCCCCCCCCCCCCCCCCCCCCCCAAAAAAAAAAAAAAAAAAAAAAAAAAGTGTAAAGTGGTTATCCCACTGGCTATAGGGTGATTGCACCAATTTGTAAGTCGCTCTGGATAAGAGCGTCTGCTAAATGACGTAAATGTGCCCTTGAGCAAGGCACTTAACCCTAATTGCTCCTGTAAGTCGCTCTGGATAAGAGCGTCTGCTAAATGACGTAAATGTAAATGTAAATGAGTACACCACATCAGTCACTGGCTTCATCAATAAGTGCATCGATGATGTCGTCCCCACAGTGACCGTACGTACATACCCCAACCAGAAGCCATGGATTACAGGCAACATCCGCACTGAGCTAAAGGGTAGAGCTGCCGCTTTCAAGGAGCGGGACTCTAACCCGGACGCTTATAAGAAATCCCGCTATGCCCTCCGACGAACCATCAAATAGGCAAAGAGTCAATTCCGGACTAAGATTGAATCGTACTACACCAGCTCTGATGCTCGTCGGATTTGGCAGGGCTTGAAAACTATTACAGACTATAAAGGGAAGCACAGCAGCGAGCTGCCCAGTGACACAAGCCTACCAGACGAGCTAAATCACTTCTATGCTCACTTCGAGGCAAGCAACACTGACGCATGCATGAGAGCACCAGCTGTTCCGGATGACTATGTGATCACGCTCTCCGTAGCCGATGTGAGTAAGACTTTTAAGCAGGTCAACATTCACAAGGCCGCAGGGCCATACGGATTACCAGGAAGTGTACTCCGAGCATGTGCTGACCAACTGGCAAGAGTCTTCACTGACATTTTCAACATGTCCCTGACTGAGTCTGTAATACCAACATGTTTCAAGCAGACCACCATAGTCCCTGTGCCCAAGGACACAAAGATAACCTGCCTAAATGACTGCCGACCCGTAGCACTCACATCTGTAGCCATGAAGTGCTTTGAAAGGCTGGTCATGGCTCACATCAACACCATCAACACCATTATCCCAGAAACCCTAGACCCACTCCAATTTGCATACCGCCCCAACAGATCCACAGATGATGCAATCTCTATTGCACTCCACACTGCCCTTTCCCACCTGGACAAGAGGAACATCTACGTGAGAATGCTGTTCTTTGACTACAGCTCAGCGTTCAACACCATAGTGCCCTCAAAGCTCATCACTAAGCTAAGGATCCTGGGACTAAACACCTCCCTCTGCAACTGGATCCTGGACTTCCTGACGGGCCGTCCCCAGGTGGTAAGGGAAGGTAACAAGACATCTGCCACAATGATCCTCAACACGGGGGCCCCTCAGGGGTGCGTGCTCAGTCCCCTCCTGTACTCCCTGTTCACCCATGACTGCATGGCCAGGCACGACTCCAACACCATCATTAAGTTTGCCGAAGACACAACAGTGGCAGGCCTGATCACCTACAACGATGAGACAGCCTATAGGGAGGAGGTCCGAGACCTGGCCGTGTGTTGCCAGGATAACAACCTCTCCCTCAACGTGATCAAGACAAAGGAGATGATTGTGGACTACAGGGGGGAAAAAGAGGACTGAGCACGCCCCCATTCTCATCGACAGGCTGTAGTGGAACAGGTTGAGAGCTTCAAGTTCCTTGGTGTCCACATCACCAACGAACTATCATTGTCCAAACACAATAAGACAGTCGTGAAGAGGGCACGACAAAGCCTATTCCCCCTCAGGAGACTGAAAAGATTTGGCAGATCCTCAAAAGGTTCTACAGCTGCACCATCGAGAGCATCCTGACTGGTTGCATCACCGCCTGGTATGGCAACTGCTCGGCCTCCGACCGCAAGGCACTAAAGAGGGTAGTGCATAAGGCCCAGTACATCACTGGAGCCAAGCTTCCTGCCATCCAGGACCTCTATACCAGGCGGTGTCAGAGGAAGGCCCTCAAAATTGTCAAAGAGTCCAGCCACCCTAGTCATAGACTGTTCTCTCTGCTACCGCATGGCAAGCGGTACCGGAGCGCCAAGTTTAGGTCCAAAAGGCTTCTCAACAGCTTCTACCCCCAAGCCATAAGACTCCTGAACAGCTAATCATGGCTACCCGGACTATTTGCACTGCCCCCCACCCCTAACCCCCATTTTTACGCTGCTGCTACTCTGTTTATTATTTATGCATAGTCACTTAAACTCTACCCACATGTACATATTACCTCAATTACCATCGACTAACCGGGGCCCTCGCACATTGACTCTGTACTGGTACACCCCTGTATATAGCCTCCCTACTGTTATTTTATTTAACTGCTGCTCTTTAGTTATTTGCTTTTATAGCTTTTCACTTAACACTTTCTTAATTTGTATTTTTTCTTTAAAAACTGCATTGTTGGTTAAGGGCTTGTAAGTAAGCATTTCACTGTAATGTCTACACCTGTTGTATTCGACGCATGTGGCAAGTAAAATTCTATTTGATTTGACAGCTCTATGACATCTCTATGTCACTTAAGCACCTGGGTGCTATCTCTGCACCAACCGTTACATCTGGCACATCTCTCGGTTGTCAGACACGAGGGCTAGTACAAAAGTGGATAAAAGTGCTAAATTGCACATATTAGTATTATTACACTACCAGTCAAAAGTTTGGACACACCTACTCATTCAAGGGTTTTTCTTTTCTTTTTACTATTTCCTACATTGTAGAATAATAGTGAAGACATCAAAACTATGAAATAACACATATGGAATCGTGTAGTAACCAAAAAAGTGTTAAACAAATCTAAATGTATTTAATACGTGAGATTCTTCAAATAGCCACCCTTTGCCTTGATGACAGCTTTGCACAATCTTGGCATTCTCTCAACCAGCTTCACCTTTTTTGGTTACTACATGATTCCATATGTGTTATTTCTTAGTTTTGATGTCTTCACTATTATTCTACAATGTAGAAAATAGTAAAAAAATAAAGAAAAACCCTTGAATGAGTAGGTGTGTCCAAACTTTTGACTGGTATTGTACATTATTGCATGAGAAAATGTACATCTCACACCCAAATCAGTTACGTCTGGTGGGCAATGCTATGTATTCTGCTCTTAACATATGTTACACGGGGGCTATGAAAAATGTTGCCTTACATCTCACACACAAATCAGGTATACTGTCTGTATGTAGGGTGGGCACGTACTAAACATTAAATTGTGTTCCACCACTGTGCGAATATAACATCCTTATAAAGATGTAGGATATTAATTTGAGCCAGTTTGCTACAGCAGGAAAATATTCCTGCAGCAACAGGAAATGTGAATTATATTATGTGTATTATAATTTATGGAAATGTTTGTAAGGGTTGATACATTTTTCGTTAGGGCAAATCAAGTGGAAATGACAAACTTTAGAAGCCCTTTTAAAACTCAAGTTCACTACATGTTTGCATTTCATGCAGGGAAATTCTCAGCATCAAAAGAGTGATCAAATTAAGTTCCTACATCTATGCCTGCATATTCGCAGATGGAAGAAGGACATTTCTATTACATTGCTAATTTCCAGATTTGAAGCTTTTGAGATGAATCCTATAATCTGGGAACATGATGAGTGATTTAGTAACACACATTATCATGGTGAAATTAGTCCATAGAGGAGAGCGGATGAAGATAGGACAGAAGATGACAGATAGAGAAAATAGATCCACAATAAGAGCCACATAAAGACACCCACTTCACTAAACTGTAAAAATACCTTAGTTCAGCATTGAGACTAGGGTTGAATGGCGGGAACCCCGTTACCGAGAATTACTGGTAAATTATAATAAAATGTTATAATAAATGACTTATATGAACATGACATAAAATGGAACTGTTAAATTATGTGCGACGTCTAAATATGGATTCTCTACGGCCTTCTCGCATGATCAACTCTCAGGGTGGGGACCGACATACTTTTTTTTATTGTGACAGGTAGACCTACAGTGGGGAAAAAAAGTATTTAGTCAGCCACCAATTGTGCAAGTTCTCCCACTTAAAAAGATGAGAGAGGCCTGTAATTTTCATCATAGATACACGTCAACTAAGACAGACAAAATGAGAATTTTTTATCCAGAAAATCACATTGTAGGATTTTTTATTAATTTATTTGCAAATTATGGTGGAAAATAAGTATTTGGTCAATAACAAAAGTTTCTTAATACTTTGTTATATACCATTTGTTGGCAATGACACAGGTCAAACGTTTTCTGTAAGTCTTCACAAGGTTTTCACACACTGTTGCTGGTATTTTGGCCCATTCCTCCATGCAGATCTCCTCTTGAGCAGTGATGTTTTGGGGCTGTCGCTGGGCAACACAGACTTTCAACTCCCTCCAAAGATTTTCTATGGGGTTGAGATCTGGAGACTGGCTAGGCCACTCCAGGACCTTGAAATGCTTCTTACGAAGCCACTCCTTCGTTGCCCGGGCGGTGTGTTTGGGATCATTGTCATGCTGAAAGACCCAGCCACGTTTCATCTTCAATGCCCTTGCTGATGGAAGGAGGTTTTCACTCAAAATCTCATGATACATGGCCCCATTCATTCTTTCCTTTACACGGATCAGTCGTCCTGGTCCCTTTGCAGAAAAACAGCCCCAAAGCATGATGTTTCCACCCCCGTGCTTCACAGTAGGTATGGTGTTCTTTGGATGCAACTCAGCATTCTTTGTCCTCCAAACACGACGAGTTGAGTTTTTACCAAAAAGTTCTATTTTGGTTTCATCTGACCATATGACATTCTCCCAATCCTCTTCTGGATCATCCAAATGCACTCTAGCAAACTTCAGATGGGCCTGGACATGTACTGGCTTAAGCAGGGGGACACGTCTGGCACTGCAGGATTTGAGTCCCTGGCGGCGAAGTGTGTTACTGATGGTAGGCTTTGTTACTTTGGTCCCAGCTCTCTGCAGGTCATTCACTAGGTCCCCCCATTTGGTTCTGGGATTTTTGCTCACCGTTCTTGTGATCATTTTGACCCCACGGGGTGAGATCTTGCGTGGAGCCCCAGATCGAGGGAGATTATCAGTTGTCTTGTATGTCTTCCATTTCCTAATAATTGCTCCCACAGTTGATTTCTTCAAACCAAGTTGCTTACCTATTGCAGATTCAGTCTTCCCAGCCTGTTGCAGGTCTACAATTTTGTTTCTGGTGTCCTTTGACAGCTCTTTGGTCTTGGCCATAGTGGAGTTTGGAGTGTGACTGTTTGAGGTTGTGGATAGGTGTCTTTTATGCTGATAACAAGTTCAAACAGGTGCCATTAATACAGGTAACGAGTGGAGGACAGAGGAGCCTCTTAAAGAAGAAGTTACAGGTCTGTGAGAGACAGAAATCTTGCTTGTTTGTAGGTGACCAAATACTTATTTTCCACCATAATTTGCAAATAAATTCATTAAAAATCCCACAATGTGATTTTCTGGATTTTTTTTCTCTCAATTTCTCTGTCATAGTTGACGTGTACCTATGATGAAAAAGACAGGCCTCTCTCATCTTTTTAAGTGGGAGAACTTGCACAATTGGTGGCTGACTAAATACTTTTTTTCCCCACTGTACATTTGCTGCAGCATAGCCTATGCTACAGTAATTTAAAGACCGAATGCAAGTCTAATTTACACATCTCCATCTGTCTTTCTTGTAAAGATTATATAACTGAAATTTAACATTTACATAAGTATTCTGACCCTTTACTCAGTACTTTGTTGAAGCGCCTTTGGCAGTGATTTTAGCCTTGAGTCTTCTTGGGTATGACGCTACAAGCTTGGCACACCTGTATTTGGGGAGTTTCTCCCATTCTTCTCTGCAGATCCTCTCAAGCTCTGTCAGGTTGGATGGGGTGTGTCACTGCACAGCTATTTTCAGGTCTCTCCAGAGATGTTCGATCAGGTTCAAGTCCGGGCTCTGGCTGGGCCACTCAAGGACATTCAGAGACTTGTCCCGAAGCCACTCCTGCGTTGTCTTGGCTGTGTGCTTAGGGTCGTTGTCCTGTTGGGATGGTGCCAGGTTTCCTCCAGACGTGACGCTTGGCATTCAGGCCAAAGAGTTCAATCTTGGTTTCATCAGACCAGAGAGTCTTGTTTCTCATGGTCTGAGAGTCCTTTAGGTGCCTTTTGGCAAACATATTATTTTTTGCATTTCTTATTCCAATAGACCATTTGAAGAGGGACGCAAGCTCTTGAGAATTTAAGTCACGGGTAGTTAGAAAGAAGTGCGAAAGCGCGATGGCGGTAGGCTATAGCAGTTATTTATTCAGACCCATAACCATTCAATCCTCGTGAAGAGAAGTGAAAGCCTCCTGCGTCTAATTCTAGTCCTACATTATTCAAGGATGTCATTAGAATGATGAAGATCAGGACAACGAAACGTATTTCATGTAACTGTTGAAAGCGTGGCAGGAATGAAGCAACAATAATAATGGGGTAAATAATATTATTATGAAAAATGTTAATCAAATTCGCTAGCCTATACCAGTAACTCTGTAGGCTGCATGTGCTACACCAGAATCACATGTTCTCTCTCTGCTTTATCATGATTTGAAGAGGTGCGTAATTCCAGTCCATATAATACAGTATAATACAACACAGTACAGCAATACAGTTCACACTCAAAAATATTAGACTACTGGAGATGGTTTCATTTATATACCCAAGAGAGCATATAGCTAGCTACATCTGTGGGCTTTATATAGCTAGCTACATCTATGGGCTTTATATAGCTAGCTACATCTATGGGCTTTATATAGCTAGCTACATCTGTGGGATTTATATAGCTAGCTACATCTATGGGCTTTATATAGCTAGCTACATCTATGGGCTTTATATAGCTAGCTACATCTATGGGCTTTATATAGCTAGCTACATCTATGGGCTTTATATAGCTAGCTACATCTGTGGGCTTTATATAGCTAGCTACATCTATGGGCTTTATATAGCTAGCTACATCTATGGGCTTTATATAGCTAGCTACATCTATGGGCTTTATATAGCTAGCTACATCTATGGGCTTTTATATAGCTAGCTACATCTATGGGCTTTATATAGCTAGCTACATCTGTGGGCTTTATATAGCTAGCTACATCTATGGGCTTTATATAGCTAGCTACATCTATGGGCTTTATATGGCTAGCTACATCTATGGGCTTTATATAGCTAGCTACATCTATGGGCTTTATATAGCTAGCTACATCTATGGGCTTTATATAGCTAGCTACATCTATGGGCTTTATATAGCTAGCTACATCTATGGGCTTTATATAGCTAGCTACATCTATGGGCTTTATATAGCTAGCTACATCTATTGGCTTTATATGGCTAGCTACATCTATTGTGCTTTTACGTTTTTCTGTTGTGCGTATATACAGTATCATATAGCCTTTGTATTGGATAACGGCACAATCATTTGGGCTTTTTTTGGGGCTTGGGCTCAGTAATTGTCTTTAATGTGGGGCTCATAAAATGTATTTAATCAGGCTCAGGTTGCATCAGGCTTGAATTTTCGATCAAAACTCGAATCAAATCCAGACATATGCTTTATAATGCATTTGAATGAGACTTCCGGTTTTGGCCGGAAATACCGGGTTACCTGGGAGAAAAGTGATTTATTCTCGGGATGGAACATTTCTAAAATACCTGAAAAATATTCAACCCTAATTGAGACCTCTACTCTCCCAACGCCAGCTATGTCTATTGGCAGAACTATTTGCAGATATGACTGTTATACTGCATGTCAGCACATTACTTATGGTAGAGGGAATTCCTTATCTATCATTCACATGCCTTTTCAGGGAGACGGAGGAGACAGAGGAATTAAGCTGAGTGGTGAGGTTGAATGACTGAGTGGTGAGGTTGAATGACTGAGTGGTGAGGTTGAATGACTGAGCACATGTTTATGTGAACACAAGGTCCACCAAAGGTGTCCTGTCTGTCTGCCTGAGAGTCTCTCTACAGTGGACAGATAACACACAGACAGAGGGAGGGGAAGGGGGGATAGAGAGAGAGAGAGAGAGAGAGAGAGAGAGAGAGAGAGAGAGAGAGAGAGAGAGAGAGAGAGAGAAAATACAACTTATTAGGTATTGTAGAAAATATTCCCTTCCATCACGTACTGCTTTTGTGCTGCAGGTTATTACAGAATGTACTGTATGTGCTTTTAAAACATGACGTCTAATGGAAAGGGTTGGAGAGAAGCATGTACTGTTCAAGTACTGCTAAGAGCAATAGCTGGACAAGAATCCAGCATGATGTGTTGTCCACGTGCCCGCAAGAAAGAATAGCTGGCAGATTCCAAAAATACTGCAATTCTAACGTTCTTGCGATTCTGCTGTTCCTCTTACAAAGACTGTAGTAAATAGTATTTATATGGGAAAGAGATGTGTAACTCATGGGGAGACCCAAGGGACTTTGAGGGAGATATTTCTTACAAGGCCTTGAGTGAAACAAAATGAAAACACACCCAGCAGCACCTCAGGACCACAACAACAGAGATCACAAATGATTGTAGTAAATCAGGAGTTGAAACCATGTGAAACCCACATGACAATTCGTCACAAACAACAGGAACGGCAATGGGTACTTTGATGGGTGGCTTTTATTTTGAAATCACATTCATTTCTCTATCAGTAATTCCCTCTCTTTTAAATACATAGTAAATCGGGAGTTAAAACCATGTGAAACCCACGTGAGAATTGGTCACAAACAACAGGAACGGCAATGGGTACTTTGATGTTTTTTGTTCTTGTTGAAATTCCATTTATTTTCTGTCTCTATCAACAATTGGCTCTAGCTCGATCTCTTTAATATGAGTGGACATGAGATTGTGATTAATGATGGTAGTAATGGGTTACTCAGTGCAGCATACGAGAACACGAGAGGAACGGCCTCAGAGCTGTGATTGAACTAGACAGAGGAGTCACCTTCCTGACCTCTACATGGCAAGAAGGAGAAAGCAGCACAGCGTTTGGAATGCAGAGCATGCTCTCTCTACTCACTGTGTGTGTGTGTGTGTGTGTTTGTGTGTGTTTGTGTGTGTTTGTGTGCGTGTGCGTGTGTGTGTCTATCTTTCTCTTTCATTCTTTTCTACTGCATGTGGGTTTGTTGTTTTCCATACAGACACAATGTATTTTCTTTACTCAGCTATTCTATAAAACATGTGATCAGTTTATTCACTGATCTGAAATGGCGTGTGAAATTAAAATGCATTTGGTTGGTGCTGGTGCAATATCCTCTCTGTTTAAATATTTAAAATAAATAAAAAGAGTATGGCATTTGAAGTACAGTATTTTCTCAAGGGGAGAATATCTGATTGCTCTGATGGGTTTGTGGTGATGACGCTGGACACCTCCACGCTGAGGGATGGGTTTGTGGTGATGACGCTGGACACCTCCATGCTGAGGGATGGGTTTGTGGTGATGACGCTGGACACCTCCACGCTGAGGGATGGGTTTGTGGTGATGACGCTGGACACCTCCACGCTAAGGGATGTGTTTGTGATGATGACGCTGGACACCTCCAAGTCCACGCTAAGGGATGGGTTTGTGGTGATGACGCTGGACACCTCCACGCTGAGGGATGGGTTTGTGGTGATGACGCTGGACATCTCCATGCTGAGGGATGGTTTTGTGGTGATGACGCTGGACACCTCCATGCTGAGGGATGGGTTTGTGGTGATGACGCTGGACACCTCCACGCTGAGGGATGGGTTTGTGGTGATGATGCTGGACACCTCCACGCTAAGGGATGGGTTTGTGGTGATGACGCTGGACACCTCCACGCTGAGGGATGGGTTTGTGGTGATGACGCTGGACATCTCCATGCTGAGGGATGGTTTTGTGGTGATGACGCTGGACATCTCCATGCTGAGGGATGGTTTTGTGGTGATGACGCTGGACACCTCCATGCTGAGGGATGGGTTTGTGGTGATGACGCTGGACACCTCCACGCTGAGGGATGGGTTTGTGATGATGACGCTGGACACCTCCATGCTAAGGGATGGGTTTGTGATGATGACGCTGGACACCTCCACGCTAAGGGATGGGTTTGTGGTGATGACGCTGGACACCTCCACGCTGAGGGATGGGTTTGTGGTGATGACGCTGGACACCTCCACATTTGTTTAAGCAAGTCAGTCATATCACCTATGTTGTTTTCTTTTACATTCTCTCAACCAGCTTCCCCTGGAATGCTTTTCCAACAGTCTTGAAGGAGTTCCCACATATGCTGAGCACTTGTTGGCTGCTTTTCCTTCACTCTGCAGTCCGACTCATCCCAAACCATCTCAATTTGGTTGAGGTCGGGGGATTGCGGAGGCCAGGTCATTTGATGCAGCACTCCATGACTCTCCTTCTTGGTAAAATGTCCACCAGTCTAATGTCCATTGCTCGTGTTTCTTGGCCCAATCAAGTCTCTTCTTATTATTTTTATGTATTTATTTCACTTTTATTTAACCAGATAAGTCAGTTGAAAACAAGTTCTCATTTACAACTGCGACCTGGCCAAGATAAAGCAAAGCAGTGCGATAAAAACAACAACAACACAGAGTTACATATGGAATAAACAAAACGTACAGTCAATAACACAATAGAAAATATATATACAGTGTGTGCAAATGTAGTAAGTTATGGAGGTAAGGAAATAAATAGGCCATAGTGCAAAATAATTACAATTTAGTATTAACACTGGAGTGATTGATGTGCAGAAGATGATGTGCAAATAGAGATACTGGGGTGCAAATGAGCAAAATAAATAACAATGTAAATAACAATATGGGGATGAGGTAGTTGGGTGGGCTAATTACAGATGGGCTGTGTACAGGTGCAGTGATCGGTAAGCTGCTCTGACAACTGATGCTTAAAGATAGTGAGGGAGATAATTGTCTCCAGCTTCAGAGATTTTTGCAGTTCGTTCTAGTCATTTGCAGCAGAGAACTGGAAGGAATGGCGGCCAAAGGAGGTGTTGGCTTTGGGGATGACCAGTGAGATATACCTGCTGGAACGCATACTACGGGTGGGTGTTGCTATGGTGACCAATGAGCTAAGATAAGGCGGGGATTTGCCTAGAAGAGATTTATAGATGACCTGGAGCCAGTGGGTTTGGCGACGAATATGTAGCGAGGGCCAGCCAACGAGAGCGTACAGGTCACAATGGTGGGTAGTATATGGGGCTTTGGTGACAGAACGGATGGCACTGTGATAGACTACATCCAATTTGCTGAGTAGAGTGTTGGAAGCTATTTTGTAAATGACATTGCCAAAGTCAAGGATCGGTAGGATAGTCAGTTTTACGAGGGCATGTTTAGCAGCATGAGTGAAGGAGGCTTTGTTGCGAAATAGGAAGCCGATTCTAGATTTAACTTTGGATTGGAGATGATTAATGTGAGTCTGAAAGGAGAGTTTATGGTCTAACCAGACACCTAGGTATTTGTAGTTGTCCACATATTCTAAGTCAGACCCGCCGAGAGTAGTGATTCTAGTCGGGCGTGCAGGTGCATGCAGCATTTGATTGATGAGCATGCATTTAGTTTTACTAGCGTTTAAGAGCAGTTGGAGGTCACGGAAGGAGTGTTGTGTGGCAATGAAGCTCGTTTGGAGGTTTGTTAACACAGTGTCCAATGAAGGGCCATATGTATACAAAATGGTGTCGTCTGCGTAGAGGTGGACCTGAGAGTCACCAGCAGCAAGAGCGACATCATTGATACACACAGAGAATAGAGTCAGCCCGAGAATTGAGCCCTGTGGCACCCCCATAGATACTGCCAGAGGTCCAGACAACAGAACCTCCGATTTGGCACATTGAACTCTATCTGAGAAGTAGTTGGTGAACCAGGCGAGGCAGTCATTTGAGAAACCAAGGCTATTTAGTCTGCCAATAAGAATGCGTTGGTTGACAGAGTCAAAAGCCTTGACCAGGTCGATGAAGACAGCTGCACAGTACTGTCTTTTATCGATCGCGGTTATTATATCGTTTAGGACCTTGAGCGTGGCTGAGGTGCACCCATGACCAGCTCGGAAACCAGATTGCATAGCGGAGAAGGTACGATGGGATTCGAAATGGTCGGTGATCTGTTTGTTAACTTGGCTTTCAAAGACTTTTGAAAGGCAGGGCAGGATGGATATAGGTCTGTAACAGTTTGGATCTAGAGTGTCACCCCCTTTGAAGAGGGGGATGACTGCGGCAGCTTTCCAATCTCTGGGGATCTCAGACGATACGAAAGAGAGGTTGGAACAGGCTAGTAATAGGGGTTGCGACAATTTAGGTGGCTAATTTTAGAAAGAAAGGGTCCAGATTGTCTAGCCCAGCTGATTTGTAGGGGTCCAGATTTTGGAGCTCTTTCAGGACATCAGCTGTCTGAATTTGTGTGAAGGAGAAGCGGGGGGGGCAAGTTGTAGTGGAGGGTGCAGAGCTGGTGGCCGGGGTAGGGGTAGCCAGGTGGAAAGCATGGCCTGCCGTAGAAAAATTCTTATTGAAATTCTCGATTATCGTAGATTTATCGGTGGTGACAGTGTTTCCTAGCCTCAGTGCAGTGGGTAGCTGGGAGGAGGTGATCTTATTCTCCATGGACTTTACAATGTCCCAAAACTTTTTGGAGTTATTGCTACAGGATGCAAATTTCAGTTTGAAAAAGCTAGCCTTTGCTTTCCTAACTGATTGTGTATATTGGTTCCTGACTTCCCTGAAAAGTTGCATATCGCGGGGGCTGTTCGATGCTAATGCAGTACACCACAGGATGTTTTTGTGCTGGTCAAGGGGGTCTGGGGTGAACCAGGGGCTATATCTGTTCTTAGTTCTGAATTTTTTGAATGGGGCATGCTTATTTAAGATAAAAAGAGGAAAGCACTTTTGAAGAACATCCAGGCATCCTCTACTGATGGAATGAGGTCAATATCCATCCAGGATACCCGGGCCAGGTCAATTAGAAAGGCCTGCTTGCTGAAGTGTTTTAGGGAGCGTTTGACAGTGATGAGGGGTGGTCGTTTGCCCGCCGACTCATTACGGATGCAGACAATGAGGCAGTGATCGCTGAGATCCTGGTTGAAGACAGCGGAGGTGTATTTAGAGGGTAAATTAGTCAGGATGATATCTATGAGGGTGCCCATGTTTACGGATTTAGGGTTGTACCTGGTAGGTTCCTTGACAATGTCAGGAACTGATGTAGATGTGGTGTAGGAGTCAGGCGCAGGAGACAGAGGCTTAGTCCAACAGACTTTACTAGTCATAAAGTGACAAAATACAAAACACGGGCCTCGAAACAAACAGAGGCGAGCGATTACGCAACTGTGCGTAAAAACACCAGACAAATAAACAGAGCAGAAACTCGCAGCTCCTACCGACAGGCGGACAATAACACACAACACAAGACTAACCAAACGAGAAACTTATAGGAGACATAATCAACCAAACAGGAAACAGGTGTACACAATCAGACAAAACCAAACAGACATCGAAAACATCAAACGGTGATAGCTAGTACTCCGGGGACGACGACCGCCGAAACCTGCCCGAACAAGGAGGAGGAGCAGCCTCGGCCGAAACCGTGACAGACAATTTGTGTGAGATTGAGGGCATCTAGTTTAGATTGTAGTACGGCGGGGTGTTAAGCATATCCCAGTTTAGGTCACCAAGCAGTACGAACTCTGTGGATAGATGGGGGGCAAGCAATTCACATATGTTGTCCAGGGCACAACTGGGGGCTGAGGGGGGTCTGTAGCAAGCAGCAACAGTGAGAGACTTATTTCTGGAAAGGTGGACTTTTAGAAGTTGAAGCTCAAACTATTTGGGCACAGACCTGGATAGTATGATAGAGCTCTTCAGGCTATCTCTACAGTAGATTGCAACTCCGCCCCCTTTGGCAGTTCTATCTAGACGGAAAATGTTGTAATTCAGGATGGACATTTCTGAATTTTTGGTGGCCTTCCTAAGCCAGGATTCAGACACTGCTAGAACATCAGGGTTGGCAGAGTGTGCTAACGCAGTGAATAACTCAAACTTGGGTAGGAGGCTTCTGATGTTGACATGCAAGAATCCAAGGCTTTTACGGTTAGAGAAGTCAACAAATGATAGCGCCTGGGGAGTAGGAGTGATACTGTGGACTACAGGGCCTGGGTTAACCTCTACATCACTAGAGGAACAGAGGAGGAATAGAATAAGGATACGGCTAAAGGCTTTAAGAACTGGTCTTCTAGTGCGTTGGGTACAGAGAGTAAAAGGGGCAGATTTCCGGGCGTTGTAGAATAGATTCAGGGCATGTACAGACAAGGATATGGAAGGATATGAGTACAGTGGAGGTACACCTAAGCATTGGGTAACGATGAAAGAGGTAGCATCACTGGAGGTACCGATTGAGCCGGTCTCCGCGTGTATGGGGGGTGGGACAAAGGAGCTCTCTGAGGCTGGTTGAGTGGGACTGGAGGTTCTACAGTGAAATAGTACAATAAGAACTAGCCCAAACAGCAAATGGCTAGGCATATTGACATGGGAGAGAGGCATAACGCAATCACAGGTGTTATTCGAGAGGGCTAAGACAACAACTGGTAATGGCAACGAAAGTTTGGGCTGAGGCTAAACAGATAAACAGGATAGGGTACCGTGTAAAGGAACAGTCCAGCAGGCATCAGCTGTGTAGCTGAGTGATCATAAGGTCCAGTGAACAGCAATAGCTAAGTCCGGGTGCAGTTTGTAGGCTGCTACAGCACAGGCGAGCAGGAGACACGGCTGTTGATTGCGCGTGCTAGCGGGCCGGGGCTAGCAGATGGATCTTCAAGGTCGTCGCAACGGAAAGCCTGTTGAAACCACATCATACAATTACGTCGGCAGACCAGTCGTGATGGATCGGCGGGGCTCCGTGTCGACACTAGGAAGTCCCGTCCGGTTGACAGAGAGGTAGATAGCCGGGAGATGGGCCTGGCTCGAGGCTAGCTCAAGGCTAACTGGTGCATTGGGACAGTGGTGAAATAGCCATTCGGTGCAGCTAGCTAGTTGTGATGATACAGTGTTAAGGTCCAGTGATTCAGTGATTCCGGCAGAAAATCCGATATGCTCTGGGTCGATAGCACACTGTGCAGACCGATAATTGTCCAGGCTAGAGCTGGCTGGTAGGTAGTGCAGGCCACGGACAGTGGTGAAGACGCTAACGGTGGCTAATAGCAAGTAGCCAGTTAGCTGGATAGGTGGCTAGTTTCAGCCGTAGGTTCTTGATAAAAATAAAGAAATAATAGAATCCGTTCCACATTGGGTGAAGCGGGTTGCAATAAAGTATATTTGGTTAAAGGATGGGAAGTGAGATAGAGAAATATATACGAAAAAATATATAAAAAACAAAAAAACAGGCTATTTACACGAGGACACTGCTACTCCATCTTGGTCTAAGCACTGATTATTGGTGTCCTTTAGTAGTGGTTTCTTTGCAGCAATTCAACCATGAAGGCCTGATTCACACAGTCCTCTCTGAACAGTTGATGTTGAGATGTGTCTGTTACTTGAACTCCGTGAAGCATTTATCTGGCCTGCAATTTCTGAGGCTTGTAACTCTAATGAACTTATCCTCTGCAGCAGAGGTAACTCTGGGTCTTCCATTCCTGTGGCGGTCCTCATGAGAGCGCTTGATGGTTTTTGCGACTGCACTTGAAGAAACTTTCAAAGTTCTTGAAATTGTACATATTGACTGACCTTCATGTCTTAAAATAATGATGGACTGTCGTTTCTCTTTGCTTATTTGAGCTGTTCTTGCCATAATATGGACTTGGTCTTTTACCAAATAGGGATATCTTCTGTATACCCCAACTACATGTACATTTACATTTATGTCATTTAGCAGACGCTCTTATCCAGAGTGACTTACAAATTGGGGCATTCACCCTATAGCCAGTGGGATAAGCACTTTACATTTTTTTTTATTATTTTTTTTTTTGGGGGGGGGGGGGGGGGGGGGGGGGTAGAAGGATTACTTTATCCTATCCCAGGTATTCCTTAGAGAGGTGGGGTTTCAAATGTCTCCGGAAGGTGGTGAGTGACTCCGCTGTCCTGGCGTCGTGAGGGAGCTTGTTCCACCATTGGGGTGCCAGAGCAGCGAACAGTTTTGACTGGGCTGAGCGGGAACTATGCTTCCGCAGAGGAAGGGGAGCCAGCAGGCCAGAGGTGGATGAACGCAATGCCCTCGTTTGGGTGTAGGGACTGATCAGAGCCTGAAGGTACGGAGGTGCCGTTCCCCTCACTGCTCCATAGGCAAGCACCATGGTCTTGTAACGGATGCGAGCTTCAACTGGAAGCCAGTGGAGTGTGCGGAGGAGGGGGGTGACGTGAGAGAACTTGGGAAGGTTGAACACCAGACGGGCTGCGGCATTCTGGATGAGTTGTAGGGGTTTAATGGCACAGGCAGGGAGCCCAGCCAACAGCGAGTTGCAGTAATCCAGACGGGAGATGACAAGTGCCTGGATTAGGACCTGTGCCGCTTCCTGTGTAAGGCAGGGTCGTACTCTCCGAATGTTGTAGAGCATGAACCTGCAGGATCGGGTCACCGCATTAAGAAGGAAAGAAATTCCACAAATTAACTTTTAAGAAGGCACACCTGTTAATTGAAATGCATTCCAGGTGACTACCTCATGAAGCTGGTTGAGAGAATGCCAAGAGTGTGCAAAGCTGTCATCAAGGCAAAGGGTGGCTATTTGAAGAATCTCAAATATAAAATATATGTTGATTTGTTTAACACTTTTTTGGTTACTACATGATATGACAAGGATTGAAAAGGATTTGCCAGTAGATTGTCGACATGATTCATGATTATGACTGCTTGTCTAGCTTGCTAGCTAAGATTTTGAAAGTATGATGTTGACATGATCAGTCCAATCAAAGCTACGGTAGATATAACGTGATTTAATGTCATTTTATCTGTGGCACTTCTAATGTAAATCTATGGCAGCACCCAAGGGGGCTTGAACTGCCTAGCTCTCCCTGTAGATTTTGCGGTGATGTAGTGTCCCCATGAGTGACAGAACACTGAGCCAATCACGGCGCAACTAGAGAAGATGACCAACCCCTACGCTCTGTATTTTCCACTGACTGCCCCACCACCACAGAAAGCACTGAGCTAGGCTGAAACACCTGCATTTTGGAGCTGCCTTACTCAAGAAAGCAAGAGAGAGGCCATGTTTGTATGCAGCTTTATTCACTCAAAAAATTAGTTTTTACATTGTTTGTAAACTGACATGTGACACGAATTAATGCCAAAATAACAAGCAAAACAGGCTAAACAGGTGGTTGTTTGCTAAACAGCCTTTACACCACCTGCCCTGAATGACGGGTAGCCACTGGATGGTGTAAACCCTCATTAAACCCTCCGTCCTGTTAGATGGTGTAAACCCTCATTAAACCCTCCGTCCTGTTAGATGGTGTAAACCCTCATTAAACCCTCCGTCCTGTTAGATGGTATAAACCTGTTAAGTGAATTATTTAACAAACTATTTTAGTGTCTCTGTGCGTCTCCCAAAAGGTTGTAAGTCTTTTGGGATTTAAGTAACGGCCAGAGTCCCGGTCTGCATGGTCAGAGATATTTATTCATTGAGAATTCTGCCATCACAATTTCAGAGTCCATCTTTTATACTCATACGTCATACAAAAAGAAATCCCTTCCCTCTGTAGGCGGGCTGTAGTTTTCCACTCTAAAACTGCTCTACTGACCTTCAGTTCACACACACACACATATACACACATGCATACACACATACATACACACACACACACACATATCCTACTCCCTGCTTTACTCAGTTATTGCCGTTCTCACAATATTCTGCACCATGTTTTCATAACAGTTTCTCCCCTCCCTAAATTGGGAGGCCTCTTTATCTTAGTTTCTCAGTTGTCTTTGTTGTCTGGCCTGACTCTTACTCACATTGCTAAATAGTGGCTCAATGCCATAGCCTTTACTGGTCCTACACTCACACATTATACACAGTTTCAGGGTGTAATAATTAGTCATTAATAATTAATCTATCAAAACCCTCATTAAACCCTCATTAAACCCTCCGTCCTGTTAGATGGTATAAACCCTTATTAAACCCTCCGTCCTGTTAGATGGTATAAACCCTCATTAAACCCTCTGTCCTGTTAGATGGTGTAAACCCTCATTAAACCCTCCGTCCTGTTAGATGGTGTAAACCCTCATTAAACCCTCCGTCCTGTTAGATGGTGTAAACCCTCATTAAACCCTCCGTCCTGTTAGATGGTATAAACCCTCATTAAACCCTCCATCCTGTTAGATGGTATAAACCCTCATTAAACCCTCCGTCCTGTTAGATGGTGTAAACCCTCATTAAACCCTCTGTCCTGTTAGATGGTGTAAACCCTCATTAAACCCTCCATCCTGTTAGATGGTATAAACCCTCATTAAACCGTCTGTCCTGTTAGATGGTGTAAACCCTCATTAAACCCTCTGTCCTGTTAGATGGTATAAACCCTCATTAAACCCTCCATCCTGTTAGATGGTGTAAACCCTCATTAAACCCTCCGTCCTGTTAGATGGTATAAACCCTCATTAAACCCTCCGTCCTGTTAGATGGTGTAAACCCTCATTAAACCCTCCGTCCTGTTAGATGGTGTAAACCCTCATTAAACCCTCCGTCCTGTTAGATGGTATAAACCCTCATTAAACCCTCCGTCCTGTTAGATGGTGTAAACCCTCATTAAACCCTCCGTCCTGTTAGATGGTGTAAACCCTCATTAAACCCTCATTAAACCCTCCGTCCTGTTAGATGGTATAAACCCTCATTAAACCCTCTGTCCTGTTAGATGGTGTAAACCCTCATTAAACCCTCCGTCCTATTAGATGGTGTAAACCCTCATTAAACCCTCCGTCCTGTTAGATGGTATAAACCCTCATTAAACCCTCCGTCCTGTTAGATGGTGTAAACCCTCATTAAACCCTCCATCCTGTTAGATGGTATAAACCCTCATTAAACCCTCCGTCCTGTTAGATGGTGCAAACCCTCATTAAACCCTCCATCCTGTTAGATGGTATAAACATGAATTAAACCCACTGAGCTGTAACCACAGCCTCCTTGCTTTAAATGAATGATTTTCTCCTGCTGCATAAATATGTTTGTCCTTGACTTATCAGTTGCACAGGCAACGAATAAGAATGGGGTCAGCTATTGGTATGTATGGGATAGAACATCCAGATTCTGAGTCATTTTACTAGTCTAAAGGCTATTCACCATATCAAGGGGGCTCGCTGAAAGCATTGGTCATTGTGCACATAGTACAACTGTGCTAATGACGATACAAGTCATTTTTCAAGCACTTTTAATTGGAACTCGCAGTACACACAGATGAGGCGGTACATTTCACTTGTTGCTTGTTGCTGCAAGTATCATAATGCAGAGTTGCAATTACAAATGGACTTTTGGGTGTACCCTTGGGCTGCACTGATATTCATATTTCTGACTGTTATGTTGGGTGCCCAAGTATTTCCACACTGATAAGGGTGTGAAATGTGAACCCTAATTGGTAGATACAACTGTATTCTATGGTAGATATAACTGTATTCTATCCTAGATATAACTGTATTCTATGGTAGATATAACTGTATTCTATCCTAGATATAACTGTATTCTATGGTATATATAACTATATTCTATGGTAGATATAACTGTATTCTATGGTAGATATAACTGTATTCTATGGTAGATATAACTATATTCAATGGTAGATATAACTGTATTCTATGTTAGATATAATGGTATTCTATGATAGTTATAACTGTATTCTATGGTAGATATAACGGTTTTCTATGGTAGATATAACTGTATTCTATGGTAGATATAACTGTATTCTATGGTAGATATAACGGTTTTCTATGGTAGATATAACTGTATTCTATGGTAGATATAACTGTATTCTATGGTAGATATAATGGTATTCTATGATAGTTATAACTGTATTCTATGGTAGATATAACGGTTTTCTATGGTAGAAATAACTGTATTCTATGGTAGATATAACTGTATTCTATGGTAGATATAACTGTATTCTATGGTAGATATAACTGTATTCTATGGTAGATATAACTGTATTCTATGGTAGATATAACTATATTCTATGGTATATATAACTGTATTCTATGGTAGATATAATGGTTTTCTATGGTAGATATAACTGTATTCTATGGTAGATATAACTGTATATATAGTACAGCAGATATAGTGATGATATCCTCTAAATGTAGCTGAATGCTGCAGTACTCTGCACATCAATGCTGGTGGAGTATGTGGTATATTATATTTACATGATGAATACAGCTGTACATCCATGGATATAGTGGTATATCTACAGTATGTGTAGTGGTGATATCTTCTTAATGTAGCTGAATGCTGCAGTGCTCTGCACATCAAGGCTGGTTGAGGCAGGATATTTAAGGGTTCCTGGTGCTCTCAGTTGCCTCCACAGTGTTTCCTAATTAAAGCAGCTAGCAAGGCGACTTGGTTTTAGAACAGTATAGCAATAAATCACTGGGCCTCTCAGGTGCATTCTCCCTCCCTCCCACCCTCCCACCCTCCCTCCCTCCCTCCCTCCCTCCCTCCCTCCCTCCCTCCCTCCCACCCTCCCTCCCTCCCTCCCTCCCTCCCTCCCTCCCTCCCTCCCACCCTCCCTCCCTCCCTCCCTCCCTCCCTCCCTCCCTCCCTCCCACCCTCCCACCCTCCCTCCCTCCCTCCCTCCCTCCCTCCCTCTCTTCCCTGCTCACTGGCATTTCACTATCACACAAACGGATTGACTTTTATTTCGTAGAGGACGAGGAAAACTATGGGTGCACCTTAAAGAGGATGGAATATACTGATGCATGCTGTTTGTTGTTTTTTGTTTTCCTCATACAATATTTGTTCTGGTCTCAGTAGCTGGTTTGTTTGTATCACTTTGCAAAGGGGATTTCCCCTTTTTCTGATGTGCAATGAAAAAAAAAAAGATAATTTGATGGGAGGCAAAAATGTTGTCAAGTCATGACACAGTTGTTAATGAACTACATATACTACAATGTATCCCCCCCCCCCCCCCCCCCCCGAGCACAGAGAGACAAGGATGAAAACCCTTGTAAACCGCTGCCGAATTCTACAACTGAAAAATGACGGCTTTTAAAAAGTAATTAGCGCTCCCCCTGATGCCAAAGGAATTGCACTACACTTACAATGTCATTGTATTGATAGGTAGTGTACGGAGGAGACTTACAGCTTTATCTAGACTCTTTCAGGGAAAACGCATTATCTCCACTGTTACTCTGATGCTGATGTCTTAGAGGGGCCTCATATGACGGCATGAATGCTAATAGCTTTTTATATTGATCAAATCACAGAGAGGGAGGTCTGCTTTCTGAACACTAAAATGTAGCTTACTTTGCCTAACTACTGTACACTGTAAGAATGTGAAAAAATTATGAGTTAAATTCAGTGAGGAAAATACTCCCGAGTGGCGCAGTGGTCTAAGGCACTGCATCGCAGTGCTAGCTGTGCCACTAGAGATCCTGGTTCGAATCCAGGCTCTGTTGTAGTCGGCCGCGACCGGGAGACCCATGGGGCAGCGCACAATTGGCCCAGCGTCGTCCAGGGTAGGGGAGGGAATGGCCGGCAGGGGATGTAGCTCAGTTGATAGAGCATGGCGTTTGCAACGCCAGGGTTGTGGGTTCGATAAAATAATGTATGCGCTAACTGTAAGTCGCTCTGGATAAGAGCGTCTGCTAAATGACTAAAATGTATAGTTCAAACTACAAGTATGGGGGGGTGGGGGCTTTTAACAGCTAAATGTACTGCATCATACTTTGCCTTGGCTATAGCTACTGAACACTGAAATAAATGTACGTGAAATAATTATGAATTAAGTGTGAGGCAGTGAGTAAAAATTATAGTTGAAATGTATCTTAGCTACTGTACACTGTATTAGATTAATGTAAAGTAGTGAGATGTTCATAGGACCAGTGAGGGAGAGCTTTAACATTGAAGGACGCTTAGTTTGCCTGTAGCTGAATTATGAAAGAATGGGAAAGTAAGAATGAGGAGATAAATTAAATGAGTAAAAACTCTGTTATTACTAAGGAGAGTAAAGATATTATGATGCGTAGATGCATATATTTTATATATATATATATATATTTCACCTTTATTTAACCAGGTTTAAGCCAGTTGAGAACAAGTTCTCATTTACAACTGCGACCTGGCCAAGATAAAGCAAAGCAGTGCGATAAAAAACAACAACAACAACAACAACACAGAGTTACACATGCCCAGGTAATGCCTTCACAGTTTGATGCCTGATATACCGTTTCACTCAAGTTCAAACGTGTGGACTGAACGCAAGATGAGAGTTGATCTTCATAAAACAGAAAGGCTCTGTATATATTCTGATCCTGGACTAAAAGCTGAGCAAACTGATTAAACGCTGTACGCTGTATATCTAATATCTCAATTTTTCCACTAGTGTATTATCCTCAGCGAGTTTGTTCTCTGTTACACCTACAGGGGGAGTTGGTATCAATTCAGCCACCAGCTAATGGGACGTCGACAACATCGGCGTCAGAGGCTTGTTTGGTTTTTCCTTCGACCTTTCCATTGTGGATTATTATCTAAAGAAAATCACTTGTGGACTCTATGTGTCGTATGAGTATCAACAGACAGTTTGTTTCTACAGCATGAAGGACATTAAGTAATTCATCCTTTCCCTATCAGAATACTGTGTTTCATACCTGGAAGCTACTAAAACCTTACAGTGGTTGTTTACATTTACTTTGTTTGTTTACATTGGAGTAAAACAAGCTTATATTTTGGTTTCTGATGGGGTACGACAGTTGCTCATGAGGCATTTTATAAGTTATATTCTCCAAGAATCAATGGGTACATATCATTAATTTATAAGTCCAAAATGGATGTAGCAACTGCAGATTGGGCCTTTAACATCACTGTGACGCTCCATTACGTCCAGTAGAAACCAGCGGAGGGAGGGAGACGTTTGGCTGTTTGGAATATAGAGATGATAGACTTTCTCAGGTATTACCACCCTCATATTTAACCTGTTAGCCTAAGTGAAATTGCAGCTGTACAAGCCTTGGATAAAGGCTGCGTCGCAAGCGGCACCCTATTTCCTATTAATGCACTAGTTTGACCAGAGCCCTATGGGCTCCAATGGGCTCCAATGGGCTCTTGTCAAAAGTAGTGCCCTATGTAGGGTATAGGATGCCATTTGGTACATAGCCAAAGTCTGTTATATTTTCCTGTGTGACATTTCTGGCAGCACCTCGATTGCAGCAGGAAAACTGTGAACACTCCTTGAGTCAGCACACCTGCCCATGACGGATACCAATTCAAACTTTGACTTGGGGCTAATTGTATGGATATTCCAATCCATCCAATATATTGCAGTACACTCAGGAACCAAGGAAGGGGTCTCCCATGGGATTAGGGAGATGGCAGGGTAAAGGGGTAGTCTTGTCTGAAAGGAAAATACTGCCCTTCATTGACAAATGTCATGGGGAAATAAGATTAACTGGCCAATGATATGAAGACTGGAATGGCTGATAGATAATCTTATCGATCTGGTGACCCCCCTTCCATCCCTCCATCCCTCCATCCCTCTATTCTTCTAATCTTTCATCCTCCATCCCTCTAATCTATCCTATGCTACTTTGTACACAGAAACACGTTACATTGGTTCTAAACCCAAAGGCCACCCAGGACCAACAAGGAACCCTGCACCTGCTGTCCATCACCTAAATGACATCATCAACAGTGTTTGTATTTTGGATCAGATAACTATGTTTGTAGTGTATATTCAATAACTACAGATGGACTACATGTTCAGTATTTATCTACAGATAGATTACATGTTCAGTATTTATCTACAGATAGATTACATGTTCAGTATTTATCTACAGATAGATTACATATTCAGTAGTTATCTACATATAGATTACATGTTCAGTATTTTTCTACAGATGGAGTACATGTTCAGTATTTACAGTATCTGTAAATCATTGTTTTTGCAGGCCTATTGATTGGATTGACTAAATCAAACATCCCTCGTTTGTCTTATATGGAGTCATTTTCCATTGAAAATGACCCCTTCTCTCCTCCAAGAAAATAAACAGATCTTCTTCTGGTTGACATTGTCTTCATATCCTATTAATGCAACAATAGGTTGACATGCATTATAGCTCTCCCAAAACAAACAAGAAATAAGACAAAAAAAAACAGAAAACTTGAGCGTGCATAACTATTCACCCCCCCAAAGTCAATACTTTGTGAAGCCATCTTTTGCAGCAATGTGATGAGGTGATGTCGAAGGAGTCAGGCGCTGGAGGGTAAATCACAGAATAACAAGATTTATTCTGAACCACAGAGTTACGCAGTAATGCGTCAAAATCACTTCAGTGCGCAAAACAGGCGCACTGGAAAATACAAGGCACACAGGGAAATATCCTGTCGATACAAAATACACGGAGCTCCACCGAGCTTCACTTTCCTCCACAATAAACAATCACACACAAAGACAAGGGGGCAGAGGGAACACTTATACAGGTACTGATGAGGGGATATGAACCAGGTGTGTGAGCTTCTTGGAGAAGAAGGCACAGGGGCGGAGCTTGGGTGGCGTGCCCGAGCGTTGAGATAGGACAGCGCCTATCCCTACCTCGGACACATCCACCTCCGCTACGAACGGTAGTGATGGATCGGGATGGGCCAGTACCGGGGCTGAGGTGAACAGAGCCCTTAGGTTACTGAAGGCCCTGTCAGCCTCAGCAGACCAGCGGAGCCGGGACGGCCCACCCTTCAACAGAGATGTGATGGAAGCTGCGACCTTGCCAAACTCGAGGAGGCGGGCGAAGTGGAGAGACGTATGAACCCCTGGCGCAGGGACTCGGAGACGTATGTCTCCATCGCCTCCGTTTCAGCCTGCGACAGGGGATACACATGACTCCTGGGAGGCACAGCGTCTACCCGGAGGTTTATCGCGCAATCCCCCTCCCGATGAGGTGGTCATTTGGAAAACGCGTGCGCCAAATCGAGGTATTCGGGGGGAACTTCTCCACAACTTTGTCCCTGACCTGTTTGGAGAGCTCCTTGGTCTTCATGGTGCCGCTTGCTTGGTGGTGCCACTTGCTTAGTGGTGTTGCAGACTCTGAGGCCTTTCAGAACAGATGTATATATACTGATATCATGTGACACTTAGATTGCACACAGGTGGACTTTATTTAACTATTTACAGTGAGGGAAAAAAGTAGTTGATCCCCTGCTGATTTTGTACGTTTGCCCACTGACAAAGACCTGATCAGTCTATAATTTTAATGGTAGGTTTATTTGAACAGTGAGAGACAGAATAACAACAACAAAATCCAGAAAAACGCATGTCAAAAATGTTATAAATTGATTTGCATTTTAATGAGGGAAATAAGTATTTGACCCCTCTGCAAAACATGACTTAGTACTTGGTGGCAAAACCCTTGTTGGCAATCACAGAGGTCAGACGTTTCTTGCAGTTGGCCACCAGGTTTGCACACATCTCAGGAGGGATTTTGTCCAACTCCTCTTTGCAGATCTTCTCCAAGTCATTAAGGTTTCGAGGCTGACGTTTGGCAACTCGAACCTTCAGCTCCCTCCACAGATTTTCTATGGGATTAAGGTCTGGAGACTGGCTAGGCCACTCCAGGACCTTAATGTGCTTCTTCTTGAGCCACTCCTTTGTTGCCTTGGCCGTGTGTTTTGGATCATTGTCATGCTGGAATACCCATCCACAACCCATTTTCAATACCCTGGCTGAGGGAAGGAGGTTCTCACCCAAGATTTGACGGTACATGGCCCCGTCCATCGTCCCTTTGATGCAGTGAAGTTGTCCTGTCCCCTTAGCAGAAAAACACCCCCATAGCATAATGTTTCCACCTCCATGTTAGACGGTGGGGATGGTGTTCTTGAGGTCGTAGGCAGCATTCCTCCTCCTCCAAACACGGCGAGTTGAGTTGATGGCAAAGAGCTTGATTTTGGTCTCATCTGACCACAACACTTTCACCCAGTTCTCCTCTGAATCATTCAGATGTTCATTGGCAAACTTCAGACGGGCCTGTATATGTGCTTTCTTGAGCAGGGGGACCTTGCGGGCGCTGCAGGATTTCAGTCCTTCACGGCGTACTGTGTTACCAATTGTTTTCTTGGTGACTATGGTCCCAGATGCCTTGAGATCATTGACAAGATCCTCCCGTGTAGTTCTGGGCTGATTCCTCACCGTTCTCATGATCAATGCAACTCCACGAGGTGAGATCTTGCATGGATCCCCAGGCCGAGGGAGATTGACAGTGCTTTTGTGTTTCTTCCATTTGCGAATAATCGCACCAACTGTTGTCACCTTCTCACCAAGCTGCTTGGCGATGGTCTTGTAGCCCATTCCAGCCTTGTGTAGGTCTACAATCTTGTCCCTGACATCCTTGGAGAGCTCTTTGGTCTTGGCCATGGTGGAGAATTTGGAATCAGATTGATTGATTGCTTCTGTGGACAGGTGTCTTTTATACAGGTAACAAGCTGAGATTAGGAGCACTCCCTTTAAGAGTGTGCTCCTAATCTCAGCTCGTTACCTGTATAAAAGACACCTGGGAGCCAGAAATCTTTCTGATTGAGAGGGGGTCAAATACTTATTTCCCTCATTAAAATGCAAATCAATTTATAACATTTTTGACATGCGTTTTTCTGGATTTTTGTTGTTGTTATTCTGTCTCTCACTGTTCAAATAAACCTACCATTAAAATGATAGACTGATCATGTCTTTGTCAGTGGGCAAATGTACAAAATCAATAGACTGGCTGGTCTAAGGACAACACTGGCTGGTCTAAGGACAACACTGGCTGGTCTAAGGACAACACTGGCTGGTCTAAGGACAACACTGGCTGGTCTAAGGACAACACTGGCTGGTCTAAGGACAACACTGGCTGGTCTAAGGACAACACTGGCTGGTCTAAGGACAACACTGGCTGGTCTAAGGACAACACTGGCTGGTCTAAGGATCTCTCACTTGTCTACGATTGGCTGCACTTCTCCATGCTACTCTTTTTTAAAATGTTTGTATTTTATTTTAATATTTTTACACCTTTGCACATATGGACTACTCATTCAGTTCCACACAACATCTGAGGCAGCAATTATTTCCTATCTCACCCCCTGTAGTTAGCTATATGAAGTGCTGGAATCCATGATCTACCTACTCCTGGGTGGTAGCATGTGCTGGAAACCATGATCTACCTACTCCTGGGTAGTAGCACGGGCTGGTCCTCTTCTGCATATTCTCTTATTACTTTTTATTGTAAAAAATATATTATTTTTTTTCACACCTTTACACATTCAGTTCCACACAAATTCTGAGGCAGCAATTCCTATCTCACCCATATGGAGCCTTGGAAGGCAAGGCATGATGTATCTTCTCCTCCTGGGTAGTGACTGGCTGACTGCTCTTCCCCAGTATGATGTATCTCCTCCTGGGTAGTGACTGGCTGGCTGGCTGCTCTTCCCCAGTATGATGTATCTCCTCCTGGGTAGTGACTGGCTGACTGCTCTTCCCCAGTATGATGTATCTCCTCCTGGGTAGTGACTGGCTGACTGCTCTTCCCCAGTATGATGTATCTCCTCCTGGGTAGTGACTGGCTGACTGCTCTTCCCCAGTATGATGTATCTCCTCCTGGGTAGTGACTGGCTGACTGCTCTTCCCCAGTATGATGTATCTCCTCCTGGGTAGTGACTGGCTGACTGCTCTTCCCCAGTATGATGTATCTCCTCCTGGGTAGTGACTGGCTGACTGCTCTTCCCCAGTATGATGTATCTCCTCCTGGGTAGTGACTGGCTGACTGCTCTTCCCCAGTATGATGTATCTCCTCCTGGGTAGTGACTGGCTGACTGACTGCTCTTCCCCAGTATGATGTATCTCCTCCTGGGTAGTGACTGGCTGACTGACTGCTCTCCCCAGTATGATATATCTCCTCCTGGGTAGTGACTGGCTGACTGACTGCTCTTCCCCAGTATGATGTATCTCCTCCTGGGTAGTGACTGGCTGACTGACTGCTCTTCCCCAGTATGATGTATCTCCTCCTGGGTAGTGACTGGCTGACTGACTGCTCTTCCCCAGTATGATGTATCTCCTCCTGGGTAGTGACTGGCTGACTGACTGCTCTTCCCCAGTATGATGTATCTCCTCCTGGGTAGTGACTGGCTGACTGACTGCTCTCCCCAGTATGATATATCTCCTCCTGGGTAGTGACTGGCTGACTGACTGCTCTTCCCCAGTATGATGTATCTCCTCCTGGGTAGTGACTGGCTGGCTGCTCTTCCCCAGTATGATGTATGTCCTCCTGGGTAGTGACTGGCTGACTGACTGCTCTTCCCCAGTATGATGTATCTCCTCCTGGGTAGTGACTGGCTGACTGCTCTTCCCCAGTATGATGTATCTCCTCCTGGGTAGTGACTGGCTGACTGCTCTTCCCCAGTATGATGTATCTCCTCCTGGGTAGTGACTGGGTGACTGACTGCTCTTCCCCAGTATGATGTATCTCCTCCTGGGTAGTGGCTGGCTGACTGACTGCTCTTCCCCAGTATGATATATCTCCTCCTGGGTAGTGACTGGCTGGCTGACTGCTCTTCCCCAGTATGATGTATCTCCTCCTGGGTAGTGACTGGCTCACTGACTGCTCTTCCCCAGTATGATGTATTTCCTCCTGGGTAGTGACTGGCTGGCTGACTGCTCTTCCCCAGTATGATGTATCTCCTCCTGGGTAGTGACTGGCTGACTGACTGCTCTTCCCCAGTATGATGTATCTCCTCCTGGGTAGTGACTGGCTGACTGACTGCTCTTCCCCAGTATGATGTATCTCCTCCTGGGTAGTGACTGGCTGACTGACTGCTCTTTCCCAGTATGATGTATCTCCTCCTGGGTAGTGACTGGCTGACTGCTCTTCCCCAGTATGATGTATCTCCTCCTGGGTAGTGACTGGCTGACTGCTCTTCCCCAGTATGATGTATCTCCTCCTTGGTAGTGACTGGCTGACTGCTCTTCCCCAGTATGATGTATCTCCTCCTGGGTAGTGACTGGCTGACTGACTGCTCTTCCCCAGTATGATGTATCTCCTCCTGGGTAGTGACTGGCTGACTGACTGCTCTTCCCCAGTATGATGTATCTCCTCCTGGGTAGTGACTGGCTGACTGACTGCTCTTCCCCAGTATGATGTATCTCCTCCTGGGTAGTGACTGGCTGACTGCTCTTCCCCAGTATGATGTATCTCCTCCTGGGTAGTGACTGGCTGACTGCTCTTCCCCAGTATGATATATCTCCTCCTGGGTAGTGACTGGCTGACTGCTCTTCCCCAGTATGATGTATGTCCTCCTGGGTAGTGACTGGCTGACTGACTGCTCTTCCCCAGTATGATGTATCTCCTCCTGGGTAGTGACTGGCTGGCTGGCTCCTCTTCCCCAGTATGATGTATCTCCTCCTGGGTAGTGACTGGCTGACTGACTGCTCTTCCCCAGTATGATGTATCTCCTCCTGGGTAGTGACTGGCTGACTGACTGCTCTTCCCCAGTATGATGTATCTCCTCCTGGGTAGTGACTGGCTGACTGCTCTTCCCCAGTATGATGTATCTCCTCCTGGGTAGTGACTGGCTGACTGCTCTTCCCCAGTATGATATATCTCCTCCTGGGTAGTGACTGGCTGACTGCTCTTCCCCAGTATGATGTATGTCCTCCTGGGTAGTGACTGGCTGACTGACTGCTCTTCCCCAGTATGATGTATCTCCTCCTGGGTAGTGACTGGCTGACTGACTGCTCTTCCCCAGTATGATGTATCTCCTCCTGGGTAGTGACTGGCTGGCTGGCTCCTCTTCCCCAGTATGATGTATCTCCTCCTGGGTAGTGACTGGCTGACTGACTGCTCTTCCCCAGTATGATGTATCTCCTCCTGGGTAGTGACTGGCTGACTGACTGCTCTTCCCCAGTATGATGTATCTCCTCCTGGGTAGTGACTGGCTGACTGCTCTTCCCCAGTATGATATATCTCCTCCTGGGTAGTGACTGGCTGACTGACTGCTCTTCCCCAGTATGATGTATCTCCTCCTGGGTACTTGTATTTGTATTTATTATGGATCCTCATCCCAACTACTCTTCCTGGGGTCCAAACATATTAAAGCACTTACATTACATATAAAACAGTACATCATATGACATTATTCCACCACTACCTATCTACAATACAAAATGTTTAATACCACCATACAACAATATCACAATGTGTGCTTATGCATGTGTTTCTTCACAGTCCCCGTTGTTCCACAAGGTGTATTTTTACCTGTTTAAAAAAAAATCTGATTCTACTGCTTGCATCAGTTACCTGATGTGGAATAGAGTTCCATGTAGCCATGGTTCTATGTAGTACTGTGCGCCTCCCATAGTCTGTTCTGGACTTGGGGACTGTGAAGAGACCTCTGGTGGCATGTATTGTGGGGTATGCATGGGTGTCCGAGCTGTGTGCCAGTATTCCAAACAGACAGCTCGGTAGTGACTGGCTGGCTGGCTGCTCTTCTCCAGTATGATGTATCTCCTCCTGGGTAGTGACTGGCTGGCTCCTCTTCCCCAGTACGATGTATCTCCTCCTGGGTAGTGAGTGGCTGGCTGCTCTTCCCCAGTATGATGTATTTCCTCCTGGGTAGTGACTGGCTGGCTGACTGCTCTTCCCCAGTATGATGTATCTCCTCCTGGGTAGTGACTGGCTGACTGACTGCTCTTCCCCAGTATTATGTATCTCCTCCTGGGTAGTGACTGGCTGGCTGACTGCTCTTCCCCAGTATGATGTATCTCCTCCTGGGTACTTGTATTTGTATTTATTATGGATCCTCATCCCAACTACTCTTCCTGGGGTCCAAACATATTAAAGCACTTACATTACATATAAAACAGTACATCATATGACATTATTCCACCACTACCTATCTACAATACAAAATGTTTAATACCACCATACAACAATATCACAATGTGTGCTTATGCATGTGTCTATATACCCTTGTGTGTGTCTCTTCACAGTCCCCGTTGTTCCACAAGGTGTATTTTTACCTGTTTAAAAAAAAATCTGATTCTACTGCTTGCATCAGTTACCTGATGTGGAATAGAGTTCCATGTAGCCATGGTTCTATGTAGTACTGTGCGCCTCCCATAGTCTGTTCTGGACTTGGGGACTGTGAAGAGACCTCTGGTGGCATGTATTGTGGGGTATGCATGGGTGTCCGAGCTGTGTGCCAGTATTCCAAACAGACAGCTCGGTAGTGACTGGCTGGCTGGCTGCTCTTCTCCAGTATGATGTATCTCCTCCTGGGTAGTGACTGGCTGGCTGGCTCCTCTTCCCCAGTACGATTTATCTCCTCCTGGGTAGTGAGTGGCTGGCTGGCTCCTCTTCCCCAGTACGATGTATCTCCTCCTGGGTAGTGAGTGGTTGGCTGGCTGCTCTTCACCAGTATGTCACTGTTAGTACACTGCATGACATTGGGGGGTGTTTTGGCATTGAGTCAGTGGGGGAATCCTCTACCCCTTATGAAGCAGTAGTCCTGTTGACACAACCAGGGGGTATAACTGTGCCTGCCATCCTATTTATAACCTGCCGCATCCTATCCACGGCCCCTGTCTGCATCCCAAATGGCACCCTATCCCTATTTACTGCACACATTTTGACCAGAGCTCCGGTCAAAAGCAGTGCGCTATATATTGAATCGGGTGCCATTTGGAAGGCAGCCCCTGCCATGGTAAATCTGCGTGAGTTTAGCCAGAGGCTGTGGATTTTGCTGTATTTTACTGATGGAATTATTTTGTTACATTATGAGTCCCCTTTATTCTCTCCAGAGAGGAAATACATACTGTTTATTACATGCATAATACATGTATGTATGGAAAGTACAGCATATGGCTCCAGTTCATTCTTGTATACCCTCTAATTATGAGCTAAACATCATTAGTATGGTGGAAAATACCAAGCGTGGTACTCAATGCCTCCCTCCATCATTGCTTTACTGTGACGTTTAGTGTATTTTGACACTGGTCTTTCAGTACTAGCAGAGACTGTCCATCTACACTGGTCTTTCAGTATGACCAGAGACTGTCCATCTACACTGGTCTTTCAGTACTAGCAGAGACTGTCCATCTACACTGGTCTTTCAGTACTAGCAGAGACTGTCCATTTACACTGGTCTTTCAGTATGACCAGAGACTGTCCATCTACACTGGTCTTTCAGTACTAGCAGAGACTGTCCATCTACACTGGTCTTTCAGTACTAGCAGAGACTGTCCATCTACACTGGTCTTTCAGTATGACCAGAGACTGTCCATCTACACTGGTCTTTCAGTACTAGCAGAGACTGTCCATCTACACTGGTCTTTCAGTACTAGCAGAGACTGTCCATCTACACTGGTCTTTCAGTACTAGCAGAGACTGTCCATCTACACTGGTCTTTCAGTACTAGCAGAGACTGTCCATCTACACTGGTCTTTCAGTATGACCAGAGACTGTCCATCTACACTGGTCTTTCAGTATGACCAGAGACTGTCCATCTACACTGGTATTTCAGTACTAGCAGAGACTGTCCATCTACACTGGTCTTTTAGTACTAGCAGAGACTGTCCATTTACACTGGTCTTTCAGTACTAGCAGAGACTGTCCATTTACACTGGTCTTTCAGTACTAGCAGAGACTGTCCATCTACACTGGTCTTTCAGTACTAGCAGAGACTGTCCATCCACACTGGTCTTTTAGTACTAGCAGAGACTGTCCATCTACACTGGTCCTTTTAGTACTAGCAGAGACTGTCCATCTACACTGGTCCTTTTAGTATGACCAGAGACTGTCCATTTACACTTGGAAGTGACTGCTACAAGAACAACAGTCTCCTCTGATAAATCGACCTCTGCATAACACAACAGGACACACAGCGTTGACTTTGACAGGCTAATTGGATTCTGTTGCATTAATCATTGTCTCGTTTGTCTGCTTCCATATGATATGGAAAACAAATATATTGCCAATAATTTTTTACAACCATTTAATTCTTAATGATTGTTCTGTCCAACACTGTTAACACCTCATATTATACCGTGGCATTAGACGCTCATATAACGCCATACCTTCCCTTACAAAAAATAAATAAAACATGTCAAATTTGCAGTTTCACATGTTGATCTTAAATTTCAAATGTGCAACCATATTTTCACAAGTTTAACATTTAGAGTTCATATGTTAACACCACCTTTTCACATGTAAAAATAAAAACATGTTTTCACCTCATACAGTATGTGATTGCAGTTGCAAATGTGAAATTTGCGGTTTCAACTGTTAAAAAGTTTCACATGTAAAAAACTCTCATGTGAAAATCAAACACGTGAAAATTAAAATTGCAATTTCACATTTAAGAAAACGGCATGTGAAAATTGCATTTTCACATGTAAAAATCAATCACATGTAAAAATCACATTTGCAGTTTCACATGTGGAATTACAAGTTCACATGCGGCAGGGAAATAATGTTATTCTCCTCACATGCAAATAGGTGGTGTTAACATGTTGCAGTAGCAATGTTTCCATATATCGAATTGCAAATTCTGTAATGCCATTCTGTAAAAAGGTAACTTAGCCTACCTGAGTATAATAATTCAAGTGTGTTAAAAATAATTATTTCTTATTTCTGAGCCGTCCATTACTGCTGCATATTACTGCTGCAGGGGCACGCCTATCTTCTTCATGGTCAGTGACCGTTGGAAGAAGCCCAGGGAAAAGAACAGAGAAGCTAGCGCTCCATGTCTCCTTATTGATCCCGTTTAACATGTTCAAATGATCGCTGTCAGAGTTAATCAGTTATTCATCTTTTAAAAATTGCAGTTGGGGCTTCCTCATCACGTGACCATGATCAACCATGACTCATTCTATTTTGTGTTTGAAATATTTCAAGATATCTGCAGTTCTTTTTTTTACATTTCAAGTTGGTCACAGTTCTTTTGACATTTCTTCCATGGGAGACCCGGGTTTTAATCCCTCCAGTTACAAAAACACTTATAATAATATCACATGCAAAATGTTAAGAAACCACGTGAAAAATGTATGTGAAATGTCACACGACGTGTCTGACTTGTGAAAAATTGGCCCTGCACATTCTAATTAGGGTCCTCCCTTTCTCCAAGGGTAATGAAGAGGTTAAGAGTTCTCCCTGTGAGGATGCAGTGTAGCCTCCCAGCACAGGGCTGGAAGGAAGCAGGAAGCCTTGATGGGACTTCATGTTCATCTTCTAGAGTCTACCAGAGCATAGATCTCCATTTTCTATCACACTGCTTGATTAGTATTTTAACGGTGCGTGTCAGAGCTGGCTGCAGCCCTCCAGCACTTCTATTACTACTAAAGCTTCACCAATTAATTATGCAGAATGTTACACATCACAAAGGTGGAAGGGGCTGGCTGGACCAATTAGAAGGAATTCTATTGGACTGTACATCATTATCTTCCTTCACAGAGCCAAGTTGGTGAGAGGGGAGGGGAGACATTTACTTTATTTAGAGGTTAGGATTTCCATGGCTGAGGAAAGGGAAAATAGTTTAATTTAAAGTCTTATATATTGCGTGGCCGCATCGTAAAGGTTCCCCTCCTTCACTCCTGCACCAATGATTATCATGATCTGGTCCTGGTCCTGTCCTGCAGTGGTGAAGGGTGGCGTTCAGTATTTCACTCAGCACTGGAGTCAATGGCCAATGTGGTTTGCAGAGAAATACGAGCCTCACTGTCACACTACTGCTGTCCCTGATATCTGCTCTCTCTCTCTCTCTCTGTCTCTCTCGCTCTTTCTCTCTCTGTCTCTCTCGCTCTCTCTCTCTCTCTCTCTCTCCTCTCTCTCTCTCTCTCTCTCTCTCTCTCTCTCTCTCTCTCTCTCTCTCTCTCTCTCTCTCTCTCTCTCTCTTCTCTCTCTCTCTCTCTCTCTCTCTCTCTCTCTTTATATATCTCTATATATCTCTCTCCCCTGCTCTCTCTCCATATATATATATTTCTCTCTCTCTCTTTCTCGTTTTACTCTCTCGCTCTCTCGCTTTCCCTGTCTATATATATATATATATATATATATATATATATATCTCCCCTTCTCTCTCTCTCTCGCTCTCTCTCTCTCTCTCTCTCTCTCTCTCTCTCTCTCTCTCTCTCTCTCTCTCTATCTCTCTCTCTCGCTCTCGCTCTGTCTCTCTCTCTCTCTCTCTCTCTCTCTCTCTCTCTCGCTCTCTCTCCTTCTCTCTCTCTCTCTCTCTCTCTCGCTCTCTCGCTCTCTCGCTCTCTCTCTCTCTCTCTCTCTCTCTCTCTCTCTCTCTCTCTCTCTCTCTCTCTCTCTCTTTCTCTCTCGCTCTCTCTCTCTTTCTCTCTATATCACTCTCTCTCTTTCTCTCTCTCTCTCTCTCTCTCTCGCTCTCTCTCTCTCTCTTTATATATCTCTCTCCCCTGCTCTCTCTCCATATATATATTTCTCTCTCTCTCTCTCTTTCTCTTTTTACTCTCTCGCTCTCTCGCTTTCCCTGTCTATATATATATATATCTCCCCTTCTCTCTCTCTCTCTTTCTCTCTCTATGTATCTCTTTCTTTCTTTCTCTCTCTTTCTCGCTCTCTCTCTCTCTCTCTCTCTCCTTCTCTCTCTCTCTCGCTTTCTTTCTTTCTCTCTCTATCTCTCTCTATCTCTCTCTCACTCTCTCTCTTTATATCTCTCTCTATATCTCTCTCTCTCGCTCGCTCTTTCTCTTTCTCTCTCTATATATATATATTTATCTCTCTCTCTCTTTCTCTCTTTCTTTCTCTCTCTCGCTCTCTCTCTCACTCTCTACATCTCTTTCTCTCTTTTTTCTAACCTGTGTGATAGAGAGGGGGGAAATATGTACGGGGTAAACATTTAGCCTACCTCTTTTTGTTTTCCTCTGTTTTGAGTCTATTTCAGGCTCTGGAAGAACAATGAGCTAGACAAGCAGCATGTGACCATTCAGTTTTGATTTGTATTGATAGAAGAAAACATATTCTTCACAGATATAACACTATGTACAGTGCATTCGGAAAGTATTCAGACCCCTTGACTTTTTCCACATTTTGTTACGTTACAGCCTTATTCTAAAATTGATTAAATTGTTTTTTTCCCCCCTCATCAATCTACAAACAATACTCCATAATGACAAAGCAAAAACAGGTTTTTAGACATTTTAGACAAGCCCTGATTGTAACTGTTACCAAGCCCATCGAGGCCCTGGTTGTTACTGTTACCAAGCCCATCAAGGCCCTGATTGTTACTGTTACCAAGCCCATCAAGGCCCTGATTGTTACTGTTACCAAGCCCATCAAGGCCCTGATTGTTACTGTTACCAAGCCCATCAAGGCCCTGATTGTTACTGTTACCAAGCCCATCAAGGCCCTGATTGTTACTGTTACCAAGCCCATTAAGGCCCTGATTGTTACTGTTACCAAGCCCATCAAGGCCCTGATTGTTACTGTTACCAAGCCCATTAAGGCCCTGATTGTTACTGTTACCAAGCCCATCAATGCCCTGATTGTTACTGTTACCAAGCCCATCAAGGCCCTGATTGTTGCTGTTACCAAGCCCATCAAGGCCCTGATTGTAACTGTTACCAAGCCCATCAAGGCCCTGATTGTTACTGTTACCAAGCCCATTAAGGCCCTGATTGTTACTGTTACCAAGACCATTAAGGCCCTGATTGACACTGTTACCAAGCCCATCAAGGCCCTGATTATTACTGTTACCAAGCCCATCAAGGCCCTGATTGTAACTGTTACCAAGTCCATCAAGGCCCTGATTGTTACTGTTACCAAGCCCATCAAGGCCCTGATTGTTACTGTTACCAAGCCCATCAAGGCCCTGATTGTAACAGTTACCAAGTCAATCAAGGCCCTGATTGTAACTGTTACCAAGCCCATCAAGGCCCTGATTGTTACTGTTACCAAGCCCATCAAGGCCCTGATTGTAACTGTTACCAAGCCCATCAAGGCCCTGATTGTTACTGTTACCAAGCCCATCGAGGCACAGCTCTTCGTTTGTTGGCAATGTTAGGGACACCCACACACACAATGCTTGTAACGTAAAGTTACATATGGTGCACCTGTATTGCTACACTTTGCACTTCAAAGTAAATCTCAGCTCTGTTAACAATACACTCAAGAAAAACTCAAGAAAAACTATTATGTGTATTTATCATAGTGATTCAGGAGTAACATTAAAACAGAATAATATGCCCCACCAACATTAGACAACTATAGTAAAAAATAAAATTACTGAAATAAGTAAGAGAATAGTCAGATTAACTGATAACTAAAATAGCAGTGCAGATGGCACTATTTAGCTAAGTGCAGATATGTATTATGGGGAAATGAATGTGTAGGGGCCTTCTGAAATTCCACAGACGTTGCGGCGCAGCAGAAAGATCAACACATCCCTAATCCAGAGGCTGTGAGTTCAAATCCCTCGTGGGGTCATATTAAGACGTCAGTACTGTAATTTAGTAGACGCTCTCATCCAGAGCGACTTCCAATTAGTGAGTGCATACATTTTTCATACTGCCCCCCCCCCCCCGTGGGAATCGAACCCACAACCCTTGTGTTGCAAGCGCCATTCTCTACCCACTGAGCTACAGGAGGGCTAAATGTAATCATATTGTCATTATTTAAAGGTTACCTTAAAACCCTCATACCATTTAATTTACTTTACTTATAATGGTTTGGGACACCTGGGACCATCACATGACAAAAACCTCCAGGGGACCATGACACAACGTCCTGACCACTTTAGGCGACCATTTCGTGACGTTCCGAGGACATCCTAAAGACTCATTTCTTTTGCAGGGATGTTCCCTTGGGACCATCATGAACATCCTAATGACTAGTAAAATGAAAGTCCTGAGAACATCCTAAAATAGTCCTGACATGGTCCTCAGTGATGTCCTGGTAACTTACAGGGAACTAGACAAAGGTTCCCCAGAGAACGTTCCCTTGGGACCATTATGCGACATCCCCTTGACCATCATGAAACGTCCCCATTGTGGTCGTTGAATGTCTCATGGATAACGTCCTATCGGAACCATATAGGAACCTTTTCGTTACGTTCCCTAATGGATATCAAAATACCTTATTATAATGTCATACTACGACAAAATGGGACTTGCACTGAATGTCATGATTTAATGTTCCTAGAACATTCTCAGAACGTCAGTGGGATAACGTCCCGCCGAAACCCTTAAAGGGACCTAATGGGACCGTTGCTACGGTACAGTCCTTTGGTTCTAACCTTTACCCCTCTTTATCTGCAAATGCAGAGATAAAAAATGTACTTCTCCAAGCCAACTGCCAACCTTTCATAGCGACTGTCTGGCTGGCAAACGTGTGGAATACCAGTGTTCAAGGCTGCGTCCCAAATAACTCCCTATTCTCTTATGAGCCCTGGTCTAAAGTAGTGCACTATGTAGGGAATAGGGTGCCATAGAGCCCTGGTCTAAAGTAGTGCACTATGTAGGGAATAGGGTGCCATAGAGCCCTGGTCTAAAGTAGTGCACTATGTAGGGAACAGGGTGCCATAGAGCTCTGGTCAAAAGTAGTGCACTATGTAGGGAACAGGGTGCCATAGAGCTCTGGTCTAAAGTAGTGCACTATGTAGGGAATAGGGTGCCATAGAGCTCTGGTCTAAAGTAGTGCACTATGTAGGGAACAGGGTGCCATAGAGCTCTGGTCTAAAATAGTGTACTATGTAGGGAATAGGGTACCATTTGGGACACAGCCCTAGTGTTTAAATGTGCCCTCAATTCTCTCTTCAGATTGAAGAGGCAGCCTCGGTGACAAACAGAGCTCAGTTTAAGTGTCAAGACATTACTGGACTCTCTGGGGGCTATGATAGATTGCATCTCTCCTTTTTTCAGGGGGAATTGCATTGTTTCGAGTTAACAATCCACAAGCTTCACTGAGTAATGGTGAAGAAAGTTAGGATGCTGGCTGCTTCAGAATTTATATGTGGAATATAAACATTTTACATTCTACCGCACACTTAAAATGTGTGACGCTAAATGGATATGTGCGACTCGTTTGTGAACAAGTTTGCATATTCTTCAAAACGGAAGAACAGAAAAACTTTTTGAGCTGCTTTGACTCAGACACATTAAAACATTTACCAACTCAGGCGTAAAACTTCCCATACTGTAATAGGAGCCTAAGTGCGAAGAAGAGAGATTTACAACATCTCTTGGGGCTGAATCACATTTTCATTATACACTTCCCCTTCCCTTGACTCCCTGCATGCAGCCTGAAACAGCTCCCTCCTTCACTACGGCCTTGACTCCCTGCATGCAGCCTGAAACAGCTCCCTCCTTCACTACGGCCTTGACTCCCTGCATGCAGCCTGAAACAGCTCCCTCCTTCACTACGGCCTTGACTCCCTGCATGCAGACTGAAACAGCTCCCTCCTTCACTACGGCCTTGACTCCCTGCATGCAGCCTGAAACAGCTCCCTCCTTCACTACGGCCTTGACTCCCTGCATGCAGCCTGAAACAGCTCCCTCCTTCACTACGGCCTTGACTCCCTGCATGCAGCCTGAAACAGCTCCCTCCTTCACTACGGCCTTGACTCCCTGCATGCAGACTGAAACAGCTCCCTCCTTCACTACGGCCTTGACTCCCTGCATGCAGCCTGAAACAGCTCCCTCCTTCACTACGGCCTTGACTCCCTGCATGCAGCCTGAAACAGCTCCCTCCTTCACTACGGCCTTGACTCCCTGCATGCAGCCTGAAACAGCTCCCTCCTTCACTACGGCCTTGACTCCCTGCATGCAGCCTGAAACAGCTCCCTCCTTCACTACGGCCTTGACTCCCTGCATGCAGCCGGAAACAGCTCCCTCCTTCACTACGGCCTTGACTCTCTGCATGCAGCCTGAAACAGCTCCCTCCTTCACTACGGCCTTGACTCCCTGCATGCAGCCTGAAACAGCTCCCTCCTTCACTACGGCCTTGACTCCCTGCATGCAGCCTGAAACAGCTCCCTCCTTCACTACGGCCTTGACTCCCTGCATGCAGCCTGAAACAGCTCCCTCCTTCACTACGGCCTTGACTCCCTGCATGCAGCCTGAAACAGCTCCCTCCTTCACTACGGCCTTGACTCCCTGCATGCAGCCTGAAACAGCTCCCTCCTTCACTACGGCCTTGACTCCCTGCATGCAGCCTGAAACAGCTCCCTCCTTCACTACGGCCTTGACTCCCTGCATGCAGACTGAAACAGCTCCCTCCTTCACTACGGCCTTGTCTCTTCAACAGTCAATGATATCCTGACCTGACCTCTTGGTGTCCTCGTGGTGAACAACTCTTCTCTCCCAGGCATCCCATGGAGCCGTGGGGCCTGTATGGAATCTTAGTGGCTGGCTCGACATGCAGCCATTTGAAGGGGGCATATGGCTTCATTCATTGGGGGTTTGTTCGTGCGGATGCAGCACACCTCGGAGGCCGACCTGCCACTGCAGATTCAGAGAGCGGCTTGATACAGGTGCAGTCTCTGAGTTATTACACAGAACCATGCCCTGCCTGCACACTGAACACGCTATCCTCTACAGGAACGCTACGGGGCAGGAAACACTGCCGCTGACTGCTTGTCGAAAAGGCAGTTACTGTGTTATGTGACTTAGGTGTACAGATTTAGCGGAGATGTTGCTATATTTCTGAAAACATACAGCCACATTCCCTTCATTCATCATCATTACAACACACAGTAGCTGACTGTGAAGACTGCTAGTTATTTCTCAATATAAGGGTAATGTGTGTATTTACACACTGTAGGACATTTTGCTGATACCCTTACATTGTTGTGGTAAGGTTTGAGTGTTTTGCCTTTGTTTTGTTTTGTTTGAGGGCAACAACACCGTCCAAGACTTGAGCCCTTTTCCTGTTGGTTAGTTTTATTTGCTTATATAACCTTCACATCTAAAAGTATGATTCGTTCTAACAATACACAAAACGCCACTTTAAATTGTCTTAACAACCCCTGGTTTAAAGTCAGGGGGAGAGGAAAAGAGGACTCTGGAAGCAGTTGCTGATGATGGGGTGTCGTTGATCATCACACTCAAGTGTAAATTTCACTCCTTTTCACAGTCAATTCACAATACCTTTGGTGCACACGGCGTCTGTCCAGAAGGCAGCAGAGCGAAAGGTGATGAAAAGACACGACCAATTACCGTGACCTGAAATTTCAGATAATGTTCTCTGATTTATCTGTATTTTTAGGGCATCCATCTTTTTTTATTCTTCTTCACAATCTCTTTTAATACGTTTCTCTTTCGAAAGGGCCTGGATTCTTATATTCTGTTTCAGATCTGGAAAATAATACTCATGAAAATGGCTTTTTCAAACAGAAAAAGGGTCCCTTTTTTCGAATAGAGAAGGGACTGTGTGTAATAATGTTTAATTGAATTCAGTCTAACCACATTCTTACAGTACTGTGCATATTACGATGATATGAAAACCATCTCTACTCCTTCTTGCTTCCAGCTAGTTCTGTACTTCCTACAAAATGGATTTTAAAAAATTCAGCGATTTATAAATGCAGTCCATTTGGATGTGGAAAGTACACTATACAGCGCATTCAGAAAGTATTCAGACCCCTTAACTTTTTCCACATTTTGTTACGTTACAGCCTTATTCTAAAATGGATTTTTTTTCCTCATCAATCTACACACAATACCCCATAATGACAAACATCCTTGAGATGTTTCTACAACTTGATTGGAGTCCACCTGTGGTAAATTCAGTTGATTGGACATGATTTCGAAAGGCACACATCTGTCTATAAAAGGTCCCACAGTTGACAGTGCATGTCAGAGCAAAAAATAGAGCCATGAGGTTGAAGGAATTGTCCATAGAGCTCCGGGACAGGATTGTGTCGAGGCAGAGATCTGGGGAAGGGTACCAAAACATTTCTGCAGCATTGAAGGTCCCGAAAAATACAGTGACCTCCATCATTCTTAAATGGAAGAAGTTTGGAACCTAGAGCTGGCCGCCCGGCCAAACTGAGCAATCGGGGGAGAAGGGCATTGGTCAGGGAGGTGACCAAGAACCCGATGGTCACTCTGACAGAGCTCCAGAGTTCCTCTGTAGAGATGAGAGAACCTTCCAGAAGGACAACCATCTCTGCAGCACACATGACAGCCTGCTTGGAGTTTCCTAAAAGGCACCTAAAGGATTCTCTGGTCTGATGAAACCAAGATTGAACTCTTTGGCCTGAATGCCACGCGTCACGTCTGGAGGAAACCAGGCACCGCTCATCACCTGGCCAATACCATCCCTACGGTGAAGCATGGTGGTGGCAGCATCATGCTGTGAGGACGTTTTTCAGTTGCAGGGACTAGGAGACTAGTCAGGATCGAGGGAAAGATGAACGGAGTAAAGTACAGAGAGCTCCTTGATGAAAACCTGCCTCAGAGCGCTCAGGACCTCAGATTGGGGCGAAGGTTCACCTTCCAACAGGACAACGACCCAAAGCACACAGCCAAGACAAGGCAGGAGGGCCTTCCGAGTGGTGCAGCGGTCTAAGGCACTGCAGTGCTTGAGGCGTCACTACAGATCTGGGTCCGATCCCGGGCTATGTCGCAGCCGGCCGCGACCGGGAGTCCCATGAGGCGACGCACAAATGGCCCAGCGTCATCCGGGTTAGAGGAGGGTTTGGCCAGCCGGGATGCCCTTGTCCCATCGCGCTCTAGTGACTCCTGTGGAGGGCCGGGCACATGCACGCTGAAACGGTCGCCAGTTGTAAGGTGTTTCATCCGACACATTGGTGCGGCTGACTTCCGGGTTAAGCGAGCAGTGTGCCAAGCAGTGCTGCTTGGCAGGGTCGTGTTTCGGAGGACGCACGGCTCTCGACCTTCGCCTCTCCCGAGTCCGTACTGGAGTTGCAGCACTGGGACAAGACCGTAACTACCAATTGGGGAGAAAAAGGGGTAAAAATTCAAAAATAAAAAAGACAACGCAGGAGTGGCTTCGGGGCAAGTCTCTGAATGTCCTTGAGTGGCCCAGCCAGAGCCCGGACTTGAACCCAATCTAACATCTCTCTCTATAGAGACCTGAAAATAGCTGTGCAGCGACGCTCTCCATCCAACCTGAGAGAACTTAAGAGGATGTGCAGAGAAGAATGTGAGAAACTCCCCAAATACAGGTGTACCAAGCTTGTAGCCTCATTCCCAAGAAAACTCAAGGCTGTAATTGTTGCCAAAAGTGCTTCAACAATGTACTGAGTAAAGGATCTAAATACTTATGTAAATGTGATACTTCATTTTTCTTTATTGTAATATATTTGCAAACATTTCTAAAAACCTGTTTTTGCTTTGTCATTATGGGGTATTGTGTGTAGATTGATGAAGGAAAAAAACAATTTAATCAATTTTAGAATAAAGCTGTAATGTAACAAAATGTGGAAAAGTTGAAGGGGTCTGAATACTTTCCGAATGCCCTGTATATATAATACAAGTCTATATATATAATACAAGGCTATATATATATATATGGACTTGGTCTTTTACCAAATAGAGCTATCTTCCGTATACCTCCACTACCTTGTCACACCAGAAGGCACACCTGTTAATTGAAATGTATTCCAGGTGACTACCTCATGAAGCTGGTTGAGAGAATGCCAAGAGTGTGCAAAGCTGTCATCAAGGCAAAGGGTGGCTAATATATAATATATTTTTATTTGTTTAACACGTTTTTAGTTACTACACGATTCCATATGTGTTATTTTATCATTTTGATGTCTTCACTATTATTCTACAATGTAAACAAAAATTGAAAATAAGGAAAAACCCTTGGATGAGTAGATGTGTCCAAACTTTTGACTGGTAGTGTATATATATAATACAAGGCTATATATAAAATACAAGGCTATGTATATAGTACAAGGCTATATATAATACAAGGCTATGTCTATAACAGTGGAGTCTGCTGGGAGAAGAACGGCTGATAATAAGGCTGAAATGGAGTAAATGGAATCGTATAAAAAAAATGGTTTTCATGTGTTTGTTACCATTATATTCACTCCTTTCCATCAATGAAACTCCGTTCCAGCCATTTCTATGAGCCATCTTTCCCTCAGTAGCCTCCACTGATATATAATATTATTTTTCTTTTAAAAAAGGGGAAGATGGAACAGGGAAAGAGTCTGACCTCACTGGTTTTAATACAAGAACAATGGAAAAGGCCTCTTACATCTGCTTCTTGTCAGACCCCTGTCATATTAGTGCGTGAGTGAATGAGTGAGTGAGTGAGTGAGTGAGTGAGTGAGTGAGTGAGTGAGTGAGTGAGTGAGTGAGTGAGTGAGTGAGAATGTGAGTGCAAGTGTGTGTGTGTGTGTGTAGATGTGTGTATTCAAGTGTGAGTATGTGTGTTTAGCGGTTTGGGGGGTTGTTAAGTATTTAGTATAGTGAGGGGGATTGGGGATGATTTCTGTGTGTATAAATTAATAGGATTATTTCCAGGGTTCAGACAGATGATTTCTACTGCAGTCAAGAGCCACTGCCATGGGAAAACCATCAATCGCCAACTCACACAACCATCCAAAGACAGTAGAATGTCTGGAAATATACCCCCCTTCCCAAATCTGTTTTCCCTTTTCTATTATAGCAATATGAATTGTCCTAATTCGACTCAAAGTAAATATCTAAAATCTAAAATAACCTAGAATATTTTGTACTGCCACAGTCTTCAGAACAGTACCTAGTGGCATAAAGGACTGCCAAAGTCTACAGCACAGTGTCTAGAGGCAGAGAGGACTGCCACAGTCTACAGCACAGTGTCTAGAGGCAGAAAGGACTGCCACAGTCTACAGCACAGTGTCTAGAGGCAGGGAGGACTGCCAGAGTCTACAGCACAGTGTCTAGAGGCAGGGAGGACTGCCACAGTCTACTGCACAGTACCTATTGGCATAAAGGACTGCCACAGTCTACAGCACAGTGTCTAGAGGCAGAAAGGACTGCCACAGTCTACAGCACAGTGTCTAGAGGCTGGGAGGACTGCCACAGTCTACAGCACAGTGCCTAGAGGCAGAGAGGACTGCCAAAGTCTACAGCACAGTGCCTAGAGGCAAAGAGGACTAACACAGTCTACAGCACAGTGCCTACAGACAGAGAGGACTAACACAGTCTACAGCACCGTGCCTAGAGGCAGAAAGGACTGCCACAGTCTACAGCACAGTGTCTAGAGACAGAGCGGATTGCCACAGTCTACAGCACAGTGTCTAGAGGCAGAGAGGACTGCCACAGTCTACAGCACAGTGTCTAGAGACAGAGCGGATTGCCACAGTCTACAGCACAGTGTCTAGAGGCAGAGAGGTTTGCCACAGCCTACAGCACAGTGTCTAGATGCAGAGAGGACTTCCACAGTCTACAGCACAGTGCCTAGAGGCAGAGAGGACTGCCACAGTCTACAGCACAGTGTCTAGAGGCAGAGAGGACTGCCAAAGTCTACAGCACAGTGTCTAGAGGCAGAGAGGACTGGCACAGTCTACATCACAGTGTGTAGAGGCAGAGAGGACTGCCACAGACTACAGCACAGTGTCTAGATTCAGAGAAGACTGTCACAGTCTACAGCGCAGTGTCTAGAGGCAGAGAGGACTGCCACAGTCTACAACATAGGGCCTAGAGAAAGAGAGGACTGCCACCGTCTACAGCACAGTGCCTAAAGACAGAGAGGACTGGCAAAGTCTACAGAACAGTGCCTAGAGGCAGAGAGGACTGCCACAGTCTACAGCGCAGTGTCTAGAGGCAGAGAGGACTGCCACAGTCTACAACATAGTGCCTAGAGGCAGAAAGGACTGCCACAGTCTAAAGCACAGTGTCTAGAGGCAGAGAGGACTGCCACAGTCTACAGCACAGTGTCTAGAGGCAGAAAGGACTGCCACAGTCTACAGCACAGTGTCTAGAGGCAGGGAGGACTGCCACAGTCTACAGCACAGTGCCTAGAGGCAGAGAGGACTGCCAAAGTCTACAGCACAGTGCCTAGAGGCAAAGAGGACTAACACAGTCTACAGCACAGTGCCTACAGGCAGAGAGGACTAACACAGTCTACAGCACCGTGCCTAGAGGCAGAAAGGACTGCCACAGTCTACAGCACAGTGTCTAGAGACAGAGCGGATTGCCACAGTCTACAGCACAGTGTCTAGAGGCAGAGAGGACTGCCACAGTCTACAGCACAGTGTCTAGAGACAGAGCGGATTTCCACAGTCTACAGCACAGTGTCTAGAGGCAGAGAGGACTGCCACAGTCTACAGCACAGTGTCTAGATGCAGAGAGGACTTCCACAGTCTACAGCACAGTGCCTAGAGGCAGAGAGGACTGCCACAGTCTACAGCACAGTGTCTAGAGGCAGAGAGGACTGCCAAAGTCTACAGCACAGTGTCTAGAGGCAGAGAGGACTGGCACAGTCTACATCACAGTGTGTAGAGGCAGAGAGCACTGCCACAGACTACAGCACAGTGTCTAGATTCAGAGAAGACTGTCACAGTCTACAGCGCAGTGTCTAGAGGCAGAGAGGACTGCCACAGTCTACAACATAGGGCCTAGAGAAAGAGAGGACTGCCACCGTCTACAGCACAGTGCCTAAAGACAGAGAGGACTGCCAAAGTCTACAGAACAGTGCCTAGAGGCAGAGAGGACTGCCACAGTCTACAGCGCAGTGTCTAGAGGCAGAGAGGACTGCCACAGTCTACAACATAGTGCCTAGAGGCAGAAAGGACTGCCACAGTCTACAGCATAGTGCCTAGAGGCAGAGAGGACTGCCACAGTCTACATCACAGTTTATAGAGGCAGAAAGGACTTAAACAGTCTACAGCAAAGTGCCTAGAGGCAGAGAGGGTGCCACAGTCTACAGTATAGTGTCTAGAGGCACAAAGGACTGCCACAGTTTATAGCACAGTTTCAGGAGGCAGAGAGGACTGCCACAGTCTACAGCACAGAGGCTCTCCGCACTGCTAAAGCTAACTCTCTCTCCTCTGCTCTTGTCCTTCTAGACCTGTCTGCTGCCTTTGATACTGTGAACCATCAGATCCTCCTCTCCACCCTCTCCGAGCTGGGCATCTCCGGCGTGGCTCACTCTTGGATTGCGTCCTACCTGACCGGTCGTTCCTACCAAGTGGCGTGGCGAGAAGCTGTCTCCGCACCACGTGCTCTCACCACTGGTGTCCCCCAGGGCTCAGTTCTAGGCCCTCTCCTATTCTCGCTATACACCAAGTCACTTGGCTCTGTCATATCCTCACATGGCCTCTCCTATCATTGCTACGCTGACGATACACAACTAATCTTCTCCTTTCCCCCTTCTGATAACCAGGTGGCGAATCGCATCTCTGCATGTCTGGCAGACATATCAGTATGGATGACGGATCACCACCTCAAGCTGAACCTTGGCAAGACGGAGCTGCTCTTCCTCCCGGGGAAGGACTGCCCGTTCCATGATCTCGCCATCACGGTTGACAACTCCGTTGTGTCCTCCTCCCAGAGTGCGAAGAGCCTTGGCGTGACCCTGGACAACACCCTGTCGTTCTCCGCTAACATCAAGGCAGTGACCCGATCCTGTAGGTTCATGCTCTACAACATTCGGAGAGTATGACCCTGCCTTACACAGGAAGCGGCACAGGTCCTAATCCAGGCACTTGTCATCTCCCGTCTGGATTACTGCAATTCGCTGTTGGCTGGGCTCCCTGCCTGTGCCATTAAACCCTTACAACTCATCCAGAATGCCGCAGCCCGTCTGGTGTTCAACCTTCCCAAGTTCTCTCACGTCACCCCGCTCCTCCGCACACTCCACTGGCTTCCAGTTGAAGCTCGCATCTGTTACAAGACCATGGTGCTTGCCTATGGAGCTGTGAGGGGAACGGCACCTCCGTACCTTCAGGCTCTGATCAGTCCCTACACCCAAACGAGGGCATTGCGATCATCCACCTCTGGCCTGCTGGCTCCCCTTCCTCTGCGGAAGCATAGTTCCCGCTCAGCCCAGTCAAAACTGTTCGCTGCTCTGGCACCCCAAAGGTGGAACAAGCTCCCTCACGACGCCAGGACAGCGGAGTCACTCACCACCTTCCAGAGACATTTGAAACCCCACCTCTTTAAGGAATACCTGGGATAGGATAAAGTAATCCTTCTAACCCCCCCCCCCCAAAAAAAAAAAAAAAAAAAAAACATTTGTAAAGTGGTTATGCCACTGGCTATAAGGTGAATGCACCAATTTGTAAGTCGCTCTGGATAAGAGCGTCTGCTAAATGACGTAAATGTAAAATGTAAAATGTAGAGGCAGAGAGGACTGCAACAGTCTACACCACAGTGTCTAGAGGCAGAGAGGACTGCCACAGTCTACAACATAGTGCCTAGAGGCAGAAATGACTGCCACAGTCTACAGCATAGTGCCTAGAGGCAGAGAGGACTGCCACAGTCTACAGCACAGTGCTAGAGGAAGAAAGGACTGCCACAGTCTACAGCAGTGTCTAGAGAAAGAGAGGACTGCCACAGTCTACAGAACAGTGCCTAGAATCAGAGAGGTCTGCCACAGTCTATAGCACAGTGCCTAGAGGCAGAGAGGACTGCCAAAGTCTACAGCACAGTGCCTAGAGGCAGAGAGGACTGCGACAGTCTACACCACAGTGTCTAGAGGCAGAGAGGACTGCCACAGTCTACAGCACAGTGCCTAGAGGCAGAGAGGACTGCCACCGTCAACAGCACAGTGCCCAGAAGAAGAGAGGACTGCCAAAGTCTACAGCACAGTGCCTAGAGGCAGAAAGGACTGCCACAGTCTACAGCACAGTGTCTAGAGGCCGAAAGGACTGCCACAGTCTACAACACAGAGCCTAGAGGCAGAAAGGACTGCCACAGTCTACAGCACAGTGTCTAGACGCAGAGAGGATTGCCACAGTCTACATTACAGTGTCTAGAGGCAGAGAGGACTGCCACAGTCTACTGCACAGTGACTACAGGCAGAAAGGACTACCACTGTCTACATCACAGTGCCTAGAGGCAGATAGGACAGCCACAGTCTACAGCACAGTTTCTTGAGGCAGAAAGGACTGCCAATGTCTAAAGCACAGTGCCTGGAGTTAGAGAGGACTGCCACAGTCTGCAGCACAGTGCCAGAGGCAGAGAGGGCTGCCACTGTCAACAGCTCAGTGCCTAGAGGCACAAATGACTGCCACAGTCTACAGCACAGTGTCTAGAGGCAGAAAGGACTGCCACAGTCTACGGCACAGTGTCTAGACGCAGAGAGGATTGCCACAGTCTACATTACAGTGTCTAGAGGCAGAGAGGACTGCCACAGTCTACAGCACAGTGCCTAGAGGCACAGAAGACTGCCACAGTCTACAGCACAGTGCCTAGAGACAGAGCAGTCTACCACAGTCTACAGCACAGTGTCTAGATTAAGAGAAGACTGCCACAGTCTACAGCGCAGTGTCTAGAGGCAGAGAGGACTGCCACAGTCTAAAACAGAGTGCCTAGAGGCAGAAAGGACTACCACAGTCTACAGCATAGTGCCTAGAGGCCGAGAGGACTGCCACAGTCTACAGCACAGTTTATAGAGGCAGAAAGGACTTAAACAGTCTACAGCAAAGTGCCTAGAGGCAGAGAGGATGCCACAGTCTACAGTACAGTGTCTAGAGGCACAAAGTACTGCCACAGTCTACAGCACAGTTTAAGGAGGCAGAGAGGACTGCCACAGTCTACAGCACAGTGTCTAGAGGCAAAAAGGACAGCCACAGTCTACAGCACAGTGTCTAGAGGCAGAAAGGACTGCCACAGTCTACAGCAGTGTCTAGAGGCAGAGAGGACTGCCACAGTCTACAGAACAGTGCCTAGAATCAGAGAGGACTGCAACAGTCTATAGCACAGTGCCTAGAGGCAGAGAGGACTGCCACCATCTACAGCACAATGCCTAGAGGCAGAGAGGACTGCCAAAGTCTACAGCACAGTGTCTAGAGGCAGAGAGGACTGCCACAGTCTACAGAACAGTGCCTAGAATCAGAGAGGACTGCCACAGTCTATAGCACAGTGCCTAGAGGCAGAGAGGACTGCCACCGTCTACAGCACAATGTCTAGAGGCAGAGAGGACTGCCAAAGTCTACAGCACAGTGCCTAGAGGCAGAGAGGACTGCGACAGTCTACAGCACAGTGTCTAGAGGCAGAGAGGACTGCCTCAGTCTACAGCACAGTGCCTAGAGGCAGAGAGGACTGCCACCGTCAACAGCACAGTGCCCAGAAGAAGAGAGGACTGCCAAAGTCTACAGCACAGTGCCTAGAGGCAGAAAGGACTGCCACAGTCTACAGCACAGTGTCTAGAGGCAGAAAGGACTGCCACAGTCTACAACACAGAGCCTAGAGGCAGAAAGGACTGCCACAGTCTACAGCACAGTGTCTAGACGCAGAAAGGATTGCCACAGTCTACATTACAGTGTCTAGAGGCAGAGAGGACTGCCACAGTCTACTGCACAGTGACTACAGGCAGAAAGGACTACCACTGTCTACATCACAGTGCCTAGAGGCATATAGGACAGCCACAGTCTACAGCACAGTTTCTAGAGGCAGAAAGGACTGCCAATGTCTAAAGCACAGTGCCTTGAGTTAGAGAGGACTGCCACAGTCTGCAGCACAGTGCCAGAGGCAGAGAGGGCTGCCACTGTCTACAGCTCAGTGCCTAGAGGCACAAATGACTGCCACAGTCTACAGCAGAGTGTCTAGAGGCAGAAAGGACTGCCACAGTCTACAACACAGAGCCTAGAGGCAGAAAGGACTGCCACAGTCTACAGCACAGTGTCTAGACGCAGAGATGATTGCCACAGTCTACATTACAGTGTCTAGAGGCAGAGAGGACTGCCACAGTCTACTGCACAGTGACTACAGGCAGAAAGGACTGCCACAGTCTACAGCACAGTGTCTAGAGGCAGAAATGACGGCCACAGTCTACAGCACAGTGCCTAGAGGCACAGAAGACTGCCACAGTCTACAGCACAGTGCCTAAAGAAATATCGGACTACCACAGTCTACAGCACAGTGTTTAGAGGCAGAGAGGACTACCACAGTCTACAGCACAGTGTCTAGATTCAGAGAAGATTGCCACAGTCTACAGCGGTGGTGTCTACATCACAGTGCCTAGAGGCAGATAGGACAGCCACAGTCTACAGCACAGTTTCTAGAGGCAGAAAGGACTGCCAATGTCTAAAGCACTGTGCCTGGAGTTAGAGAGGACTGCCACAGTCTGCAGCACAGTGCCTAGAGGCAGAGAGGGCTGCCACAGTCTACATCAGAGTGTCTAGAGGCAGAGAGGACTGCCACAGTCTACAGCACAGTGTCTAGAGGAAGAGAGGACTTCCACAGTCTACAGCACAGTGCCTAGAAGCAGAGAGGACTGCCACCGTCTACAGCACAGTGCCTAGCGGCAGAGAGGTCTGCCAAAGTCTACAGAACAGTGCCTAGAGGCAGAAAGGACTGCCACAGTCTACAGCACAGTGTCTAGAGGCAGAAATGACGGCCACAGTCTACAGCACAGTGCCTAGAGGCACAGAAGACTGCCACAGTCTACAGCACAGTGCCTAAAGACAGATCGGACTACCACAGTCTACAGCACAGTGTTTAGAGGCAGAGAGGACTACCACAGTCTACAGCACAGTGTCTAGATTCAGAGAAGATTGCCACAGTCTACAGCGCATTGTCTAGAGGCAGAGAGGACTGCCACAGTCTACAACATAGTGCCTTGAGGCAGAAAGGACTGCCACAGTCTACAGCATAGTGCCTAGAGGCAGAGAGGACTGCCACAGTCTACATTACAGTGTCTAGAGGCAGAGAGGACTGCCACAGTCTACTGCACAGTGCCTACAGGCAGAATGGACTACCACAGTCTACATCACAGTGCCTAGAGGCAGATAGGACAGCCACAGTCTACAGCACAGTGTCTAGAGGCAGAAAGGACTGCCAATGTCTAAAGCACAGTGCCTGGAGTTAGAGAGGACTGCCACAGTCTGCAGCACAGTGCCTAGAGCAGAGAGGGCTGCCACTGTCTACAGCTCAGTGCCTAGAGGCACAAATGACTGCCACAGTCTACTGCACAGTGTCTAGAGAAGAGAGGACTGCCACAGTCTACATTATAGTGTCTAGAGGCAGAGAGGAATGCCACAGTCTACAGCACAGTACCTACAAGCAGAAAGGACTGCCACAGTCTACATCACAGTGTCTAGAGGCTGAAAGGACTGCCAAAGTCTAAAGCACAGTGCCTGGAGAAAGAGGACTGCTACAGTCTGCAGCACAGTGCCTAGAGGCACAAAGGACTACCACAGTCGACAGCACAGTGTCTAGAGGCAGAGAGGACTGTCACAGTCTACTTCACAGTGTCTAGAGGCAGAGAGGACTGCCACAGTCTACAGTACAGTGTCTAGAGGCACAAAGTACTGCCACAGTCTACAGCACAGTTTAAGGAGGCAGAGAGGACTGCCACAGTCTACAGCACAGTGTCTAGAGGCAAAAAGGACAGCCACAGTCTACAGCACAGTGTCTAGAGGCAGAAAGGACTGCCACAGTCTACAGCAGTGTCTAGAGGCAGAGAGGACTGCCACAGTCTACAGAACAGTGCCTAGAATCAGAGAGGACTGCCACAGTCTATAGCACAGTGCCTAGAGGCAGAGAGGACTGCCACCGTCTACAGCACAATGCCTAGAGGCAGAGAGGACTGCCAAAGTCTACAGCACAGTGTCTAGAGGCAGAGAGGACTGCCACAGTCTACAGAACAGTGCCTAGAATCAGAGAGGACTGCCACAGTCTATAGCACAGTGCCTAGAGGCAGAGAGGACTGCCACCGTCTACAGCACAATGTCTAGAGGCAGAGAGGACTGCCAAAGTCTACAGCACAGTGCCTAGAGGCAGAGAGGACTGCGACAGTCTACAGCACAGTGTCTAGAGGCAGAGAGGACTGCCTCAGTCTACAGCACAGTGCCTAGAGGCAGAGAGGACTGCCACCGTCAACAGCACAGTGCCCAGAAGAAGAGAGGACTGCCAAAGTCTACAGCACAGTGCCTAGAGGCAGAAAGGACTGCCACAGTCTACAGCACAGTGTCTAGAGGCAGAAAGGACTGCCACAGTCTACAACACAGAGCCTAGAGGCAGAAAGGACTGCCACAGTCTACAGCACAGTGTCTAGACGCAGAAAGGATTGCCACAGTCTACATTACAGTGTCTAGAGGCAGAGAGGACTGCCACAGTCTACTGCACAGTGACTACAGGCAGAAAGGACTACCACTGTCTACATCACAGTGCCTAGAGGCATATAGGACAGCCACAGTCTACAGCACAGTTTCTAGAGGCAGAAAGGACTGCCAATGTCTAAAGCACAGTGCCTTGAGTTAGAGAGGACTGCCACAGTCTGCAGCACAGTGCCAGAGGCAGAGAGGGCTGCCACTGTCTACAGCTCAGTGCCTAGAGGCACAAATGACTGCCACAGTCTACAGCAGAGTGTCTAGAGGCAGAAAGGACTGCCACAGTCTACAACACAGAGCCTAGAGGCAGAAAGGACTGCCACAGTCTACAGCACAGTGTCTAGACGCAGAGATGATTGCCACAGTCTACATTACAGTGTCTAGAGGCAGAGAGGACTGCCACAGTCTACTGCACAGTGACTACAGGCAGAAAGGACTGCCACAGTCTACAGCACAGTGTCTAGAGGCAGAAATGACGGCCACAGTCTACAGCACAGTGCCTAGAGGCACAGAAGACTGCCACAGTCTACAGCACAGTGCCTAAAGAAATATCGGACTACCACAGTCTACAGCACAGTGTTTAGAGGCAGAGAGGACTACCACAGTCTACAGCACAGTGTCTAGATTCAGAGAAGATTGCCACAGTCTACAGCGGTGGTGTCTACATCACAGTGCCTAGAGGCAGATAGGACAGCCACAGTCTACAGCACAGTTTCTAGAGGCAGAAAGGACTGCCAATGTCTAAAGTGGTCCTCTGTAGCTGTGGTCCTCTGTAGCTCAGCTGGTAGAGCACGGCGCTTGTAACGCCAAGGTTGTGGGTTCGATCCCCGGGACCACCCATACACAAAAATGTATGCACGCATGACTGTAAGTCGCTTTGGATAAAAGCGTCTGCTAAATGGCATATTATTATTATATTATTATTATTATTATTATTAAAGCACTGTGCCTGGAGTTAGAGAGGACTGCCACAGTCTGCAGCACAGTGCCTAGAGGCAGAGAGGGCTGCCACAGTCTACATCAGAGTGTCTAGAGGCAGAGAGGACTGCCACAGTCTACAGCACAGTGTCTAGAGGAAGAGAGGACTTCCACAGTCTACAGCACAGTGCCTAGAAGCAGAGAGGACTGCCACCGTCTACAGCACAGTGCCTAGCGGCAGAGAGGTCTGCCAAAGTCTACAGAACAGTGCCTAGAGGCAGAAAGGACTGCCACAGTCTACAGCACAGTGTCTAGAGGCAGAAATGACGGCCACAGTCTACAGCACAGTGCCTAGAGGCACAGAAGACTGCCACAGTCTACAGCACAGTGCCTAAAGACAGATCGGACTACCACAGTCTACAGCACAGTGTTTAGAGGCAGAGAGGACTACCACAGTCTACAGCACAGTGTCTAGATTCAGAGAAGATTGCCACAGTCTACAGCGCATTGTCTAGAGGCAGAGAGGACTGCCACAGTCTACAACATAGTGCCTTGAGGCAGAAAGGACTGCCACAGTCTACAGCATAGTGCCTAGAGGCAGAGAGGACTGCCACAGTCTACATTACAGTGTCTAGAGGCAGAGAGGACTGCCACAGTCTACTGCACAGTGCCTACAGGCAGAATGGACTACCACAGTCTACATCACAGTGCCTAGAGGCAGATAGGACAGCCACAGTCTACAGCACAGTGTCTAGAGGCAGAAAGGACTGCCAATGTCTAAAGCACAGTGCCTGGAGTTAGAGAGGACTGCCACAGTCTGCAGCACAGTGCCTAGAGCAGAGAGGGCTGCCACTGTCTACAGCTCAGTGCCTAGAGGCACAAATGACTGCCACAGTCTACTGCACAGTGTCTAGAGAAGAGAGGACTGCCACAGTCTACATTATAGTGTCTAGAGGCAGAGAGGAATGCCACAGTCTACAGCACAGTACCTACAAGCAGAAAGGACTGCCACAGTCTACATCACAGTGTCTAGAGGCTGAAAGGACTGCCAAAGTCTAAAGCACAGTGCCTGGAGAAAGAGGACTGCTACAGTCTGCAGCACAGTGCCTAGAGGCACAAAGGACTACCACAGTCGACAGCACAGTGTCTAGAGGCAGAGAGGACTGTCACAGTCTACTTCACAGTGTCTAGAGGCAGAGAGGACTGCCACAGTCTACAGCACAGTGCCTAGAGTCAGAAAGGACTGCCACCGTCTACCGGACAGTGCCTTGTGGCATATAGGACAGCCACAGTCTACAGCACAGTGTCTAGACGAAGAAAGGACTGCCACAGTCTACAGCACAGTGTCTAGAGGCAGAGAGGACTTCAAATTCTACAGCTCAATGCCTAGAGGCAGAGAGGTCTGCCACAGTCTACAGCACAGTGCTTAGAGGCAGAGAGGACTGCCACCGTCAACAGCACAGTGTCTAGAGGCAGAGAGGACTGCCACAGTCTACAGCACAGTGTCTAGAGGCAGAGAGGACTGGCACAGTCTACATCACAGTGTCTAGAGGCAGAAAGGATTGCCACAGTCTACAACACAGAGCCTAGAGGCAGAAAGGACTGCCACAGTCTACAGCACAGTGTCTAGAGAAGAGAGGACTGCCACAGTCTACATTATAGTGTCTAGAGGCAGAGAGGAATCCCACAGTCTACAGCACAGTACCTACAAGCAGAAAGGACTGCCACAGTCTACATCACAGTACCTAGAGGCAGATAGGACAGCCACAGTCTACAGCACAGTGTCTAGAGGCAGAAAGGACTGCCACAGTCTACAGCAGAGTGCCTAGAGGCAGAAAGGACTGCCAAAGTCTACAGCACAGTGCCTAGAGGAAGAGAGGACTGCCACAGTCTACAGCACATTGTCTAGAGGCAGAGGGGACTGCCACAGTCTACAGCACAGTGCCTAGAGGCAGAGAGGACTGCCACCGTCAACAGCACAGTGCCTAGAGGCAGAGAGGACTACCACTGTCTACAGCAAAGTGTCTAGAGGCAAAGAGGACTGCCACACTCTACAGCACAGTGTCTGGAGGCAGAGAGGACTGCCACTGTCTACTGCAAAGTGCCTAGAGGCAGAGAGGACTGCCATAGTCTACAGCACAGTACCTAGAGGCACAAAGGACTGCCACAGTCTACAGCACAGTGTCTGGAGGCAGAGAGGACTGCCACAGTCTACTGCAAAGTGCCTAGAGGCAGAGAGGACTGCCATAGTCTACAGCACAGTACCTAGAGGCACAAAGGACTGCCACAGTCTACAGCACAGTGTCTAGAGGCAGAAAGGACTGCCACAGTCTACATCACAGTGTCTGGAGGCTCTCCTCTCCTCTCTTCTCGTCCTCTCTGGTTATAATTGAATATTTGGGGAATTTCAGACA
>NC_140016.1:3859139-3893309 GCF_964263955.1 Coregonus lavaretus
ACAGACAGAGAGAGAGACAGAGAGACAGAGAGACAGAGAGACAGAGAGAGACAGAGACAGAGAGAGACAGAGAGACAGTGAGACAGAGAGAGACAGAGAGACAGAGAGAGAAAGAGAGAGACAGAGATATATATATATATATATATATATATATAGAGAGAGAGAGAGAGAGAGAGAGAGAGAGAGAGAGAGAGAGAGAGAGAGAGAGAGAGAGAGACAGAAGAGAGAGAGAGACAGAGAGATAGAGAGACAGAGAGAGAGAGAGAGACAGAGAGAGACAGAGAGAGAGACAGAGAGACAGAGAGAGACAGAGACAGAGCGAGACAGAGAGACAGAAAGACAGAGAGAGAGAGACAGGAGAGAGACAGAGAGAGAGACAGAGAGACAGAGACAGAGAGACAGAGAGAGACAGAGAGACAGAGAGACAGAGAGACAGAGAGAGACAGGGAGACAGAGAGAGACAGAGAGAGACAGAGAGAGACATAGAGACAGAGAGAGACAGAGAGACATAGAGAGACAGAGAGAGACAGAGAGAGACAGAGAGAGAGAGAGAGAGAGAGAGATAGTGCAGCTGAGGCCTGTGTTGCTGTGCTCTGTACTCAATGGGGTTGTTTAAAGGTTGTTGTTGTTGTTTTTTCTTTTCTTTGAAAGCCAATACCAGGGAGATTAGTGAATAACACATTCAGAGTGAATCTATGGTGTGCGTCCCAAATGCCACCCTATTCCCTATGTAGTCTACTCCTTTGGACCAGGGCTCTGGTCAAAAGTAGCTCACTATAAAGGGAAGAGGTTCTCGTCTCCGCTCGCTCCATTTTCTTCATTAGCTCGATCACGGGGGAGGAAACTCAGCAAGCTGTTATTGGTTCATGCTGACATTACAGAACACACATGGCCACACACAATCATCAGATGTGAAATATGGAGCAAACTCTCACCTTATTCCATGATATACACCATAGGATTCACAGCTCTGCAATGTGTTTGTGTGTGATATACAAATGGATGCTACATTTCACAACTCTCTGTATATCAGCCTATAACTGGGAAATATCGTAGGCTATATCTTCGGTCATCAATTCGGTTGTGAGTTAGCTGGAGATGTGACCGGCTTAGCTGTGGTGAAATTACCGCTCTGCGGAAATGGGAACCTAGGAACATAGGATGCAAAACTGTAAAACACAAAGACAAGCAGGCATCTCTGTCTGTATCCTGAACCTAAAAAAAAGAGATGAAAGTGGAGCAACATTTTGTCCAATTTGTTGTGTGGGTCTGTTGGGAGGTGTGATGTAAGGGGCCTAAACATAGGAGTGGTTAATGTTCAGTTAATTGGGCCTTCATCTGTGTACAACCTGTGACTCTCACTGTTTCACTACATTTTTACATTTTAGTCATTTTGGCAGACGCTCTTCGCCAGAGCAACTTACAGTTAGTGAGTGCATACATTTTTCATACTGGCCCCCCAGTGGGAATCGAACCCACAACCCTGGCGCTGCAAGCGCCATGCTCTACCAACTGAGCTACAGGAGGCTACAGGATGCCTATTTACTGGAGGTTACAGTACTGATCTCGAACCAGGCTATGAGTTTAGTACTGATCTGGGACCAGGCTATGAGGTTAGTACTGATCTCGAACCAGGCTATGAGTTTAGTACTGATCTGGGACCAGGCTATGAGTTTAGTACTGATCTGGGACCAGGCTATGAGGTTAGTACTGATCTGGGACAAGGTTATGAGTTTAGTACTGATCTGGGACCAGGCTATGAGGTTAGTACTGATCTGGGACCAGGTTATGAGTTTAGTACTGATCTGGGACCAGGCTATGAGGTTAGTACTGATCTGGGACCAGGTTATGAGTTTAGTACTGATCTGGGACCAGGCTATGAGGTTAGTACTGATCTGGGACCAGGTTATGAGTTTAGTACTGATCTGGGACCAGGCTATGTGGTTAGTACTGATCTGGGACCAGGTTATGAGTTTAGTACTGATCTGGGACCAGGTTATGAGGTTAGCACTGATCTGGGACCAGGCTATGAGGTTAGTACGATAATGAAGGAAAATCATGGAAGTCTATCGCCAAGCTGATTCATGATTACTGATTACAACCCCTAACCTCATAGCCTGGTCTCAGATCAGTTTGTGCATCTTTGGCATGACAATGGCTATAGGAGTACACAGCACAAACTGAACTGGCCTACCACACTTGCTACAAATGATAATACATGGACTTTGTGTTGGTAGTTTACACATGCCTTGAAGGGAGTGATCAATTGCACAAGAAATCACATCTGTAAACAATTCCATATTTGCATGCTAGATTAAATTATTGACGTTTGTGCTGCCTCAATGTGGATGTATTAATAATCTAGCTTGAACAATCCAGTTGAGAGCCCAATACCCAAAAAGAGATCTGATGGACGCAAAATAAGGAATTATATTAGGATTGTAACTAATGTAGCTAATGATATGTAAAAGGAAGGTTTTCATAGGGGAAATACACATTCAGAAAGTCAATGTGAACTGCTTTGGGATTCTATTCCACCGGAATGCTAGAATGTTGGAATGAATTCTGTTCAGGAACGCAAAAGAACATACATTTGAAAATGACCCGCTTACATTCCACAGCATATGCACCTTTACCTACTACACCGTATGAGAAAATGAGAGGCATCACACCTACCGCTGAACCTGTCAATAAACCTCTTACATATACAGTTGAAGTCGGAAGTTTACATACACTTAGGTTGGAGTCATTAAAACTTGTTTTTCAACCACTCCACAAATTTCTTGTTAACAAACTATAGTTTTTGCAAGTCGGTTAGGACAGCTACTTTGTGCATGACACAAGTAATTTTTCCAACAATTGTTTACAGACAGATTATTTCACTTATAATTCACTGTATCACAATTCCAGTGGGGTCAGAAGTTTACATACACTAAGTTGACTGTGCCTTTAAACAGCTTGGAAAAGTCCAGAAAATGATGTCATGGCTTTAGAAGTTTCTGATAGGCTAATTGACATAATTTGAGTCAATTGGAGGTGTACCTGTGGATGTATTTCATGGCCTACCTTCAAACTCATTGCCTCTTTGGTTGACATCATGGGAAAATCAAAAGAAATCATCCAAGACCTCAGAAAAAAAATTATAGACCTCCACAAGTCTGGTTCATCCTTGGGAGCAATTTCCAAACACCTGAAGGTACCACATTCATCTGTACAAACAATAGTACGCAAGTATAAACACCATGGGACCACGCAGCCGTCATACCGCTCAGGAAGGAGACGGGTGCTGTCTCCTAGAGATGAACGTACTTTGGTGCGAAAAGTGCAAATCAATCCCAAAACAACAGCAAAGGACCTTGTGAAGATGCTGGAGGAAACAGGGACAAAAGTATCTATATCCACAGTAAAACCAGTCCTATATCGACATAACCTGAAAGGCCGCTCAGCAAGGAAGAATCCACTGCTCCAAAACCGCCATAAAAAAGACAGACTACGGTTTGCAATTGCACATGGAGACAAAGATTGTACTTTTTGGAGAAATGTCCTCTGGTCTGATGAAACAAAAATAGAACTGTTTGGCCATAAAGACCATCGTTATGTTTGGAGGAAAAAGGGGGTTTCTTGCAAGCCGAAGAACACCATCCCAACTGTGAAGCACAGGTGTGCCAGCATCATGCTGTGGGGGTGCTTTGCTGCAGGACGGACTGGTGCACTTCACAAAATAGATGGCATCATGAGGAAGGAAAATTATGTGGATATATTGAAGCAACATCTCAAGACATCAGTCAGGAAGTTAAAGCTTGGTCATTAATGGGTCTTCCAAATGGACAGTGACCCAAAGCATACTTCCAAAGTTGTGGCAAAATGGCTTAAGGACAACAAAGTCAAGGTATTGGAGTGGCCATCACAAAGCCCTGACCTCAATCCTATGGAAAATGTGTGGGCAGAACTGAAAAAGTGTGTGCGAGCAAGGAGGCCTACAAACCTGACTCAGTTACACCAGCTCTGTCAGGAGGAATGGGCCAAAATTCACCCAATTTATTGTGGGAAGCTTGTGGAAGGCTACCTGAAACGTTTGACCCAAATTAAACAATTTAAAGGCAATGCTACCAGATACTAATTGAGTGTATGTAAACTTCTGACCCACTGGGAATGTGATGAAAGAATTAAAAGCTGAAATAAATCATTCTCTCTGCTATTATTCTGACATTTCAAATGTTTTAAATAAAGTGGTGATCCTAACTGACCGAAGACAGCGAATTTGTACTAGGATTAAATGTCAGGAATTGTGAAAAACTGATTTTAAATGTATTTGGCTAAGGCGTATGTAAACTTCCGACTTCAACTGTATACTGAACAAAAATATAAACATGCTGTCGTACACGTCGATCCAAAACATCCCAAACATGCTCAATGGGTGACATGTCTGGTGAGTATACAGGCCATGGAAGAACTGGGACATTTTCAGCTTCCAGGAATTGTGTACAGATCCTTGCTACATGGGGCTGTGTATTATCATGCTGAAACATGAGGTGACGGCGGCGGATGAATGGCTTCAGGACAATGGGCCTCAGGAACTCGTCACGGTATCTCTGTGCATTCAAATTGCCATCGATAAAATGCAGTTGTGTTCATTGTCCGTAGCTTATCCCTGCCCATACCATAATCCCCCCCCCCCCCCGCCACCATGGGGCAAACAGCTTGCCCACACGACGCCATACACGTGGTCTGCGGTGGTGAGGCCGGTTGGACGTACTGCCAAATTCTCTAAAACGACGCTGGAGGCGGCTTATGGTAGAGAAATGAACATTCAATTATCTGGCTACAGCTCTGATGAACATTCCTGCAATCAGCATGCCAATTGCACGCTTCCTCAAAACTTGAGACAGCTGTGGCATTGTGTTGTGACAAAACTGCCAATTTTAGAGGTGCATTTGTGTAATGATCATGCCATACAATCAGCTTCTTGATATGCCACACCTGTCAGGTGGATGGATTATCTTGGCCAAGGAGAAATGCTCACTAACAGGGATGTAAACAAATTTGTGCACAACATTTTAGAGAAATATTTATGTTCAGTGTATATTGAGACTAATTACAAATGTCTGCGAATGGTCTTAGCTCAGTACCTAGTGGCTATGGGTGTACATTATAGATGCATAGCACCATTCCTCACATGGAAGTGTCCCTCCCTGACTGAGAGAGAGAGAGAGAGAGAGAGAGAGAGAGAGAGAGAGAGGCATTTTGTGTGTGTGTGTGTGTGCGTGAGTGAATGCGTGCACGTGTGTGTGCGCTTGTGTGCGTGCTGTGTGAGGGAGTGAGGGAGGCAGCTCACAGAGAGACTGAATTAGCCTGTTACTTAAGGCATATTGTCAGAGCAGCTACATTAGGACATGACCTCTACAGTACTCCCTGGGTCTACATTTCACACAGTGGCAGTATCAGAGTTCCCATAGATACTGTAAAGTACTGTAGGACTATGGTGTGTGTGATATATAGGCTAGGGGCCCAGGGGAATAGGCTTTATGTAAATAATCAAAATATCCCCTGGTTAGTAGATATAAAGCCATATCTAGACTACTGTAGGACTATTAGGGTATATAAATCCATATCTGGACTACTGTAGGACTATTAGTGGATATAAAGCCCTATCTAGACTACTGTAGGAGTTTAGTGGATATAAAGCCCTATCTAGACTACTGTAGGACTATTAGTGGATATAAAGCCATATCTAGACTACTGTAGGACTATTAGTGGATATAAAGCCATATCTAGACTACTGTAGGACTATTCGGGTATATAAATCCATATCTGGACTACTGTAGGACTATTAGTGGATATAAAGCCCTATCTAGACTACTGTAGGAGTTTAGTGGATATAAAGCCCTATCTAGACTACTGTAGGACTGTTAATGTATACAGTGCATTCGGAAAGGGTTCAGATCCCTTGACTTTTTACACATTTTGTTATGCTAAAGCCTTATTCTAAAAGTGATTACATTTTTCCTCATCAAACTACACACAATACCCCATAATGACATAGCAAATTTAAAAAAAATAAAAAACGGAAAAACTACATTTACATAAGTATTTATGCCATTTACTCAGTACTTTGTTGAAGCACCTTTGGCAGTGATTACAGCCTCGAGTCTTCTTCGGTATGACGCTACAAGCTTGGCACACTTGTATTTGGGGAGTTTCTCCTATTCTTCTCTGCAGATCCTCTCAAGCTCTGTCAGGTTGGATGTGGAGCGTTGCTGCACAATTATTTTCAGTTCTCTGCAGAGATGTTTGATCGGGTTCAAGTCCGGGCTCTGGCCAGACGTGACGCTTGGCATTCAGGCCAAACTGCCAAAGGGGGTGGGGTTGCAATCTACTGTAGAGATAGCCTGCAGAGCTCTATCGTACTATCCAGGTCTGTGCCCAAACAGTTTGAGCTTCTACTGCTAAAATTCCACCTTTCCAGAAATAAGTCTCTCACTGTTGCCGCTTGCTACAGACCCCCCTCAGCCCCGAGCTGTGCCCTGGACACCATATGTGAACTGATTGTCCCCCATCTATCCTCAGAGTTCGTACTGCTTGGTGACCTAAACTGGGATATGCTTAACACCCCGGCCAACCTACAATCTAAACTAGATGCCCTCAATCTCACACAAATTGTCAACGAACCTACCAGGTACAACCCTAAATCTGTAAACATGGGCACCCTCATAGATATCATCCTGACAAATGTACCCTCTAAATACACCTCCGCTGTCTTCAACCAGGATCTCAGCGATCACTGCCTTATTGCCTGCGTCCGTAATGGGTCCGCGATCAAACGACCACCCCTCTTCACTGTCAAACGCTCCCTAAAACACTTTAGCGAGCAGGCCTTTCTAATTGACCTGGCCCGGGTATCCTGGATGGATGTTGACCTCATTCCGTCAGTAGAGGATGCCTGGTTGTTCTTTAAAAGTGCTTTCCTCTCAATCTTAAATAAGCATGCCCCATTCAAAAAATTCGGAACTAAGAACAGATATAGCCCCTGGTTCTCCTCAGACTTGACTGCCCTTGACCAGCACAAAAACATCCTGTGGCGTACTGCATTAGCATCGAACAGCCCCCGCGATATGCAACTTTTTAGGGAAGTCAGGAACCAATATACACAATCAGTTAGGAAAGCAAAGGCTAGCTTTTTCAAACAGAAATTTGCATCCTGTAGCACTAACTCCAAAAAGTTTTGGCACACTGTAAAGTCCATGGAAAATAAGATCACCTCCTCCCAACTGCCCACTGCACTGAGGCTAGGATACACTGTCACCACCGATAAATCTACAATAATCGAGAATTTCAACAAGCATTTTGCTACGGCTGGCCATGCTTTCCACCTGGCTACCACTATCCCGGCCACCAGCTCTGCACCCTCCGCTGCAACTTGCCCATGCCCCCCCCGCTTCTCCTTCACACAAATTCAGAGAGCTGATGTTCTGAAAGAGCTAAAAAATCTGGACCCCTACAAATACGCTGGGCTAGACAATCTGGACCCTTTCTTTCTAAAATTAGCCGCCAAAATTGTCGCAACCCCTATTACTAGCCTGTTTAACCTCTCTTTCGTAACTTCTGAGATCCCCAGAGATTGGAAAGCTGCCGCAGTCATCCCCCTCTTCAAAGGGGGTGACACTCTAGATCCTAACTGTTATAGACCTATATCCATCCTGCCCTGCCTTTCGAAAGTATTTGAAAGCCAAGTTAACAAACAGATCACCGACCATTTCGAATCCCACCGTACCTTCTCCGCTATGCAATCCGGTTTCCGAGCTGGTCATGGGTGCACCTCAGCCACGCTCAAGGTCCTAAACGATATTATAAACGCGATCGATAAAAGACAGTACTGCCCAGCCGTCTTCATCGACCTGGCCAAGGCTTTCGACTCTATCAACCACCGCATTCTTATTGGCAGACTAAATAGCCTTGGTTTCTCTAATGACTGCCTCGCCTGGTTCACCAACTACTTCTCAGATAGAGTTCAATGTGTCAAATCGGAGGGCCTGTTGTCTGGACCTCTGGCCGTCTCTATGGGTGTGCCACAGGGTTCAATTCTCGTGCCGACTCTATTCTCTGTGTATATCAATGATGTCGCTCTTGCTGCTGGTGACGCTCGGATCCACCTCTATGCGGACGACACCATTTTGTATACATCTGGCCCTTCATTCAATTCCGGACCAAGATTAAATCGTACTACACCGGCTCTGACACTCGTCGGATGTGGCAGGGCTTGAAAACTATTACAGACTATAAAGGGAAGCACAGCAGCGAGCTGCCCAGTGACACAAGCCTACCAGACGAGCTAAATCACTTCTATGCTCAATTCGAGGCAAGCAACACTGAAGCATGCATGAGAGCACCAGCTGTTCCGGATGACTATGTGATCACCCTCTCCGTAGCCGATGTGAGTAAGACTTTTAAGCAGGTCAACATTCACAAGGCCGCAGGGCCAGGCGGATTACCAGGACGTGTACTCCGAGCATGTGCTGACCAACTGGCAAGAGTCTTCACTGACATTTTCAACATGTCCCTGACTGAGTCTGTAATACCAACATGTTTCAAGCAGACCACCATAGTCCCTGTGCCCAAGGACACTAAGATAACCTGCCTAAATGACTGCCGACCCGTAGCACTCACGTCTGTAGCCATGAAGTGCTTTGAAAGGCTGGTCATGGCTCACATCAACACCATTATCCCAGAAACCCTAGACCCACTCCAATTTGCATACCGCCCCAACAGATCCACAGATGATGCAATCTCTACTGCACTCCACACTGCCCTTTCCCACCTGGACAAGAGGAACATCTACGTGAGAATGCTGTTCTTTGACTACAGCTCAGCGTTCAACACCATAGTGCCCTCAAAGCTCATCACTAAGCTAAGGATCCTGGGACTAAACACCTCCCTCTGCAACTGGATCCTGGACTTCCTGACGGGCCGCCCCCAGGTGGTAAGGGTAGGTAACAACACATCTGCCACACTGATCCTCAACACGGGGGCCCCTCAGGGGTGCGTGCTTAGTCCCCTCCTGTACTCCCTGTTCACCCATGACTGCATGGCCAGGCACGACTCCAACACCATCATTAAGTTTGCCGACGACACAACAGTTGTAGGCCTGATAATCCCAACGATGAGACAGCCTATAGGGAGGAGGTCAGAGACCTGGCCGTGTGGTGCCAGGATAACAACCTCTCCCTCAACGTGACCAAGACAAAGGAGATGATTGTGGAATACAGGAAAAAAAAGAGGACTGAGCACGCCCCCATTCTCATCAACGGGGCTGTAGTGGAACAGGTTGAGAGCTTCAAGTTCCTTGGTGTCCACATCACCAACGAACTATCATGGTCCAAACACACCAAGACAGTTGTGAAGAGGGCACGACAAAGCCTATTCCCCCTCAGGAGACTGAAAAGATTTGGCATGGGTCCTCAGATCCTCAAAAAATTATACAGCTGCACCATCGAGAGCATCCTGACTGGTTGCATCACCACCTGGTATGGCAACTGCTTGGCCTCCGACCGCAAGGCACTACAGAGGGTAGTGCGTACGGCCCAGTACATCACTGGGGCCAAGCTTCCTGCCATCCAGGACCTCTATACCAGGCGGTGTCAGAGGAAGGCCCTCAAAATTGTCAAAGACTCCAGCCACCCTAGTCATAGACTGTTCTCTCTGCTACCGCACGGCAAGCGGTACCAGAGTGTCAAGTCTAGGTCCAAAAGACTTCTCAACAGCTTCTACCCCCAGGCCATAAGACTCCTCGTAAAACTGACTATCCTACCGATCCTTGACTTCGGCGATGTCATTTACAAAATAGCCTCCAACACCCTACTCAGCAAATTGGATGTAGTCTATCACAGTGCCATCCGTTTTGTCACCAAAGCCCCATATACTACCCACCATTGTGACCTGTACGCTCTTGTTGGCTGGCCCTCACTACATATTCGTCGCCAAACCCACTGGCTCCAGGTCATCTATAAATCACTGCTAGGCAAATCCCCGTCTTATCTTAGCTCACTGGTCACCATAGCAACACCCACCCGTAGTCTGCGCTCCAGCAGGTATATCTCACTGGTCATCAGCAAAGCCAACACCTCCTTTGGCCGCCATTCCTTCCAGTTCTCTGCTGCCAATGACTGGAACGAACTGCAAAAATCTCTGAAGCTGGAGACTCTTATCTCCCTCACTAACTTTAAGCGTCAGTTGTCAGAGCAGCTTACCGATCACTACACCTGTACACAGCCTTTCTGAAATTAGCCCACCCAACTACCTCATCCCCATATTGTTATTTATTTTTGCTAATTTGCACCCCAGTATCTCTATTTGCACATCATCTTTTGCACATCTATCATTCCAGTATTATACGAAATTGTAACAATTTTGCACTATGGCCTATTTATTGCCTTTCCTCCATAACTTACTACATTCGCACACACTGTATATATATTTTCTGTTGTATTTTTGACTTTATGTTTTGTTTACCCCATGTGTAACTCTGTGTTGTTGTTTTTATCGCACTGCTTTGCTTTATCTTGGCCAGGTTGCAGTTGTAAATGAGAACTTGTTCTCAACTGGCTTACCTGGTTAAATAAAGGTGAAAAAAAAAAAAAAAAAAAAAAAATAGTTACAGTGGGGAGAACAAGTATTTGATACACTGCCGATTTTGCAGGTTTTCCTACTTACAAAACATGTAGAGGTATGTACTTTTTATCATAGGTACAATTCAACTGTGAGAGACGGAATCTAAAACAAAAATCCAGAAAGTCACATTGTATGATTTTTAAGTAATTAATTTGCATTTTATTGCATGACATAAGTATTTGATCACCTACCAACCAGTAAGAATTCCGGCTCTCACAGACCTGTTAGTTTTTCTTTAAGAAGCCCCCCTGTTCTCCACTCATTACCTGTATTAACTGCACCTGTTTGAACTCATTACCTGTATAAAAGACACCTGTCCACACACTCAATCAAACAGACTCAAACCTCTCCAAAATGGCCAAGACCAGAGAGCTGTGTAAGGACATCAGGGATACAATTGCAGACCTGCACAAGGCTGGGATGGGCTACAGCAAAATAGGCAAGCAGCTTGGTGAGAAGGCAACAACTGTTGGCGCAATTATTAGAAAATGGAAGAAGTTCAAGATGACGGTCAATCACCCTCGGTCTGGGGCTCCATGCAAGATCTCACCTCGTGGGGCATCAGTGATCATGAGGAAGGTGAGGGATCAGCCCAGAACTATACGGCAGGACCTGGTCAATGACCTGAAGAGATCTGGGACCACAGTCTCAAAGAAAACCATTAGTAACACACTACGCCGTCATGGATTAAAATCCTGCAGCGCACGCAAGGTCCCCCTGCTCAAGCCAGCGCATGTCCAGGCCCATCTGAAGTTTGCCAATGACCATCTGGATGATCCAGAGGAGGAATGGGAGAAGGTCATGTGGTCTGATGAGACAAAAATAGAGCTTTTTGGTCTAAACTCCACTCGCCGTGTTTGGAGGAAGAAGAAGGATGAGTACAACCCCAAGAACACCATCCCAACCGTGAAGCATGGAGGTGGAAACAACAACATGCTCTTCTGCAAAGGGGACAGGACGACTGCACCGTATTGAGGGGAGGATGGATGGGGCCATGTATCGCGAGATCTTGGCCAACAACCTCCTTCCCTCAGTAAGAGCATTGAAGATGGGTCGTGGCTGGGTCTTCCAGCATAACAACGACCCGAAACACACAGCCAGGGCAACTAAGGAGTGGCTCCGTAAGAGGCATCTCAAGGTCCTGGAGTGGCCTAGCCAGTCTCCAGACCTGAACCCAATAGAAAATCTTTGGAGGGAGCTGAAAGTCTGTATTGCCCAGCGACAGCCCCGAAACCTGAAGGATCTGAAGAAGGTCTGTATGGAGGAGTGGGCCAAAATCCCTGCTGCAGTGTGTGCAAACCTGGTCAAGACCTACAGGAAACGTATGATCTCTGTAATTGCAAACAAAGGTTTCTGTACCAAATATTAATTTCTTCTTTTCTGATGTATCAAATACTTATGTCATGCAATAAAATGCAAATTAATTACTTAAAAATCATATAATGTGATTTTCTGGATTTTTGTTTTAGATTCCGTCTCTCACAGTTGAAGTGTACCTATGATAAAAAATTACAGACCTCTACATGCTTTGTAATTAGGAAAACCTGCAAAATCGGCAGTGTATCAAATACTTGTTCTCCCCACTGTAAATCTTGGTTTCATCAGACCAGAGAATCTTGTTCCTCATGGTCTGAGAGTCTTTAGGTGCCTTTTGGCAAACTCCAAACTGGCTGTCATGTGCCTTTTACTGAAGAGTGGCTTCCATCTGGCCACTCTACCATAGAGGCCTGATTGGTGGAGTGCTGCAGAGATGGTTGTCCTTCTGGGAGGTTCTCCCATCTCCACAGAGGAACTCTAGAGCTCTGTCAGAGTGACCATCAGGTTCTTGGTCACGTCCCTGACCAAGGCCCTTCTCCCCCGATTGGTCAGTATGGCCAGGCGGCCAGCTCTAGGAAGAGTCTTGGTGGTTCCAAACTTCTTCCATTTAAGAACGATGGAGGCCACTGTGTTCTTGGGGACCTTCAATGCTGCAGAAATGTGTTGGTAACCTTCCCCAGAGCTGTGCAACACACAATCCTGTCTCGGAGCTCTATGGACAATTCCTTCAACCTCATGGCTTGGTTTTTGCTCTGACAATCATGTCAAATCAATTGAATTGACCACAGGTGGACTCCAATCAAGTTGTAGAAACATCTCAAGGATGATTAATGGAAACAGGATGCACCTGAGCTCAATTTCGAGTCTCATAGCAAATGGTCTGAATACTTATGTAAATACAGTATTTAATTTTTTTAATTTTTATACATTTGCAAACATTTTCTAAAAACCTGTTTTCATTTTGTCATTATGGGGTATTGTGTGTAGACTGCTGAGGATTTTTTATATGTTTTATCCATTTTAGAATAAGGCTGTAATGTAACAAAATGTGAAAAAAATCAAGGGGTCTGAATACTTTCTGAAGGCACTGTTTACAACCATATCTAGACTACTGTAGGACTATTAGTGTATATAAAACCATATCTAGACTACTGTAGGACTATTAGTGTATATAAAACCATATCTAGACTACTGTAGGACTATTAGTGTATATAAAACCATATCTAGACTACTGTAGGACTATTAGTGTATATAAAACCATATCTAGACTACTGTAGGACTATTAGAGTATATAAAGCCATATCTAGACTACTGTAGGACTATTAGTGTATATAAAGCCATATCTAGACTACTGTAGGACTATTAGTGTATATAAAGCCATATCTAGACTACTGTAGGACTATTAGTGTATATAAAGCCATATCTAGACTACTGTAGGACTATTAGTGTATATAAAGCCATATCTAGACTACTGTAGGACTATTAGTGTATATAAAGCCATATCTAGACTACTGTAGGACTATTAGTGTATGTAAAACCATATCTAGACTACTGTAGGACTATTAGTGTATATAAAACCATATCTAGACTACTGTAGGACTATTAGTGTATATAAAACCATATCTAGACTACTGTAGGACTATTAGTGTATATAAAGCCATATCTAGACTACTTTAGGACTATTAGTGTATATAAAGCCATATCTAGACTACTGTAGGACTATTAGTGTATATAAAGCCATATCTAGACTACTGTAGGACTATTAGTGTATATAAAGCCATATCTAGACTACTGTAGGACTATTAGTGTATATAAAGCCATATCTAGACTGCCGTAGGACTATTGTGCACAGCAAATATTGCTCCGAGTCTGGCATCTCCTGCTATGGATTTGCTTTTCGAATGTGTGGCGGAGAAATTACATGTCAGAGATTTTGACAGTATGATTAATTTGCTGCGATATTATGGCATAGTAATCCTCTCTATAATGGGATGATCAATCAAACAAGCTGCCATAACAGACGATGTAGCTAGCAGCCAAACCTCATACTAAGGGGATCTTGTAATTTCGTGGCACAACAAAAACAACTTCATATAGACTCTCGGTAGCATTGTATAGGCTGTGTGTTTGTGTGCGGGGGATGTGTGTGTGCGTGTGTGTGTGTGTGTGTGTGTGTGCACCGTGGAGTGAAAAGGTACTAATGTTAGCTAACTCAACACACAAAATGTATAGAGGCCACTATATTATTAATGGGGATCAAAGACCACAATATACACTGGCTTAGATGTGTCCCAAATCGACTAGTACCATCATCTTTATAATGTCAAAAAATAAACATCTCCAACCCCCCCAAATCACACACTCACAAACTGAAATCATATGTGTACATTGTACAATCAATTGAGAAAGTGAGAGAGAGCCTCAAATATCACATGACATATTAATTTGTATACATGAATCGTGGCAAAGTTGGTTCCTGTTTCAGTCATGTCTTTGGTCATGTTCGCGTGGGTCAAACAAAAACACCCTAATGATTGGTTGACAATGGAGGCGATGGCTGCAGGATGAAGTTGGTGAAGAGCAACTGAAGAAACTTACAGTCGACTGCAGTCAAAACTTCATGACCTTTCATCACATGACTTATGTCAAGTTCATGCAGTTGACATGAAGGCACAAGTCTGAAAATGTCTTACACCATAACGCAATAAACTTTGGTAGGCAGTGACCACTGCCTGGCATGTACGTCCTGGATGGCTAGGAGCTCGCCCCCTTAGTGATGCGCTGGGCCGTCCGCACCACCCTCTGTAGGGCGTTCCGGTCGCGGGCGGTGCAGTTGCCGTCCCAGACATCTAGAAAGTTCCTGAGGATCTGAGGGGCCATGCTAAATCGCTTCAGCCTCCTGAGAGAGAAGAGGCGTTGCCGTGCCTTCTTAACGACTGTTCTGGTGTAAGAGGACCATGTTAAGTCCTCAGTGATGTGGACACAGAGGAAGTTGAAGCTCTTGGCCCTCGACTGCGGAGGTGTTGTTGCCTACTCTCACCACCTGGGGGCGGCCCGTCAGGAAGTCCAGGATCCAGTTGCAGAGGGAGGTGTTCAGTCCCAGGGGTCCTGAGCATGGTGATGAGCTTGGAGGGGCTCTATGGTGTTGAACGCTGAGCTGTAGTCAATGAAAAGCATTCTCAGATAGATATCTCTCTTGTCCAGGTGGGAGAGGGCAATGTGGAGGGCAATTGAGATTTCATCGTCTGTAGATCTGTTGGGGCAGTATGCAAATTGGAGTGGGTCTAGGGCAGGGGTGTCAAAAGTACGGCCCACGGGCCGGATCAGGCCCGCAAACGGGTTTAATCCGGCCCGCGAGATGATTTTGTAAAAAAAAATTTTTTTTTTTTTTTTTTTTTTTTTACTATAAAAATGCGCTGCAATTTTTTAATAAATAAACTTCTGTTCCAATTGCGTCCACTGGATGGCGCAATAGCAACTGTGTTAAGCAAGCAAACTGTTTATACCGGGGCAGAGCAAGTAGGTCAAGCACGTGCAGCCAATGAGCTACTTTGTTTTGCCCGCGATATTTATTACAGCTTCTACTTTTAACATTATGTGCTTTGGCACCCTCATTGCCCCAATATGTCTCTGTCAAAAAAGAGAAAAGTGGACGCAGAGTGCAGAGTGTTCCAAGAAAAATGGTCATCCTATTTAATCACGGAATTGAATGGGAAAGCTGTATGTTTGGTGTGTTCAGAGCATGTTGCAGTGCTGAAAGAATATAACCTTCGTCGCCACTATGTGAGTCTTCATGCCGACAAATATGACAACTTTCAAGGACAGCGGAGATGAGAGAAGGTGAATGAACTGTTGGCGGGTCTGAAGAAACAGCAGTCTGTGTTTACTCACAGCCGAGACATCAGTGACGCTGCAGTGAAAGCTAGCTACCTCATTGCTAATGAAATCGCAGTGGCTTCAAAACCATTTAGTGAGGGTGAATTTGTAAAAACATGCATGATGAAGGCAGCGGAGATTGTGTGCCCTGAAAAGCGGCAGGCTTTTGCAAATATCAGCCTGACAAGAAACACAGTTGCAGACAGGATTTCCGATCTTTCAGTGGATTTGGACAGCCAGTTGAAGCAAAAAGTAAAGTCATTTATTGCGTTTTCGGTTGCAATTGATGAAAGCACGGACATTACAGATGTTGCACAACTTGCCATTTTTTCATCCGCGGAGTTGATGACACATTGACCGTCACCGAGGAGTTCGTGGAGTTGGTGCCGATGACAGATACAACGACAGCAGCTGATATTTTTACCGCACTCGTCGGCGTGCTGGACAGGGTCGGAGTGGACTGGTCCCGCGCTGTCAGCCTGGCTACAGATGATGCGCCCTCAATGATCGGGAAAAAAGCAGGCGTTGTGACAAAGTTCAGAGAGAAAGTGCAATCTGCAAATGGAGGACGTGATTTTTTGACTTTTCACTGTATTTTGCACCAGGAGGCTTTGTGTTGCAAGTCATTAAAGATGGATAACGTCATGAAGGTGGTCATCCAAACTGTTAATTTCATCCGATCCAGAAGCCTGAATCACCGTCAGTTTGACAGCCTTCTCAGAGAGAAAGACCACATCTATGGCCTGCCATACCACACTGAGGTAAGATGGTTAATCCGAGGTGCTGTGCTGAGGCGTTTCTTTGATTTACGAGAAGAAATTGAACAGTTCATGGAAGAAAAGGGCAAACCAGTGTTAGAATTTCATTCCGCAGAATGGATGCCGGACCTTGCATTTATGGTGGATGTTACAGAGCACCTGAATAACTTGAACAAACAGCTGCAAGGGCGCAACAAAGTTGTCACGCAGTATTATGACAGCATACGTTCTTTCAAGTTGAAGCTGTCATTGTGGGAGACGCAACATGCCGGTGGTGATGCAGCTCACTTCCCCTGTCTGAAAAATGTGTGCGCGACCCAACATGTGGCAGACATGAAGCGGTTCAAAGATAAAATAACTGGACTGTTACAGGAGTTTGAGCAACGCTTTCAGATTTATGTTTATATGTTTTTATGTTGATGTGCTATTGTTTTTAATTGATTTTATTTTATTTGTATATTTAACCTATTCTTGACTCTGAACAGGATTTCATTATTTTTATCTACATTTCTGCCTGAGAAATGACACCCTGATATAGTTCTGTGATCTGTGAAACAGTTCTGTTAATCACTGAGGCATTGTGTGTTTGTGTGTTCTTTTTCTTTAGAATTTTCAAATAAACTTGACGTGTTTTATGAATAATAGTGATGTTGTGCTTGTACTATTTTGGACACACTGTCCTCAGGCTCCAGCTTTATGTTGTATGTTGATCGTATTAAAACAAAGAAAACAATCTGAAGTTGTTGTTTTTAAGTTATATATACCATGATTTTTCCGGTCCGGCCCACTTGGGAATAGATTTTCCTCCATGTGGCCCCTGAGCTAAAATGAGTTTGACACCCCTGGTCTAGGGTGTCTGGGATGATGGCGGTTATGTGTGCCATGACCAGCCTTTCAAATCACTTCATGATTACAGATGTCAGTGCTACAGGTCGGTAGTCGTTGTGGCAGGAACAGGAATGATGATCATCTTAAGACATGTGGGGATTACAGACTGGGACAAGGAGAGGTTGAAAATGACCGTGAAGATGCCTTCCAGCTGGCCTGTGCATGCTCTGAGAACGCTCCCTGGAATACCGTCTGACCCCATGGCCTTGTGAGTGTTGACCAGATGAAAAACCTTACTCACGTTGTCCTCGGAGAGCGAGATCAGCCAGGCCTCTGGGACAGCAGGGACCCATGTGGACGGCTCTGCGTTGTTTTTGTCGAAGCATGATTAAAATGCATTGAGTTCGTTTGGTAGAGTGGCATCATTGGATAGATCATGACCCCGTGCCACATGCGTTGAGCGCCGGAGCCGGTGTAATAGGATTCCATCTTGTTCCTATATTGTCCTTTTGCCTGTTTGATGACTCTGCGGAGGAAGTAGCGGGACTTCCTGTACTTGTTCCTGTCCTCAGCCGTAGCCCCAGGATTGGCTGCTATAGCCCTGTGTGTGCTAGCCTTGTCCTTTAGCTTATTTTTTTTTTAGTCATTTAGCAGACGCTCTTATCCAGAGCGACTTACAGTTAGTGAGTGCATACATTATTTTTTTATACTGGCCCACCCGTGGCAATCGAACCCACAACCCTGGCGTTGCAAACGCCATGCTCTACCAACTGAGCTATATCCCTGCCGGCCATTCCCTCCCCTACCCTGGACAACTTGTGCGCCGCCTCATGGGTCTCCCGGTCGCGGCCGGCTACGACAGAGCCTGGATTCGAACCAGGATCTCTAGTGGCACAGCCTTAGACCACTGCGCCACTCAGGAGTACCTCAGTGTTAATCCGGGGCTTTGATTAAGGAAGCAGCAAACATTCACTGTGAGAACAATGTCAGGTTTGCATTTCCTGACGAGAGGGAGGTGGTTAGCTTGTCGATGCTTTTGGCGGAGTCCCAAAACATATTCCAGTCAGTGCTAGCAAAGCAGTCCTGTAACACAGCCTCCGATCTGGAGGACCATTTCTCTACGAGCTTCTGTTTGTAAACAGGAAGCAGGAGTATAGAGACATGATCTGATTTGCCGAAGGGGGGATGAGGGAGGGCCTTATATACTTGCTTGTGGGTTGAGTAACAGTGGTCTAGGACTTTATCGCCCCTAATGACGAAGGAGACTTGTTGATAAAAGTTGGGCATCACGTGTCTTTGTGACGGGGAATTACATTTGCTGGCAACAATTAAAAGCATCCTCCGGGTGCATGGTTTCCTGCTTGTTTATAGCCTTATACAGTTCATAAAGTGCCAGCTTGTTGTTGTTGTTGTTGTCCTGAGGTGTCCCACTATACTGGGACTAGGATCTAATAAGATGGGTTACATCATACCTCCACTATACTGGTACTAGATCTAATAAGACGGGTTACATCACACCACTATACTGGGACTAGATCTAATAAGACGGGTTACATCATACCTCCACTATACTGGGACTAGGATCTAATAAGATGGGTTACATCACACCTCCACTATACTGGGACTAGATCTAATAAGATGGGTTACATCATACCTCCACTATACTGGGACTAGATCTAATAAGATGGGTTACATCACACCTCCACTATACTGGGACTAGATCTAATAAGACGGGTTACATCATACCTCCACTATACTGGGACTAGATCTAATAAAATGGGTTACATAACACCTCCACTATACTGGGACTAGATCTAATAAGACGGGTTACATCATACCTCCACTATACTGGGACTAGGATCTAATAAGGTGGGTTACATCATACCTCCACTATACTGGGACTAGGATCTAATAAGATGGGTTACATCATACCTCCACTATACTGGGACTAGGATCTAATAAGACGGGTTACATCATACCTCCACTATACTGGGACTAGATGTAATAAGATGGGTTACATCACACCTCCACTATACTGGGACTAGGATCTAATAAGACGGGTTACATCATACCTCCACTATACTGGGACTAGATCTAATAAGATGGGTTACATCACACCTCCACTATACTGGGACTAGATCTAATAAGATGGGTTACATCATACATCCACTATACTGGGACTAGATCTAATAAGGTGGGTTACATCATACCTCCACTATACTGGGACTAGGATCTAATAAGATGGATTACATCATACCTCAACTATACTGGGACTAGATCTAATAAGACGGGTTACATCACACCTCCACTATACTGGGACTAGATCTAATAAGACGGGTTACATCATACCTCCACTATACTGGGACTAGATCTAATAAGATGGGTTACATCATACCTCCACTATACTGGGACTAGATCTAATAAGACGGGTTACATCACACCTTCACTATACTTGGACTAGATCTAATAAGACGGGTTACATCATACCTCCACTATACTGGGACTAGATCTAATAAGATGGGTTACATCATACCTCCACTATACTGGGACTAGATCTAATAAGATGGGTTACATCATACCTCCACTATACTGGGACTAGGATCTAATAAGACGGGTTACATCATACCTCCACTATACTGGGACTAGATCTAATAAGACGGGTTACATCATACCTCCACTATACTGAGACTAGATCTAATAAGATGGGTTACATCATACCTCCACTATACTGGGACTAGATCTAATAAGACGGGTTACATCATACCTCCACTATACTGGGACTAGATCTAATAAGACGGGTTACATCATACCTCCACTATACTGGGACTAGATCTAATAAGATGGGTTACATCATACCTCCACTATACTGGGACTAGATCTAATAACACGGGTTACATCATACCTCCACTATACTGGGACTAGATCTAATAAGACGGGTTACATCATACCTCCACTATACTGGGACTAGATCTAATAAGACGGGTTACATCACACCTCCACTATACTGGGACTAGGATCTAATAAGACGGGTTACATCATACCTCCACTATACTGGGACTAGATCTAATAAGACTGGTTACATCATACCTCCACTATACTGGGACTAGATCTAATAAGATAGGTTACATCATACCTCCACTATACTGGGACTAGATCTAATAAGACGGGTTACATCATACCTCCACTATACTGGGACTAGATCTAATAAGATAGGTTACATCATACCTCCACTATACTGGGACTAGGATCTAATAAGACGGGTTACATCATACCTCCACTATACTGGGACTAGATCTAATAAAGACGGGTTACATCACACCTCCACTATACTGGGACTAGATCTAATAAGATGGGTTACATCATACCTCCACTATACTGGGACTAGATCTAATAAGACGGGTTACATCATACCTCCACTATACTGGGACTAGATCTAATAAGACGGGTTACATCATACCTCCACTATACTGGGACTAGATCTAATAAGACGGGTTACATCATACCTCCACTATACTGGGACTAGATCTAATAAGACGGGTTACATCATACCTCCACTATACTGGGACTAGATCTAATAATATGGGTTACATCATACCTCCACTATACTGGGACTAGATCTAATAAGACGGGTTACATCATACCTCCACTATACTGGGACTAGGATCTAATATGACGGGTTACATCATACCTCCACTATACTGGGACTAGATCTAATAAGATGGGTTACATCACACCTCCACTATACTGGGACTAGATCTAATAAGACGGGTTACATCATACCTCCACTATACTGGGACTAGATCTAATAAGACGGGTTACATCATACCTCCACTATACTGGGACTAGATCTAATAAGACGGGTTACATCATACCTCCACTATACTGGGACTAGGATCTAATATGACGGGTTACATCATACCTCCACTATACTGGGACTAGGATCTAATATGACGGGTTACATCATACCTCCACTATACTGGGACTAGATCTAATAAGATGGGTTACATCACACCTCCACTATACTGGGACTAGATCTAATAAGACGGGTTACATCATACCTCCACTATACTGGGACTAGATCTAATAGGTTGTTTTTAATAAAACATCATAATACCTTCAATTTGGCTTGTCAGTGGTATTGACTTTTTACACATTTTGTTGCGTTACAGCCTTATTCAAAAATGTATTACATTTTTTTTTTCTCATCAATCTACACACAATACCCCATAATGTATTGTTGTCTCTACCTTCCTGCCTTTGTGCTGTTGTCTGTGCCCAATAATGTTTGTACCATGTTTTGTGCTGCTACCATGTTGTGCTGCTGCCATGTTGTGTTGTCATGTGTTGCTGCTATGCTATGTTGTAGTCTTAGGTCTCTCTTTATGTAGTGTTGTGGTGTCTCTCTTGTCGTGATGTGTGTTTTGTCCTATATTTTTAATCCCAGCCCCCGTCCCCGCAGGAGGCCTTTTTCCTTTTGGTAGGCCGTCATTGTAAATAATAATGTGTTCTTAACTGACTTGCCTGGTTAAATAAAGGTTAAATAAAATAAATAAAAATAATGACAAAGCAAAAACAGGTTTGTAGAAATTTTTTCAAATTTATAAAATAAAATCAAATTGAAACATCACATTTACATATTTATTCAGACCCTTTACTCAGTAGTTTGTTGAAGCACCTTTGGCAGCGATTACAGCCTCGAGTCTTCTTGGGTATGACGCTACAAGCTTGGCACACCTGTATTTGGGGAGTTTCTCCCATTCTTCTCTGCAGATCATCTCAAGCTTTGTCAGGTTGAATGGGGAGCTTCGCTGCACAGCTATTTTCAGGTCTCTCCAGAGATGTTTGATTGGGTTCAAGTCTGGGCTCTGGCTGGGCCACTCAAGGACATTCAGAGACTTGTCCCGAAGCCAGTCCTGCGTTGTCTTGGCTGGTTGCTTAGGGTAGTTGTCCTGTTTGGAGGTGAACCTTCACCCCAATCTGAGGTCCTAAGCGCTCTGGAACAGGTTTTCATCAAGGATCTCTCTGTACTTTGCTCCGTTCATCTTTTCCTCGATCCTGACTAGTCTCCCAGTCCCTTCCGCTGAAAATCATCCCCACAGCATGATGCTGCCACCACCATGCTTCACCGTAGGGATGGTGGCAGGTTTCCTCCAGACGTGACGCTTGGCATTCAGGCCAAAGAGTTCAATCTTGGTTTCATCAGACCAGAGAATCTTGTTTCTCATGGTCTGAGTTCTTTAGGTGCCTTTTGGCAAACTCCAAGCAGGCTGTCATGTGCCTCTTACTGAGGAGTGGCTTCTGTCTGGCCACTCTACCATAAAGGCCTGATTGGTGGAGTGCTGCAGAGATGGTTGTCCTACTGGAAGGTTCTCCCATCTCCACAGAGGAACTCTGGAGCTCTGTCAGAGTGACCATCGCATTCTTGATCACCTCCCTGACCAAGGCCTTTTTCCCCCCGATTGCTCAGTTTGGCTGGGCAGCCAGCTCTAGGAAGAGTCTTGGTGGTTCCAAACTTCTTCCATTTAAGAATGATGGAGGCCACTGTGTTCTTGGGGACCTTCAATGCTGCATACATTTTTTGGTACCCTTCCCCAGATCTGTGCCTCGACACAATCCTTTCTCAGAGCTTTACAGACAATTCCTTTGACCTCATGGCTTGGTTTTTGCTCTGACATGCACTGTCAACTGTGGGATCTTATATAGACAGGTGTGTGCCTTTACAAATCATGTCCAATCAATTGCATTTACCACAGGGGGACTCCAATCAAGTTGTAGAAACATCTCAAGGATGATCAATGGAAACAGGATGCACCTGAGCACAATTTCGAGTCTCATAGCAAAGGTCTAAATAAGGTATTTCTGTTTTTTACTTTTAATACATTTGCAAAAAAACTCTAAAAACCTGTTATTGCTTTGTCATTATGGAGTATTGTGTGTAGATTGATGAGGGGAAAACCAATTTAATCAATTTTAGAATAAGGCTGTAACGTAACAAAATGAGTAAAAAGTCAAGGGATCTGAATACTTTCCGAAGGCACTGTATGTATTGGATAACAGAACAATCATTTGGGCTTTTTTGTACTTGGGCTCATTAAATGTCTTTCATGTAGGGATCATAAAATGTATTTAATCAGGCTCAGGTTGCATCAGGCTTGAATTTAGATCAAAGCTCTAGTCAAATCCAGACATAGGCCTATTTATATGCTTTATAATGCTTTTGAATGCGACTTCCAGTTTTGGTGGGAAATACCGGGTAACCCGGAGAAAGTGATTTATTCTCGGGATGGAACATTTGTAAAATACCGGGAAAATATTCAACCCTAGTCTGAATGTATTGCCATATTTAAAACACTTGATTATCTGACATAGAAATGTATCATAAAAAAATGCTACATTTAATCTAAATCCATTCAATATTGTCGAAAACATTATTCTTAATAGGAAGTCTATATCAAGTGAGTACAGTAGCTATTTTATCTATGGAGCAGCTTTTGTGAGGAGTCGTTTCCCTGATGGAAACCAAAAATACACTGAGTGTATCTGAAGGCCTATTTATTTTATTTTTTTTGTCATTTAGCAGACGCTCTTATCCAGAGCAACTTACAGGAGCAATTAGGGTTAAGTGCCTTGCTCAAGGGCACCGACAGATTTTTCGCCTAGTCGGCTCAGGGATTAGAACCAGCAACCTTTCGGTTACTGGCACAACGCTCTTAACCATTAACCTACCTGCCGCCCCAAAGACTCTAGAGAAATTGCATTTTTCTTTTCTTTTTTTTAAAGATCCCTGGAAGGTTTCCTGATACAGGCTACGACCCAAATGATACCCTATTCCTTATTTAGTCCAATACTTTTGACCAGACCCCTATGGGCCCTGTTAGAAAGTAGTGCACCCTAAAGGGTATAGTGTTCCATTTGGGACACTGAGACAGTGTCATTCCAGGGGACTCAACACACCATGGCCCCATACAGATTCACCACCTTGGGGCTCGGTCTGTCTTTCCTTTATGTATGTCCTCTGAAAAGCAAAGCCGCACTTAAATGAAAGCGATAACAACGTTTTTACTGCAGAACAGCAGCCACCGCAGTATCCGCAACCATTCTCTCTGTTAAAAGCAACCATTCATAGTACTCCGTTTACTGAATAATAAATCTGTGCACAGCACGCAACCCATTATTATTGGTCACTACAGTTGCAAATGTTACGAAATAACAACCAACAACCTGCATAATGCTCAGTCCTCTCGTGACCAGAAGGATCTTAGAATTGGAATAACAAAAATGTGCCATTTGATTTACTCGAGACCACAACGTTATGCTTGACCAGTCATGCCATGTTAAGCATCTTATAAATATATTTACCGCTGAGAGACTATTGTTAAGTGTTGTAGCCACCCAATGGATACAGACTCGGGCAGTGTCCCAAATGGCACCCCTATTCCGTTTTATAGTGCACTAGTTTTGACCAGGCCTCTTAGGGCTCTCTGGTCAAAACGTGCTGCACTGTGTAAGGAATAGGGTGCCATTTGGGATGCAGCCTAGCCCCAGTTGTTTTGGAAGAATAAAAAATTCCCCTTTAAAGATGCACTTAAACATATTTGTTCAAACAGACTTGGCATAGTGTGACTAATTTAGATTAACATGTTTGCATATTTTTTCCATTTACGTATGCAGCAGTGTGTTATATTTATTGGAGCATTTCAAGTTAATTTTCTCCCTCCTCTCTTGGATTCCTTCTACTACAGCAGTGAATGTAACGTAAGAGCAGCATATCCAGACCTTATTCACACTCTGGGGGGAAACATCTATTTGACATATGCAATCTTTCACACAGACAGTTGCTTGTACAATTTCCCACCAGTCTATCCTTGGCATGGGAACTAATGGGAACATAGATGGCTGCCACGATCAAAGTATAATTCACAGCAAAGTCCCTGATATTGATAACAGCGACGAGGCTGTTCCGTTCCGTACGTTAAATTGCTTTAATCTCGGGGGTGTAATTTATCACTCTGCATCACGAACCTAAGACAGGGTGAGGGGAGGCTCACAATTGAAGTCAATCCCAAAAGGAAAGAAGCCAGGAAATCCTCTCTTCACCCCTAAAACTGTTTAGCCAATACTTTTAGAGGAAGTAGAATAAGGAGATGACACTAAACGATACGTAGTGTTATCTTATTTTTCCGTTATTTTTTTGATATTTAAAACATTGATATGTATGTTGATTAAACACCTGTAAATGTCTAAATTCCTTTAAGACCAGGCGTGTTATGTGATTAAACTATGGGGACCCTCTATGCTGCCTTTAGGAAAATCTGTAAACAGTAGCGGTCCGCGTGTGCCATGGGTTGTAAACTATGCGCTTATGTCATGACAACCGGAAGATTCTGTGAAATGACGTCTTAATAAAGGGGATTTAAATTATAAAGGGATTCAGCAAAAATAATATTTAGACAGAATATTACGGTAGATGTTGCTACTATTGTATCTTATAGCCTATTGATGCCACTTACAGTTTTGTGTCAGCCCAGATTTCTACATCTCTGACCTTTCACCGTTCGTAGCCCTCGCTTTCATCACAAATAGTAGTAGAATTTCTAATCAGTCAGTCAGGACGAGGGAGGGAGGGAAAGTGCATGGTGGTTTGGGATGTGATGTTGGTGCTGCAGAGAATACATCATCCTCAAACTGCTATTGATGTGAATGTCAAGAACAGTGAGGCAGCGCGAGGCACACAGTTCGCTAAAGGAATGCAGAACAAAGCACTCACTGTAATTAGCAGACAGCCTTCCACTCCCTCTCAACCTGTTACTATGACATCACCCCCCCGGTTCTGATGGAACTGGGCAGGAGAGAAGCGAGACTGGCGGCCATCTTGATAGTGAGATAGCGATTCATCTCTCTCTCTCTCTGTGTTGTAAATTATGTTGCTGTTAGCTTAAAACTAACTGATCAAACAGAACAGACACTGGATGAATGAAGTAGCCAACCGGACATTGGCATGTAGCTAGCTAACACTTGTGTGGGTGACAAGCAGTGGTGTGTATTCATGGATGCCAAGGGAAGCCAGGCTTCCCAAAGAAATGTAAAAAAATAAAAAATAAAAGGTATCTTCCGTCTCACTGTGTTTCATAACTTTCCTTCAATTCCTTACGATGATTGGACTAAATAGTATTTGGTATCTTTTAGTTGTCACTGTATTAGACTAAGCAGAGGTGATTTGATGATGTTAAAATGTTGAAGTTGAAATGGTGCTGGAATAATGGAGGCAGCTCCTGTTTTCTTTGTGACTTGCAGTAACTCCGTGGTTCTAAATCAATAGTTGTTTATTGGTCCAAAAATGTTGGAAACGTTAACTAGCTTGACCATGCTGTAGGTCATCTAACTGTTTGTTAAATGCAATATGCTTTGTGAACTTCACCGGACAGAGGTTGCTCTCCGGTTTTGTGATGAAACAAAGGTGTGGTTGAATTTATTCGGCCCCTGTGTCTTCTTATTGTTTCAATTGATTCGCATTTTAATGAGGGAAATAAGTATTTGACCCCGTCTCAATCAGAAAGATTTCTGGCTCCCAGGTGGCTTTTATACAGGTAACGAGCTGAGATTAGGTGCACACTCTTAAAGGCAGTGCTCCTAATCTCAGTTTGTTACCTGTATAAAAGACACCTGTCCACAGAAGCAATCAATCAATCAGATTCCAAACTCTCCACCATGGCCAAGACCAAAGAGCTCTCCAAGGATGTCAGGGACAAGATTGTAGACCTACACAAGGCTGGAATGGGCTACAAGTCCATCGCCAAGCAGCTTGATGAGAAGGTGACAACAGTTGGTGCGATTATTCGCAAATGGAAGAAACACAAAATAACTGTCAATCTCCCTCGGCCTGGGGCTCCATGCAAGATCTCACCTTGTGGAGTTGCAATGATCATGAGAACGGTGAGGAATCAGCCCAGAACTACACGGGAGGATCTTGTCAATGATCTCAAGGCAGCTTGGACCATAGTCACCAAGAAAACAATTGGTAACACACTACGCCGTGAAGGACTGAAATCCTGCAGCGCCCGCAAGGTCCCCCTGCTCAAGAAAGCACATATACAGGCCCATCTGAAGTTTGCCAATGAACATCTGAATGATTCAGAAGAGAACTGGGTGAAAGTGTTGTGGTCAGATGAGACCAAAATCGAGCTCTTTGGCATCAACTCAACTCGCCGTGTTTGGAGGAGGAGGAATGCTGCCTATGACCCCAAGAACACCATCCCCACCGTCAAACATGGAGGTGTAAACATTATGCTTTGGGGGTGTTTTTCTGCTAAGGGGACAGGACAACTTCACCGCATCAAAGGGACGATGGACGGGGCCATGTACCATCAAATCTTGGGTGAGAACCTCATTCCCTCAGCCAGGGCATTGAAAATGGGTCATGGATGGGTATTCCAGCATGACAATGACCCAAAACACACGGCCAAGGCAACAAAGGAGTGGCTCAAGAAGAAGCACATTAAGGTCCTGGAGTGGCCTAGCCAGTCTCCAGACCTTAATCCCATAGAAAATCTGTGGAGGGAGCTGAAGGTTCGAGTTGCCAAACGTCAGCCTCGAAACCTTAATGACTATTCTTTTACTTATTTCAGCAATATTAGTTTTCTCTGTATAGTTGTCTAATGTTAGTGGGACATATTACTCTGTTTTAATGTTACTATTTAATCACTATTATAAATAAAATAGTTTTTATGAGTGTACTTTTAACAGAGCTGAGATTTACTTAGAAGTGCAAAGTGTATCAATACAGGTTAACTCAGTCATTGACACGGACATGGTGGAGTAGCAGGAAGTTTGGAACGCTGTGAACCAAGAGGTTGCTAGTTCAAATCCCAGTGGAGGACACGTTGAAATTAACATGCGCAATGCAAACATGCGTGTCTAATAGAACCACAGCCTTTTTTTTTTTTTTAGCTTAGATGCCCAAATAATAATTTTTAGTTGAATTAACATTATTTTAATTTTTGCCTACGTTTTCTCATGTTGAAGCTATGTTTAACTGAAAATGTTAAAATCAAGTAAACATTTGATTGGAAAGTTGAGTAAACAATGAGTAGGGAGAACCAGTTACTTAAAGAGATTCTCTGGTACTTTTGTGTACTTTTGTGTACTTTTGTGTACTTTTGTGTACTTTTCAGCCAGTAGTTCTGAAAGTAGCACTGACGAGCCAAAAGTGGTCTCAGGGAAAAACGAAAGGTCGCTGGTTTGAATCCCGGAGCCTGCAAGGTGGAAAAATCTTCAGTTTTGCCCTTGAGCAAAGCATTTAACCCCGAACAGCAACAACTGCTCCCCTTGTGCGCTGATGACGTGGACGTGGATTAAGGCAGCCCCCCGCACCTCTCTGATTCAGAGGGGTTGGGTTAAATGCGGAAGACACATTTCAGTTGAATGCATTCAGTTGTGCAACTGACTAGATATCCCCTTCCCTTCCCCTCTCTCTCTCTGCTGTGTCCACTGAGCCGTTGTGCCCGCCCTGCAACCTTATTGAATAACACTGGGCAGGCTTCTTGCTAGCTGTCACTCAAATGCAAGGACCTGAAGCTCATTTGCCAGAACTCGAATTGCTAGGGGGCTGACCCACGTGGGGGGAAATAGAGGGAAAATGGAGCAGCACAGCTTAAAAAAAACAGTCTCTTTCAAACCAGGATTTCCTGGCTAACTGAGGTAAGACAGTAATTCTGTTATGTATTGGCGCCGGAGAAGATGGCTGCCGTTTTACAGCCCTCTAACCAATTGTACTATTATGTGTGTTTTTTCGCGTTATTTGTAATTTATTCTGTACATAATGTTTCTGCCACCGTCTCTTATGACCAAAAAGAGCTTCTGGATATCAGGACAGCGATTACTCACCTCGTATTGGACAAAATATTTTTTCTTCAACGAGGCGGCCGTGAAGGATATCCTACAGACACCCGACAAGGCCCAATTCCCCATCGTTCGCAGGAGAAAGAGACTGGGATATCGTGGACGTAGGTCGGGGTGCCTTGTAAGGATCCGACGGCGAGCGAGTAAACTGCCTCTTCCATCAATCCTATTAGCCAATCTTCAATCATTGGAAAATACATTAGCTGACCTACGATTACGGTTATCCTACCAACTGGACATTAAAAACTGTAATATCTGATGTTTCACTGAGTCGTAGCTGAACGACGACATGGACAACATACAGCTAGCGGGCTATATGCTACATTGGCAGGATAGAACGGCTGACTCCGGTGAGACAAGGGGTGGCGGTCTGTGTATATTTGTAAACAACAGCTGGTGCACAAAATCAAATACTAAGGAAGTCTCGAGGTTTTGCTCGCCTGAGGTAGAGTACCTTATGATGAGCTGTAGACCACACTATTTACCAAGAGAGTTTTCATCTATATTTTTCATAGCTGTCTATTTACCACCACAAACCAATGCTGGCATTAAGATTGCACTCAATGAGCTGTATAAGGCCATAACTAAACAGGAAAACGCTCATCCAGAAGCAGCGCTCCTAGTGGCCGGGGGACTTTAATGCAGAAAAACGTATATCCGTTCTACCTCATTTCTACCAGCATGTTAAATGTGCAAACAAAGGAAAAAAAAACTCTAGACCACCTTTACTCCACACACGGAGACGCATACAAAGCTCTCCCTCGCCCTCCATTTGGCAAATCTGACCATAACTCTATCCTCCTGATTCTTGCTTATAAGTAAAAACTAAAGCAGGAAGCACCAGTGACTCGGTTAATAAAAAAGTGGTCAGATCACACAGATGCTAAGCTACAGGCCTGTTTTGCTAGCACAGACTGGAACATGTTCCGGGATTCTTCAGATAGCATTGAGGACTACACCACATCAGTCACTGGCTTCATCAATAAGTGCATCGATGAAGTCGTCCCCACAGTGACCGTACGTACATACCCCAAACAAAAGCCATGGATTACAGGAAACATCCGCACTGAGCTAAAGGGTAGAGCTTATAAGAAATCCCGCTATGCCCTCCGACGAACCATCAAACAGGCAAAGAGTCAATACAGGACTAAGATTGAATCGTACTACACCGGCTCTTAAGCTCGTCGGATGTGGCAGGGCTTGACAACTATTACAGACTACAAAGGGAAGCACAGCCGCAAGCTGCCCAGTGACACAAGCCTACCAGACGAGCTAAACCACTTCTATGCTCGCTTCGAGGCAAGCAATACTGAAGCATGCATGAGAGCACCAGCTGTTCCGGATGACTATGTGATGACGCTCTCCGAAGCCGATGTGAGTAAGACTTTTAAGCAGGTCAACATTCACAAGGCCGCAGGGCCAGATAGATTACCAGGACGTGTACTCCGAGCATGTGCTGACCAACTGGCAAGTGTCTTCACCGACATTTTCAACATGTCCCTGACTGAGTCTGTAATATCAACATGTTTCAAGGCTGGTCATGGCTCACATCAACACCATTATCCCAGAAACCTTAGACCCACTCCAATTTGCATACCGCCCCAACAGATGCACAGATGATGCAATCTCTATTGCACTCCACACTGCCCTTTCCCACCTGGACAAGAGGAACACCTACGTGAGAATGCTATTCATTGACTACAGCTCAGCGTTCAACACCATAGTGCCCTCAAAGCTCATCACTAAGCTAAGGATCCTGGGACTAAACACCTCCCTCTGCAACTGGATCCTGGACTTCCTGACGGGCCGCCCCCAGGTGGTAAGGGTAGGTAACAACACATCTGCCACGCTGATCCTCAACACGGGGGCCCCTCAGGGGTGCATGCTCAGTCCCCTCCTGTATTCCCTGTTCACCCATGACTGCATGGCCAGGCACGACTCCAACACCATCATTAAGTTTGCCGACGACACAACAGTGGTAGGCCTGATCACCGACAACAATGAGACAGCCTATAGGGAGGAGGTCAGAGACCTGGCCGTGTGGTGCCAGGATAACAACCTCTCCCTCAACGTGACCAAGACAAAGGAGATGATTGTGGACTACAGGGGAAAAAAGAGGACTGAGCATGCCCCCATTCTCATCGATGGGGCTATAGTGGAACAGGTTGAGAGCTTCAAGTTCCTTGGTGTCCACATCACCAACGAACTATCATGGTCCAAACACACCAAGACAGTCGTGAAGAGGGCACAACAAAGCCTATTCCCCCTCAGGAGACTGAAAAGATTTAGCATGGGTCCTCAGATCCTCAAAAAGTTATACAACTGCACCATCGAGTGCATCCTGACTGGTTGCATCACCGCCTGGTATGGCAACTGCTCGGCCTCCGACCGCAAGGCACTACAGAGGGTAGTGCGTATGGCCCAGTACATTACTGGGGCCAAGCTTCCTGCCATCCAGGACCTCTATACCAGGCGGTGTCAGAGGAAGGCCCTCAAAATTGTCAAAGACTCCAGCCACCCTAGTCATAGACTGTTCTCTCTGCTACCGCACGGCAAGCGGTACCGGAGCGCCAAGTCTAGGTCCAAAAGACTTCTCAACAGCTTCTACCCCCAAGCCATAAGACTCCTGAACAGCTAATCATGGCTACCCGGACTATTTGCACCCCCACCCCATCTTTCTACGCTGCTGCTACTCTGTTAATTATTTATGCATAGTCACTTTAACTCTACCCACATGTACATATTACCTCAATTACCTCGACTAGCCGGTGCACCCGCACATTGACTCTGCACCGGTACCCCCCTGTATATATAGCCTCCCTACTGTTATTTTATTTTACTTCTGCTCTTTTTTTCTCTACACTTTTTTGTTGTTGTTGTTTTATTTTACTTTTTTATTAAGAAATAAGTGCATTGTTGGTTAAGGGCTTGTAAGTAAGCATTTCACTGTAATGTCTACACCTGTTGTATTCGGCGCATGTGGCAAATACATTTTGATTTGATTTGATTTGAATTCTGCTGATAGATTATGCATGAACTATGAACAACACATTGACACATCCAGCCCAAAGTGGGGGATTAAAAAATAATTTCTTAGTCGCCAAAGTACCGGAGCATGTTTTTAATAATATTTAGTTTATATAACTCAATATTTTTTTGACAGTGCACGCAAATACAAACTGACAAATGAATACTGTACAGATACAAGTGAACATACAGTATATGTGGAGACATTTTTGTGACCTCCTATGGTGGATCCTCCACAACGATACAGACCTATAGGCCTATAGGCAACATATGGATTATAATTCCATGTATGGTTTATTAATTTCCCTGTAACGCAAAGGATTGTGGGAAAATCATTAACTAGATTAATTGCCTTGCTGTATGGCCTGAAACCAAGATAACATAATTCACAAAGGAATTGCAAAACTGTGTTTATTTTAATCTCAGCATATTGTTTTGCAAGGGGAAATTAGTATTTATCAGGGACAAATATTAACATATAGCATGTTAAAAATAATGCCCTGCAAAAGCACCGTTTGCTTGATGACTCATCAAGTAGCTGTATGATTTTCTGAGAAAAAACATGCAGAACGCAGCTTTTCTCTGGTTGAGATAGACTTCCTGCTTGCTACATCTGTTAGTTCTGCCCCTGGGGAATCCAGATGGGCTGAGGCTGCCATGGAACAATATAAAAGAGGAGGGAAGAGGAGGGAAAGCATTCAACGCTGCCGTCGTAACGTCTCTAACATGTCCACGATGAAACCCCCATAAGGCCGAGCCTTGGGTTTCATATTTCTATATGTACGTGACATAATACACATCCAGTGTGTAACCAAATACTATACTACATATGTCACATCTTCCTCCAACTCCTGTAGCTACAACAGCAAATGAGAACGTTTTACATGAACTGTTACGTAGCAGTCTGTATCAACTACAGTACACGTCTGAAACATAAGTATCTAGCCACAGCTAAACTGCATCTACTCCTTACAGTCTAGAGGTAAATTGGGAGCGTGGAAGAGGCAGTTACTGATTCAGCAAGCATGCTATTTTACAGTGGCCAGGCAGGCAGGTTCCCGAGCCAGCTAGCCAGGAGCCCCTCTCCTCTCCTCCCTCTGGGCTGTTCAAGATCTGTTTGATAGCGTTTAGCAGGACAAGCACATGTCAACTGCAGCTGACCTTGCCAATTATCACCCTGACTGAGCGCTAATGACAGGATTCCTATTATCTGGTGCTGCCACAGGGAACCTGATAGCGGCTGGATAGACATCATTCGCACCGTGGCCGTTGTTCATTGACAAATGTTCACATTATCTAACGGGGTAGGAAGTGAAGTGCTCAGTTGAAACCAATGTAAAAACCTTCCTAAAGTGTGACCTGTAGATTGAAAACCGCTGACAGTGTTCCTATTCACCATTACTACTATGTGCATCCTGGTGGCTGCAGGATTCCTATTCACTGGCACAGAAATGGGGAGCCTGATGACGGCTGTATTCCATTTCGCTGGTACTGCTTTTGGCGTCCTAATGGCTGCACGATTCCTACACAGGGGAAGGTAAGTTCATTAAATTCATTGTTGCGTAGTGGAAAAAAATGCTAAAGACCATTAGGTGATTCAAACTGTTGTTGGTAGCCATATCAGTGAGTTCAGTCCTCTCTAAAGTGCAAGGGGAGGCCAATTCAGTTTATTATTGTGCAGTGGTTAAACTAGTTTGTCAGTGGACATTTCTGTTAAAACACTGACAAACAGAGCAATATGTACTGTAAAGAACTGAAAGATAAGTTTTGGATGGTGCTTCAACAAAACCCCAAAGTAACA
>NC_140016.1:3893509-3906009 GCF_964263955.1 Coregonus lavaretus
GGGTGTCATTTGGGACGCAGCTCAAGAGAGAGGTATACTGCATGGAGCTGGTAGGCAGTGTGACGGAAGGCATAAAATGAATCAGTCAATGATTTTAGCAGACGTTGTGATGCTCGCTCTTTGCTTTAGTGTTTTAATCATCTTGAGAGTGAAAAAAAATAGGTTAGGGGTACCATGATACTGAGCACCGCTGTATCAGTCATCGGCTGAAGCAATCAACTGAGTACGGGAAGCACTCTCTTGAGAGGCCAAATCAAATGAAGCTGTGGTCGGTCAATCATTCCAGCTGATATTGGACTAGTGGACTGGTGATATTGAACTGGTTCTAATGGTATTATACTGGTGGTGTCACTAACTAGGCAGGGACCAGTGCACTCTATGCAATAGTATCAATCTGCTTTAGTTTTATATTTCCAACCATTTCGATGTCAAACAGCAGCAATTAACTGTAGACTATACCTACCAGACTTGGGTTCAAATACTATTTGAGACAAGTAGTTGAATATTTTAATGTATTTGGAAATACACTTGGAAAGTATTTGAAAAAAAACTAAAAAACACTGACTCAAATACATTCCCATGCATTTAACCCAGGTATTTGAAAATAGTATTTGAAAATACTCTCAAATACAATTTGGTCGACTATTTGGTTTTTACAAATAACCATTCAAATACTCAAATAAAAGTACTTGATTGGGCTGTGTATTTAAAAATACTCAAATAGACAGAAAAAAAGTGTTTGAAAATACCAGATAGTCCAATACACATTTGAACCCACGTCTGACGCCTACAATAGCTGCTGCATTAAGTGTACATCAGATAACATGTGAATCAGTTTGGTATAAATCTTACCTAAATGTATTGGCCACAAACTGCCATTAAGTGGTCTCAATATTATTACTTCATTTGTAATTCCATGTGTTTAACCTAATAGTCATCATCTAGCAGAGTATTTATCTACTAATGGGATCTACAATTAGGGAGGAATGTGATGGATGAGGTTTGAGATTATACCACAAAGAAAACCTGCAGAGTCATGGTGAGATCAACTAAAACCTGCAGAGTCATGGTGAGATCAACTAAAACCTGCAGAGTCATGGTGAGATCAACTAAAACCTGCAGAGTCATGGTGAGATCAACTAAAACCTGCAGAGTCATGGTGAGATCAACTAAAACCTGCAGAGTCATGGTGAGATCAACTAAAACCTGCAGAGTCATGGTGAGATCAACTAAAACCTGCAGAGTCATGGTGAGATCAACTAAAACCTGCAGAGTCATGGTGAGATCAACTAAAACCTGCAGAGTCATGGTGAGATCAACTAAAACCTGCAGAGTCATGGTGAGATCAACTAAAACCTGCAGAGTCATGGTGAGATCAACTAAAACCTACAGAGTCATGGTGAGATCAACTAAAACCTGCAGAGTCATGGTGAGATCAACTAAAACCTGCAGAGTCATGGTGAGATCAACTAAAACCTGCAGAGTCATGGTGAGATCAACTAAAACCTACAGAGGCATGGTGAGATCAACTAAAACCTACAGTGGCATAATGAGATCAACTAAAACCTACAGAGGCATGGTGAGATCAACTAAAACCTACAGAGGCATGGTGAGATCAACTAAAACCTGCAGAGTCATGGTGAGATCAACTAAAACCTGCAGAGTCATGGTGAGATCAACTAAAACCTGCAGAGTCATGGTGAGATCAACTAAAACCTGCAGAGTCATGGTGAGATCAACTAAAACCTGCAGAGTCATGGTGAGATCAACTAAAACCTACAGAGTCATGGTGAGATCAACTAAAACCTGCAGAGTCATGGTGAGATCAACTAAAACCTGCAGAGTCATGGTGAGATCAACTAAAACCTGCAGAGTCATGGTGAGATCAACTAAAACCTACAGAGGCATGGTGAGATCAACTAAAACCTACAGTGGCATGGTGAGATCAACTAAAACCTACAGAGGCATGGTGAGATCAACTAAAACCTACAGAGGCATGGTGAGATCAACTAAAACCTACAGTGGCATGATGAGATCAACTAAAACCTACAGAGGCATGGTGAGATCAACTAAAACCTACAGAGGCATGGTGAGATCAACTAAAACCTACAGTGGCATGGTGAGATCAACTAAAACCTACAGTGGCATGGTGAGATCAACTAAAACCTACAGAGGCATATGATCCTATCCTATGGAAACTCATAGGAGAGTGGTAGCTTAAAGTGTTGACTGACAAATACCTCTTGGCCAAACATTCATCTACATAAAACACTGTGTGTCCTACAGTGTCACCAGCATTATGAACGTTTGCTAACAGAGAATACTGAATCGAATCAAAATCTACCAATACTCAAAACGCTGCTCCTGATTCGTCAAGGCCTGGCACCTGACCTGTTTGTTTCTGCTGAACGAGATCTCCTTACCTTTCCCTCCGGACTCTCACGCCTTCTAAACTGACCATGTGATGTGATATGGTGAAACAGGGCTTTCTAAACTGATCATGTGATGTGATATGGTGAAACAGGGCCTTCTAAACTGACCATGCGATGTGATATGGTGAAACAGGGCTTTCTACACTGATCATGTGATGTGATATGGTGAAACAGGGCCTTCTAAACTGATCATGTGATGTGATATGGTGAAACAGGGCTTTCTAAACTGATCATGTGATGTAATATGGCGAAACAGGGCCTTCTAAACTGATCATGTGATGTGATATGGTGAAACAGGGACTTCTAAACTGACCATGTGATGGGATATGGTGAAACAGGGCCTTCTAAACTGATCATGTGACGTGATATGGTGAAACAGGGCCTTCTAAACTGATCATGTGATGTGATATGGTGAAACAGGGCCTTCTAAACTGATCATGTGATGTGATATGGTGAAACAGGGCCTTCTAAACTGATCATGTGATGTGATATGGTGAAACAGGGCCTTCTAAACTGACCATGAATGTGATATGGTGAAACAGTACAGCTCAGATTGACTCTGTAAATTTCAAGTAAGGTGATAGCACTCCGTTTAGGCTCAGTAAACACTAGAGCTGGTTTGGTTTTAACCAATATAAAAAGCTTGTCGGTCTCTATCGTGACAAGAAAATATGGTTCAAGTACTGAATACTGAACAAAAATATAAACGCAACATGTAAAGTGTTGGTCCCATGTTTCATGAGCTGAAATAAAGATCCCAGAAATGTTCCACATGCACAAAAAGCATATTTCTCTAAATTTTGCACACAAATTTGTTTACATTCCTGTTAGTGAGAATTTCTCCTTTGCCAAGATAATCCATCCACCTGACAGGTGTGGCATATCAAGAAGCTGATTAAACAGCATGATCATTAAAAAGGTACACCTTGTGCTGGGGACAATAAAAGGCCACTCTAAAATGTGCAGTTTTATCACACAACACAATGCCACAGATGTCTCAAGTTTTGAGGGAGTGTGCGATTGGCATGCTGTAAGTGTAACCACGCCAGCCCAGGACCTCCACATCCGGCTTCTCCACCTGTGGGATCATCTGAGACCAGCCACCCGGACAGCTGATAATAATAATAATAATAATAATAATAATAATAATAATAATAATAATAATAATAATAATAATATGCCATTTAGCAGACGCTTTTATCCAAAGCGACTTACAGTCATGCGTGCATAATTTTTTTTTTGTGTAAACTGAGGAGTATTTCTGCTTGTAATAAAGCCTTTTTGTTTGGAAAAACTCATTCTGATTGGCTGGTCCTGGCTCCCCAGTGGGTGGACCTATGACCTCCCAGGCCCACCCATGGCTGCACCCCTGCCCAGTCATGTGAAATCCATAGATTAGGGCCTAATTTATTTATTTCAATTAACTGATTTCCTTTATATGAGCTGTAACTAAGTAAAATCGATGAAATTGTTGCATGTTGCATTTATATTTTTGTTCAGTATAGTTATGGATGAAATCGTGTTTTCTAGCTATGGATAAAAGCATATTTTCCTTGGTTGGTGTCTATAGCAGGAGAGGAGAGTAGATAAGCTGAAATCTGGAGCCAGTCATCCTCTCTGTTAAGTAGTTTTAAATCCTGGACTATCTGTTGACTATAACAGAATCACACACATGCACGCACACACACACACACACACACACATTTTGTTGATCAAAACCATTCTGCTTCCAGTAATGCAGTCCATATTGCATATTTAAAATATATATAATGGATACAGCCCTTTTCCAATTTCCCATATTCACACAATCATCTCATTTAGCATGTTGCAAAAACAAATATGATTTATGTTTAAAAACAGAAGCATTTAAATACAGTTTTTGTTAAATATATAGAGATTAATTTCAATAAAAAAAAGAAAGAAATTAATGCATTCCATGACTGTTGCTTTTCAACCTCAGCAACAATCTCTCCAATTCATTCTAATTACTAATACAGACGCAACGTTTCAGCCAAAGGCAGACAGGTTACTAATAATCCCTGTCATGTACAGCAGGTCATCTCTTGTTAGGAGGAAAACAGGTCAACTAGTCATTGAGGTCTTTTAGGCTGTAAATGAATGGAGTAGTCTGTAGCACCAGTTATCCCTTGTAATTGTAATCATCACCATAAGATAATATCTCAACTCCTCTCCACATCATAATATAATACACACGTATCATAGAACTTTAACAGCAAAGCTTACCAACCGTAAAAAGCTTGTTTTTACCCAGAAGTACAATTTTCCTGAGCATCTTTAAAATGTGTATTTAGACTTTACAGTCCAGAACAACAATTAGTAAAAAGACAGAAGAGACCACGTCAACATAAATTGCAAACAAAAAGGCTTGAAGTATATTATATATTATTAAATACAGTGGACTAATGTTTTGAGCTAATTTCTTAATTGCCAGCTGTTCGACAATAATCTCTTAAAGGAAAAATCTGACGACTTACTATCTGCAGACTGATACCCGTCACAATACTATGCATTAACAGTAAATACATTTATCCCCTTTAAGATTACACCTTAAATGTGCTTGGTTTATTTTTTAAATTTATTTTTCTTGCTTTAAAAGTGAAGATTGCCTGAGTGGCGTTGAGAGAGAGAGTGGCTTGCATACTTTATTCCGTGATGAAAAAAAAAGAAAGTACCTTTCTTGTGAGAAGCTTCTGTTTTGGGGCCTTGTGGGTCTAATGAAAAAAAAGATACTGATTAAACACAACATACTCTAACAGCAAGTACTCACATTGTTTTTCTCAATGCGGAAAACAACAATAAACACATCTAGTATCTCAACTTGCCAACACTTCAGAACTTATACACATACAGTGAGGGAAAAAAGTATTTGATCCCCTGCTGATTTTGTACGTTTGCCCACTGACAAAGAAATGATCAGTCTATCATTTTAATGGTAGGTTTATTTGAACAGTGAGAGACAGAATAACAACAAAAAAATCCAGAAAAACGCATGTCAAAAATGTTATAAATTGATTTGCATTTTAATGAGGGAAATAAGTATTTGACCCCCTCTCAATCAGAAAGATTTCTGGCTCCCAGGTGTCTTTTACACAGGTAACGAGCTGAGATTAGGAGCACACTCTTAAAGGGAGTGCTCCTAATCTCAGCTTGTTACCTGTATAAAAGACACCTGTCCACAGAAGCAATCAATCAATCAGATTCCAAACTCTCCACCATGGCCAAGACCAAAGAGCTCTCCAAGGATGTCAGGGAAAAGACTGTAGACCTACACAAGGCTGGAATGGGCTACAAGACCATCGCCAAGCAGCTTTGTGAGAAGGTGACAACAGTTGGTGCGATTATTCGCAAATGGAAGAAACACAAAAGAACTGTCAACCTCCCTCGGCCTGGGGCTCCATGCAAGATCTCACCTCGTGGAGTTGCAATGATCATGAGAACGGTGAGGAATCAGCCCATAACTAAACGGGAGGATCTTGTCAATGATCTCAATGCAGCTGGGACCATAGTCACCAAGAAAACAATTGGTAACACACTACGCCGTGAAGGACTGAAATCCTGCAGCACCCGCAAGGTCCCCCTGCTCAAAAAAGCACATATATAGAGGGCCGTCTGAAGTTTGCCAATGAACATCTGAATGATTCAGAGGAGAACTGGGTGAAAGTGTTGTGGTCAGATGAGACCAAAATCGAGCTCTTTGGCATCAACTCAACTCACCGTGTTTGGAGGAGGAGGAATGCTGCCTATGACCCCAAGAACACCATCCCCACCGTCAAACATGGAGGTGGAAACATTATGCTTTGGGGGTGTTTTTCTGCTAAGGGGACAGGACAACTTCACTGCATCAAAGGGACGATGGACAGGGCCATGTACCATCAAATCTTGGGTGAGAACCTCCTTCCCACAGCCAGGGCATTGAAAATGGGTCGTGGATGGATATTCCAGCATGACAATGACCCAAAACACACGGCCAAGGCAACAAAGGAGTGGCTCAAGAAGAAGCACATTAAGGTCCTGGAGTGGCCTAGCCAGTCTCCAGACCTTAATCCCATAGAAAATCTGTGGAGGGAACTGAAGGTTCGAGTTGCCAAACGTCAGCCTCGAAACCTTAATGACTTGGAGAAGATCTGCAAAGAGGAGTGGAACAAAATCCTTCTGAGATGTGTGCAAACCTGGTGGCCAACTACAAGAAACGTCTGACCTCTGTGATTGCCAACAAGGGTTTTGCCACCAAGTACTAAGTAATGTTTTGCAGAGGGGTCAAATACTTATTTCCCTCATTAAAATGCAAATCAATTTATAACATTTTTGACATGTGTTTTTCTGGATTTTTTTGTTGTTATTCTGTCTCTCACTGTTCAAATAAACCTACCATTAAAATTATAGACTGATCATGTCTTTGTCATTGTCAAACGTACAAAATCAGCAGGGGATCAAATACTTTTTTCCCTCACTGTACGTGTGCGACAGGGAAAGGAAGGAAACATTGTGGTGGCCAAAATACTGAAGGCAATAGCAGGAAGGAGGGATGCACGAGTTTGTGTTGGAGAACGTCATAGCGGGCGGGCAGGAGAGGAGGCGATGCAGAGATGAGAGGAGGGGTAGAGGAGGGTTGCAATGCATAGTTCTTCACAGGAGGCAGGTGAGGTTAGCAAAATGCAGATGAAAAACATCAGACAAAGGAAAGATGCATAGACTACATGTCAAACTGGCTTCGCTTAGATCTGCTTGCATCATTTGGCTTTAAATGCTTAAATGCTTAAATTTTCTTATCAAGCAACTTGTAAGTGTTTCAAACTAATTTTCTAATAAATGGGATATACAAATCTTTTTTTTATTTTTTTTTAGATTTTATTAATCTAAAAAAATTATATTTTTACCTCTTCCACTCGGGGGGACCCCTGCAACTGAGCAGCAAAATTGGTGCAACACAAGAGAACAGGAACAGGAAGTGTACTTAGTGGAGGTGATATAAAACACAAAGGCTCACACACAGACGTTTTGTTTTATAGTACCTTGGGCCTTTTCCAGTTATTCTGGAAATTACCTTTTTTTATATGTTGCCATGATGGACGTTGGCCATGCATAATTTCAAACCTGGTTGACTCTTCATCCAATCCAGCATAACAAAACCATCTCATTACAATTGAAGATAGAAGAATTAGTCCCCATTTTGCACTTATTTGGTAATAAATAAGGCGTGTAAAAGACAACACCAAATAAAAATCTCACTTTTTACAAAATCTCACCTTTTACATTCAAAGGCTGTTATGATAAGGTACTGTACATAACACGTACATTAACACAAACATACATTTCAATAATTTTCAGCCAAAATTCAGAAGATCTTAATCAGTACAACAAAGTGTGTTCCTTCCCCGGATGACATTTGAAATACTTCCTGTCCATTCCCTAATTATTCTCTCCTGTCAACACAGAGGAATTATTATTCCAAGGAACATAGTAAATGCATTTTCTCAACAAAGATTGTGTGTGTTGATACATTTCCTATTTTTTGCTCCAGAGGCGCATTGAATTTGTAAACCAGGCAGCATGCAGCCTGCCTACACTCCTATACGTGACAAGTGCCATTGTGAGAGATGGCAACTACACAGAGCTGAAGTCTTTGTGGGGATATTTTAATCCATCAACATCAGGAGAAAAGGAAATCGTTCTTAAGATAGATGGAAAGTATTCTGCATGACCATGAACTGTTGTAGATAGGTGATTCAAACTCTATAATCTGTCTGGATCCAGTGAGGATTTTTTTCCCCTTCCTCTTGTTGGTAAACACTGCATGCACGGCAATCCCTCTGTGTCAACCTAAGCCTGAGTTTATCCTCTGTGCCAAGGATCTATTTGAGATCTGAAAACCTGATCCAAACATTAAACCAGCACTTGTTTTCTTTCTTCAAAGCTTGCAATCTCATAATGGCTAATTACTAGCAGTGCGTAAAATCAATTATACATGCGGTACAGCAAATAAAAGGCTTTGTGTAACATTAAAAAGAGTGAATAATAATAATAATAATAATAAAGCTATAAGAATAAGCCCAGTTGAGTTTTAGAATGGATCCATCTGGACCTAGTTGCGTCTCACTCACGCAACGTTTCACAAAAGGACAAATGTCCAAAGGCGATAGTTAAATACGTCTAGTGTGGAAAATAAAAACATTAGCTTGGGGTCTTGAATTATCTTGTCAGAGTAAACAATTATATGTCAAATTTAATGTCACGCTCAAGTGTGATCGCCGTTTTCCCACTTCCCAGTATTAGAAATTAAATGACCCAAATGACAGGAAGTGACAGTGGCCTTCATGACACCATCTCCTCTCCTCTTCTCCTCACAGTAATATTAGAGAAGCTTCAGTGACCAGATGGAGATATGCAGCATCCGATTCAACCATTCTCACATTCATTAAATGAAAGAGTGTTAATGTGTGGTATCATGCTGAATAACAATATCAAGGGTTTAGTAAATACACAGCCTTGATATTATCTCATTAAAATAAATAGAATAAGGCTACAGTTTATTTCTTTTGAAAGGTCTTTCTCCTTTGTTTACATGTACAGTAGATTTCTACTAAGAACAGATTTCTACTAAAAACAGATTTCTACTAAAAACAGATTTACACTAAGAACAGATTTCTACTAAAAACAGATTTCTACTAAGTACTACAGTAGTGGATGGTTGGATACTACAACCATGTGTCCTGTCCTGTCCTGTCCTGCTGTCCTGTCCTATCCTGTCCTGTCCTGCTGTCCTGTCCTGTCCTGTCCTGTCATGTCCTGCTGTCCTGTCCTGTCCTGTCCTGCTGTCCTGTCCTGTCCTGTCCTATCCTGTCCTGTCCTGCTGTCCTATCCTATCCTGTCCTGTCCTGCTGTCCTATCCTGTCCTGTCCTGTCCTGTCCTGTCCTGCTGTCCTGTCCTGTCCTGTCCTGTCCTGCTGTCCTGTCCTGTCCTGCTGTCCTGTCCTGTCCTGTCCTATCCTGTCCTGCTGTCCTGTCCTATCCTGTCCTGTCCTGCTGTCCTGTCCTGTCCTGCTGTCCTGTCCTGTCCTGTCCTATCCTGTCCTTTCCTATCCTGTCCTGTCCTGCTGTCCTGTCCTATCCTGTCCTGTCCTGTCCTGTCCTGTCCTTTCCTATCCTGTCCTGTCCTGCTGTCCTGTCCTGTCCTTTCCTATCCTGTCCTGTCCTGCTGTCCTGTCCTATCCTGTCCTTTCCTATCCTGTCCTGCTGTCCTGTCCTATCCTGTCCTGTCTTGCTGTCCTGTCCTGTCCTATCTTGTCCTGTCCTGTCCTATCCTGTCCTGTCCTGCTGTCCTGTCCTATCATGTCCTATCCTGTCCTGCTGTCCTGTCCTGTCCTGTCCTGTCCTGTCCTGCTGTCCTGTCCTATCCTGTCCTGTCCTATCCTGCTGTCCTGTCCTATCCTGTCCTATCCTGTCCTGTCCTATCCTGTCCTGTCCTGCTGTCCTGTCCTATCCTGTCCTGTCCTATCTTGTCCTGTCCTGTCATATCCTGTCCTGTCCTGCTGTCATGTCCTGTCCTGTCCTGCTGTCCTGTCCTGTCCTATCTTGTCCTGTCCTGTCCTATCCTGTGCTGTCCTGTCCTGTCCTATCCTGTCCTGTCCTATCTTGTCCTGTCCTGTCCTATCCTGTCCTGTCCTGTCCTATCTTGTCCTGTCCTGTCCTGTCCTGTCCTGTCCTATCCTGTCCTGTCCTGCTGTCCTGTCCTATCCTGTCCTATCCTATCTTATCCTGTCCTGTCCTGTCCTGCTGTCCTGTCCTGTCCTATCTTGTCCTGTCCTGTCCTATCCTGTCCTGCCCTCTAACAGTGGGCTGACTGCTACATTATCAATTCAATATTCTGCTGTGTCCTTGCAATTCTGCCTCTCCTTAGACTTTGAAACATGATCAATACTTTTGTCATAACTCAGGGGAGAGTCACCCCTGCAATGATATTAAACGTCTACTGCCAGTGCAATATAGCAGTTCAGTCCAAATGTTTAGATCCAAGAGAATCCATTACCAAGGCAAGCATCCAGAGTAGCTCCAAGACTATTCTCGGGACCTAAAATGTCTTCTCATTCATCAAACATAGTGGATTAACTCAAATAATTCAATTGACATAGATTGTTTTAAGAAGAAGGCAGACTAAAGTTTCAATGTCAGTAAGTAATGCAGTTAATGGTTGGTGTGTATGTTATATCTGTGAATATAACTCTGGTTGGGGTGTTATATCTGGGAATATAACTGGTTGGGGTGTTATATCTGGGAATATAACTCTGGTTGGGGTGTAATATCTGGGAATATAACTCTGGTTGGGGTGTTATATCTGGGAATATAACTGGTTGGTGTGTATGTTATATCTGGGAATATAACCCTGGTTGGGGTATAATATCTGGGAATATAACTCTGGTTGGGGTGTTATATCTGGGAATATAACTCTGGTTGGGGTGTTATATCTGGGAATATAACTCTGGTTGGGGTGTTATATCTGGGAATATAACTCTGGTTGGGGTGTAATATCTGGGAATATAACTCTGGTTGGGGTGTTATATCTGGGAATATAACTCTGGTTGGGGTGTAATATCTGGGAATATAACTCTGGTTGGGGTGTTATATCTGGGAATATAACTCTGGTTGGGGTGTTATATCTGGGAATATAACTCTGGTTGGGGTGTTATATCTGGGAATATAACTGGTTGGGGTGTTATATCTGGGAATATAACTCTGGTTGGGGTGTTATATCTGGGAATATAACTCTGGTTGGGGTGTTATATCTGGGAATATAACTCTGGTTGGGGTGTAATATCTGGGAATATAACTGGTTGGGGTGTTATATCTGGGAATATAACTCTGGTTGGGGTGTTATATCTGGGAATATAACTCTGGTTGGGGTGTTATATCTGGGAATATAACTCTGGTTGGGGTGTTATATCTGGGAATATAACTCTGGTTGGGGTGTAATATCTGGGAATATAACTCTGGTTGGGGTGTTATATCTGGGAATATAACTCTGGTTGGGGTGTTATATCTGGGAATATAACTCTGGTTGGGGTGTTATATCTGGGAATATAACTCTGGTTGGGGTGTTATATCTGGGAATATAACTCTGGTTGGGGTGTAATATCTGGGAATATAACTCTGGTTGGGGTGTTATATCTGGGAATATAACTCTGGTTGGGGTGTTATATCTGGGAATATAACTCTGGTTGGGGTGTTATATCTGGGAATATAACTCTGGTTGGGGTGTTATATCTGGGAATATAACTCTGGTTGGGGATTGTTCTTTACTGAACCCACACGGTACAATAAAGAACCCTTGTCCATTCCTTTAATGTTTCTGAAGTAGTCAGCAGATCAGTCCAGTTGGTTCCCTGTTGCCATGTGTATATGAACACAGCAGTATCTGAACACTGCCCCCCCCCCCCCCAAAAAAAAAAATGAACGTCAAGCTCCACCAGCTAATAATATTTATTCTCCCCAGTCAGTTAGATTGAAACAGAAAGAGAATGAGAGGAAGAACAGAGAGAGAGAGAGAGAGAGAGAGAGAGAGAGAGAGAGAGAGAGAGAGAGAGAGAGAGAGAGAGAGAGAGACAGAGAGAGACAGAGAGAGAGAGAGAGAGAGAGAGAGAGAGAGAGAGGAGAGAGAGAGAGAGAGAGACACAGCAGGCTTTAAAAAGGAAGCCGCTTGATAGGAAGAGGAGAGAGCAGAGAGGACTAAGTGACTGACTGGCTGTCTGAATGACTGTCTGACTGGCTGTCTGTCTGGCTGACTGGCTTGCTGACTGGCTGTCTGTCTGACTGGCTGTCTGGCTGTCTGACTGGCTGTCTGGCTGACTGTCTGTCTGACTGAGGCAACAGCAACAACCCAGGGTGGGTGGTGATATGTATTTTGATGGAATCTGCACAGCCTCATGGTTGTCGGCCAAGCTGCTCCTCACTGTGACTGATGAGGAGGGACAAGGTTAAAGAGGAGACTGGAGTCACAGCTGTACCCCCCACCACTGTTCATCACTGCAGGACAGGCAGAGTGGAGCCCTAAAT